>NC_053494.1:47870010-48470010 GCF_905171775.1 Rana temporaria
TCGCAGTACCGATAAAAATCGCCTTTTTACCATTGAGGTTCCGTGAGTGCAATCATTGTATTGCAGGGTTCATTTCCCATTTTATTACGTTATTTGCACCATATATCTTTCTTTTCTCCTTATGAGCGGCTGATATCCTGTGTTTAATCGGGGAGTCCAGAAGGGAAAGGTTTTTTTTTTTTTGCTATAATGACAGCTGCACACCTGTCTCCTATTAGCCTATGTACTGAAATGTGTTTTTTCCATGAACTATTTTTGCTGGTTCTATTAGAACTTTTTCACATTATAGTTTTTTAGTGGTTTTTGTTTATCTTTTGCACATATACCTCCCTGATTTGAGGTGTAGGGGGTTCTTATTTATGTATATGGTATATATATATGTATGCAATTTTTTACTTGATTATCAGCGCAACACAATATTTTCTTATTAAAAAATCGCTGATCGCCGCCATTACTAGTAAAAAAATATATATTAATAAAAATGGCATAAAACTATCCCCTATTTTGTAAACGCTATAACTTTTGCGCAAACCAATCAATAAACGCTTATTGCTATTTTTTTTACGAACAATATGTAGAAGAATACGTATCGGCCTATATATTTTTGGGGATATTTATTATAGCAAAAAGTAAAAAATATATAAAAAAAAAATTGTAGCTCTATTTTTGTTTATAGCGCAAAAATAAAAACAGCAGAGGTGATCAAATACCACCAAAAGAAAGCTCTATTTGTGGGAAAAAAAGGACGCCAATTTTGTTTGGGAGCCACGTCGCACGACCGCGCAATTGTCAGTTAAAGCGACGCAGTGCCGAATCGCAAAAAGGGGCCCGGTCATTGACCAGCAATATGGTCCGGGGCTGAAGTGGTTAAAAAGAAACAACTAAAAATTCCCTCTGTAGCTCTAACCAAATGTAATGATTGGCAGACAGAGATTAATCACCCATGTAAGCTTAGCCCTAAGGATCTCTGTAAAATATTGCAATACGTTCAGATTGCAATATGTTCCTAGTTTATTAAATGCTTTTGGGTCATCATACTGTATATACTGTGTCCATGCTCCTATAGCATTCCAATAGGCCTACAACACTATCACATACAGGGGCAGATCCTCAAAGATCTGCACCGGCGCAGCGTATCTGAGATACGCTACGCCGCCGTAACTTGGCTCTGGTTTGAATCCAGAAAGAATTTGCGCTGTAAGTTACTTACGGCGGCGTAGTGTATTTCTCGCGGCGTAAGGGCGCGGAATTCAAATGCAGTGAGTAGGGGGCGTGTTTCATTTAAATGAAGCGCGTCCCCGCGCCGAACGAACTGCGCATGCCCCGTCCGTCAAAACTCCCAGGGTGCATTGCTCCAAATGACGTCGCAAGGACGTCATTGTTTTTGTCGTGAACGTAAATGGCGTCCAGCCCCATTCACGGACGACTTACGCAAACGACGTAAAATTTTCAAAATTATGCGCGGGAACGACAGCCATACTTAAAGCGGGGGTTCACCCGCACATGACACTTTATACCCTTAGATTCCTGCTCGTTTTGTCTAGGGGAATCGGATAGTTGTTTTAAAATATGAGCTGTACTTACCGTTTACGAGATGCATCCTCTCCGCCGCTTCCGGGTATGGGCTGCAGGACTGGGCGTTCCTATTTTGATTGACAGTCTTCCGAGAGGCTTCCGACGGTCGCATCCATCGCGTCACGATTTTCCGAAAGAAGCCGAACGTCGGTGCGCAGGCGCAGTATAGAGCCGCACCGACGTTCGGCTTCTTTCGGCTACTAGTGACGCGATGGATGCGACCGTCGGAAGCCTCTCGGAAGACTGTCAATCAAGAAGGAACGCCCGCTCCCGAAGACCCATACCCGGAAGCGACGGAGAAGATGCATCTCGAAAACGGTAAGTACAGCTCATATTTTAAAACAACTAGCCGATTCCCCTAGACAAAATGAGCATGAAGCTAAGGGTATTGTTTGAAAAAACAGTTTTATGGGTGAACTCCCGCTTTAACATTGAGTACGCCACCAGATAACAGCTTTAACTATACGCCGGAAAGAACCGAACGGAAACAACGTAAAAGAATGCCACAGCCGCTCATACGTTCGTGGATCGTCGGAAAAAGATAATTTGCATACTCGACGCGGATTACGACGTGAACGCCACCAAGCGGCCGCCGGAAAATTGCATCTTTGACCCAACGGCGTACTAAGGCGTACGCCTGTTGGATCTAACACAGATGCCGTCGTATCTTGTTTGGTGGATACCAAAACAAAGATACGACGCGCAAAATTTGAAATTACGCAGCGTATCAACAGATACGCCGGCGTAATTTCTTTGAGGATCGGCCCCACAGTGTGTAGCTTCCAGCAGACACGTTAGGTTTTTCCAGTTTATGGGGCCCTTGTTAGCACCTGTTAAATAACTACATAAAATTACTTTTTTTTGTTTTGTTTTTTAAGAATGGGGAATTCTTATAGTGGTTGAAAAACCCTTGGAAAAAAAAAATCTAGGCTTACCTGTAGGTGTAACTTCCGGGTGGGGGTTTACATCCTGGGCTTTGTGGGACTTTGTGGGGCTATATCTGAATGATACCTGAAGCTACAGGCATCATTCAGATATCGGCATTTTCAGTCGGCGATTCCCTACACCATAGGAATGATCATAGCACTGTTCCGCCACTAGATCGTTTCTACGGGCAGCGAAAGGGGATGCCCCCCTCCCTCCGTTGCTTCGACCGACTCACCTGTGTGATCGGTGAGTCAGTGAAGGGATCCGCCGGCCCCAGATGGTAATCACAGAGATTTCTGGCAGACCAGATGGTCGCCGAAGTCTCTACGATCGTCGGAGGCCGGGCGCGATGTTATGACGTCACGCCCGGCCTCTGCATTAAAAAAAACTGCGCTTCTTCGGCTGTGGAAGCGGTGATCTTTTTTTTTCTTCTTATTTTTTTGCCTTCCCAGCCTAGAGGTGAGATGTGGGGTCTTATTGACCCCATATCTCACTGTAAAGAGGACCTGTCATGCATATTCCTATTACAATGGATATTTACTTTCCTTGTAATAGGAATAAAAGTGATCAAAAAGTAAAATTAACAATAATAATATATATTTTTTTAGTGCCCCTGTCCCTGTGTGCTCGCACGCAGAAGCGAACGCATACGTGAGACCCACCCATGTGAGATGTCGCCGTGAACGTTAGAGTGAGAGCAATAATTCTAGCCCTAGACCTCCTCTGTAACTCAAAACATGTAACCAGTAAAAAAATATAAAGCGTCGCCTATGGATATTTTTAAGTACCAAAGGTTGGCGTCATTCCACGAGCATGTGCAATTTTGAAGCGTGACGTGTTAGGTATCTATTTACTTGGCATAACTTCATCTTTCACATTATACACAAAAATTGGGCTAACTTTACTCTTTTTTTTTTTAAAGCATGAAACTGTTTTTTTTTTAAACGCGTTTGAAAAATTGCTGAGCAAATACTGTGCGAGATAAAAAGTTGCAATGACCGCCATTGTATTCTCTAGGGTCTCTGCTAAAAAAACATATATAATGTTTGGGGGTTCTATGTAATTTTTTAGCAAAAAATATAAAAAAAAAATGATTTTTACATGTAGAAACGAAGTGTCAGAATTGGCCCGGGCCTGAAGTGGTTAAAGCAGAACTAAACTCTCCCATTATCAGTTTTTAATCTTCATGCTGCTAGCCTTAGTAAATAGGAAGTTATATTTACTTGTTTTAACTTTTTTTTTCTTTCTTTAGTTGGTTTGTGGCCTAGGCCAAAATTATGTAATTTATAAGCATATACCCTCCTGCCTGCATGACTGAGCTAAGGGCAGATAGATTCCGGAAATTAAATGCTACATGAATTATCTGCCCTTACTCAAAATGGCCATGGATAGAAATGCTATGTTGGGTTGGGGGGGGTGGGTGGCTTGTAATTTCTTAAACAAAATAAACATGGAGGGATGAGTGGGATTGTTTTCAATTGTAAAAATGCATTAAATTGCGTTTCCAGTTTGTGGTGCTCAGATACAGTTAAAGCGGAGGTTCACCCAAACTAACAACATTCTTTTAACCACTTAAGGACCGGACCAATATGCTGCAAAATGACCCAATGGGTTTTTACAATTCGGCACTGCGTCGCTTTAACAGACAATTGCACGGTCATGCGACATTGCTCCCAAACAAAATTGCCGTCCTTTTTTCCCCACAAATAGAGCTTTCTTTTGGTGGTATTTGATCACCTCTGCGGTTTTTATTTTTTGCGCTATAAACAAAAATAGAACGACAATTTTGAAAAAAATGCAATATTTTTTACTTTTTGCTATAATAAATATCCCCCAAAAACATATATAAAAAATTTTTTCCCTTCAGTTTAGGCCGATACGTATTCTTCTACCTATTTTTGCTAAAAAAATCGCAATAAGCGTTTATCGATTGGTTTGCGCAAAATTTATAGCGTTTACAAAATAGGGGATAGTTTTATTATTTTTTTTTTTTACTACTAATGGCGGCGATCAGCGATTTTTTTCGTGACTGCGACATTATGGCGGACACTTCGGACAATTTTGACACATTTTTGGGACCATTGTCATTTTCACAGCAAAAAATGCATTTAAATTGCATTGTTTATTGTGAAAATTACAGTTGCAGTTTGGGAATTAAGCACAGGGGGCGCTGTAGGAGTTAGGGTTCACCTAGTGTGTGTTTACAACTGTAGGGGGGTGTGGCTGTAGGTCTGACGTCATCGATCGAGTCTCCCTATAAAAGGGATCACTCGATCGATGCAGCCGCCACAGTGAAGCACGGGGAAGCCGTGTTTACATACGGCTCTCCCCGTTCTTCAGCTCCGGGGAGCGATCGCGAGGGGGCAGCTATTCGCTAACGAATAGCCGCGCCCTCGTCCCGGATCACTCCTGAAGCCACGGGAACCGCCGCATGTACGGGGGGGGGGTCCCGATCGGACTCCCCGCCCACGTCTAGGCAGGCACATACAGGTACGTTGATGTGCCTGTCCGTGCCATGCGGCGGTCCGGAAGTGGTTAAATCAATCCTTGCACATCGCACATACTGAATTGCCATAACATTTAAAAAAATTAATAAATACCGTAGTATAGCCATGTAAACTATGACTTCCGGGATTCCCCTCCCGCGGGAGTAGGGGTATCTTATCCTTTCCCCGACACTGCAATGCATTGTGGGACCTGTCTGCTATGTTTTTATAGGAGCACATTGTCGTGCTACCAAAAATGCAATGTGAATCTCGTGAGATTTCACACACGAAGTGACGCGTGACATCGGTCACGTGACGACGGCGTCTCTAATTGTACCATTTTAGAAACTGGAATGCCTGTAAATATTGCCATTAGGTACCAGAACACTGTAAACAGTGTGCAGGCGCGAGAATGAGCGGTGAATGCTTGGAGATCAGCATTCACTGCTTCCAGGAAGTGATTGCTTGTGAGCTTCACAATGCCCACAAGCAAAATGGAAACTCCCTCGGACGGATTTTATAACTCCTTCTTTGCAGAGAAAACAGATAGCGGATATGTGCAGCCACCAAAGTAGTGAGTATACCTTCGCATTGTTATACCTCAGTGAATGCTGAAAAAAAAAAAAAAAAGTTTGCCGTGGAACCCCCGCTTTAAGTTGTGCTTTAAATATAATGAAGAGGTAGTCAAACTGTCCTTAAAAATAAAAAATGTAGGTTTGAAGAAAGTGATGCTAAAGTCTTAGTAATACTAATTAAAAATACCGTGACTGAGCAGGAAAATGGCTCTGCTAAGTGAGATTGAAATAGGTAGTGGTATCTAGATTTCTGACTTGAAGGTCGTTTAAGGGCAGCCTTCTCCTACCCTTTGAAATGACAGATTTAATAGGCAATGTAGTCTGCCTTGTGCATGCTACAGGAGAGGTCATATGGATTTAATATGACTTTAAATAAAAGGCCTATGGAAGGGTTGAGGTGAAGGCTTTTGCTTGGAGTGAAAATTCCAGCATTGTCTCGGACAGAGACAAACAAGCCATAGCTTAGGGATTTGGTCAGTCGATGGGAGCCAAGAATGAGTCAAATCCACAGAGAAGATTAAGTTATTTTCACTCGCTTTGGAAGTCACATTAGAGATCTTATGACCAAAGAGAAAAATGCATTTTTTTCCCCCAGATTTTGGACAGAGATGTGACAAGGAGGTATAATTATGGGGCATCTTCTGGGAGCATAGTCTCCTTCAGAAATCTTATGTTTTTTTTCTCAAAGTTCACACGAGAAGACTGACTTTCTACTGGGTTTTCATTTCATCTCTGTATCTTTTCTCATGTTAAATTGTTTGATATACTTTTACCCATTGCTTGAAGGATCAAAACAATTTATTTATTTTCAGATATGGTTAAAGGGCTGAAATTATTTCAATGTACAATTGCATTTGCCTCTGAACCCTCTCTAGTGGGTCACATAAAGTATTGAAAGTTAAATTATTAGACTTAAAATATTTCAAGACTCATCAGATGCATTATCCTTGGGGTTCTTATTTTTTATTTTTTTATTTACGAGTGCAATATTCTTTTTTAACCTCTTCCTTACCGGGCCATTATAAAATTACCCCGGCAGGAACCCTCCCTCGATCCGGGTGGACGTCATATGACGTCCTTTCTTCCCGGCAATCTAGGGCGCGTCTGCGGCACCGCTCGTGACCCGGCGTGACCCAGAAAAGTTTTATTATATTTTGTTAAGGTCATACTTTATAACTGCTTTTAGTTGCCTTTTTACTAAAAACCCTGCTGTGTTTTTTTTTCCTGGCATTTTTAATACAAGCTGAAGGCTTTTTTTTTCTCAATAAGGTCTACATCCTCATGTAATCACTACATGCCAGGGACATACACCACATGAGGCAGTACCATACACAGGGCTGAATATGGACATGTATGGGCACTCTGGCCTCAGCGACCCCCCCACCGTGCTGCCTGAGGCAGCTGCATGGGCAACATGGCCCTGCTTACTGTATGCCACACACATTATTGGAAACCACTTAGGCCTCGTACACACGACCGAGTTTCTCAGCAAAAACCTGCAAGAAACTTGCTGTTTTTTTTTTGCCGAAGAAACCGGTCGTGTGTACATTTTTCGACGAGGAAACTGTCGAGGAACTCCTCGAGCCAAAAAGAGAGCATGTTCTCTTTTTCCTCGACGGGAATAGAGAAAATTGGCTCGCCGAGTTCCCCGACAGCCTCACAAGGAACTCGACGAGCAAAACGATGTGTTTTGCCCGTCGAGTTCCTCGGTAGTGTGTACGAGACCTCAGATTGGTTTCCATTCATCAGTGGAGACCCAAGCTGTCAGCGACAGCCGAGATTGAGAGCCAGAAGCTGTGCAAAGTGTTGACTGGTGGCTTTCAAAGGGTGGACATTTATAAGGCCACACATGGGCCAAATATCAGCCAAAATCAGTCATTACAGTAGAAACCGGACAACTTTCAGCCCGTGTGTACAGCTGCCTGTCCAACAGAAGCCGATCTCACGACGGCTTCTGTCAAAAAAGCATGCTTGAAAACCAGCAGCCGATCAGTGCTTGCAGCCAATGTCTGTGAGCACTGCCCGTGTGTTCTGGCGGGGGACTGAGCAGTGAGAGAGCGATGTTTGTACAGCGATCTGTCAGGTTTTTTTTTTTTCGTTCAGCCCACTGTCTGTATTAGGCTTAAATATGTATAACATTTCTATACAGATTGCAGGTGGCAAGGGGTTAATGATACTGTTGTCAAAAATTTAAAAAAAAATTGAAATGCAAGCATTGACCACAACCTACCTGCTCAGTTCTTCTATTTTTTTTATCCAATCATTTCTGTAGTGGACCAGTTCACTAAAACATCTTAGAAGGATGATCTTAGAAGGCCGAATGTGAGGCAGCAGAAGAGTTCCTAAACAGACCCATTCCAGCTGCTGTCTCTCTCATGCAGAAGCCTGATAATAAAAAGTCAGTATCCAATTATTTCTCCTAAATACAATTTACCATAGACACACAAAGCTTGGGAGGAAACACGCATGCTGTGCTCCCATAGCAAGCGGAGCAGAGGAAGAGCCAATATCGCTGGCAAGGAACACCAGAAGGGGAGGTTCGGGGCCGCTCTATGCAGCACTATTGCACAGAGCAGGTGAGCATAACATGTTTATTATTTTAATAAAATAAAATGCCATTAGTAACACTTTAAGCTATCTCCCACTCCCTATTCCAGTTGCTCACTGTCTTTCTACTACATCGGGTATGGTGGACATCCCTGGTCAGACGCATGCCCCCTCTGTCCAATTTCTCCTTCCCCACAACTCAAACTGCTATATTTCACGGGTAGGGGGGCCATTCCTATGCCAGCCAATATGTAAAATCATTATCTTTATAAAAAACATAAAGAAATCTGTTTAAATTACATTTTTGATGTCTTGCTTGTGTTTATTTTAACTGTCTCCTAGTTTTTCCTAGTGTACTACTTGTAGTGTCAAGTGTATTTTCTTTATGAAGTAACAACCATTTCACTGGTAACACCAAAACTAAACACAAAAAAGTTATAGGGGATTTGAGAAAAACAAGCCACACTTTGTTGTTATTTTCTAAAAATTTAACTTGGTGCATATTCACACACATGTAGCTAGATTCAGAGAAATGTGCCTATCTATAGGCGGGCGTAGCGTATCTCACATACACTACGCCGCCGTAAGTTAGAGCGGCAGGTCCTGTATTCACAAAGAAGTTGCGCTCTAACTTACGGCGGCGTAGTGTAACTGGGCCGGCGTAAGGCCACCTAATTCAAAATAGGCTGGTTGGGGGCGTGTTCTATGCTAAATACTCGTGACCCCACGTATTTGACGTTTCTAACAAATTACGCCGCAAAGACTCATTGGTTTCGATGTGAACGTAAATTACGCCCAGCCCCATTCACGGACGACTTACGCAAACGACGTAAAACGTGAAAAATTTGACGCGGTTCCGACGTCCATACTTAACATTGTCTGCGCCATCTTTTTGGTGGTTTATCTTTACGCCTGAAAACGCCTTACGTAAACAGCGTATCTTTACTGCGACGGCCGTGTGTACGTTTGTGAATAGGCGTATCTCGCTGATTTACATATTCTCTAGGCGTAAATCAGCGTACACGCCCCTAGCGGCCAGCGTAAATAGGCAGCTAAGATACGACGGCGTAGGAGGTCGTATCTTAGCAACATTTAAGCGTATCTCAGTTTGAGCATACGCTTAATGTTACAAAGGCACGGATTCGGAGTTACGACAGCGTATCTACTGATACGCCGTCGTAACTGTACCTGAATCCGGCTAATGGTCTTTATAAAATGTTTGAGGTGTATAATTTTTTTACATTTTTTTTTATTGCCATAAACTGGCATTTTTTTTAAAGGAAAATACAAAACTTTAAATAACATACCACAAACTACAACAATGTAAACCTCTAGGCAATATCTCAGACATTCAAATTTTTCTTAAATTGTCTACCTGCCCATAATAAGATGGGGTGTTGTCACCCCTGGACAAGCCAAAATTTGAAGATGCACACAGTCTTTTTAGGGTTAAAAATGGGTATTTACCTCCTGATCCCTTATGTCAACATGTGCTATATGCCATCATGGGTGATCAATATACGTGTTTTGTGGGTGCAACCCCTTCTTCCTTTCACCTACTTGAGTTGTGATGAAGGGGTTTCACCCACAAAACACGTACATAGATATCCCGAGATGGCAGATAGCACATGTTGATCCACTGTGTGCATCTTCAAATTTTGGCTTCTTTGAAAAAGTGCAAAAATGTTTTAGTCAAACTGGGAACAAAAAAAAAGGGGTTTTATTAGTTTCCCCCCAAGTCATCAATTATGACCTTAAAAGTTCGCTCAATAAAGACCATTTTTTTTTATGACGTCCATTTCCCTACTACACGCCTATATTTGGAGGAGGATGTTTTGGGCACTACAACTGGAGAATCCAGGCCTTTCTTCAGCCACATGTTCATCCCCTAAACAAAAAAAAAAGGTATTATTAAATCTGCAGGCCTACATCTCTTATTACCTGAATCTGTGGTGACAGATACTGACCTGTTGTGGTGACAATTTCCACCACATCCTCCACCTCTCCTTCCTCCACTTCTCCTTCCCCAACATCCTCATGTTGTTCCTTGCGAGGTTGGGGTTCCTTGCGAGGTGGTTGTTCCTGGCGAGGTTTGGGGCTCCTGGGCTCTGAGGAGTGGTGTCCTCCCAGTCTTCTCTCCCCTATGAGAATTAAACAAAAGGTACACTTAGCACACACATATTTGAGGGCAAAAATAGGAATATGAAACATTTCTTGGAAATGGGGTACAAGTGTCTGTTTGGGGAGAGTTACAAGCAGAAGACATGATTTTTACTAGGGTTGTCCCGATACCACTTTTTTAGGACTGAGTACGAGTACCGATACTTTTTTTTAAGTAGTCGCCGATACCGAATACCGATACTTTTTTTCAAATGTGTCTCCATATGCAGCCATGTCCCCCCATTGTCTCCCCCCATATGCAACCATTGTCTCCCCCCATTATCCAGCCACTGTCTCCCCCCATTATCCAGTCACTGTCTCCCCCCATATGCAGCCATGTCCCCCATATCCAGCCATTGTCTCCCCCCATGCAGCAATGTCTCCCACCATATCCAGCCATTGTCTCCCCCATATACAGCCATTGTCTCCCCCCATATACAGCCATTGTCTCCCCCCATATCCAGCCTTTGTCTCCCCCCATATCCAGCCATTGTCTTCCCCCATATCCAGCCATTGTCTTCCCCCATATCCAGCCATTGTCTCCCATATGCAGACATTGTCCCCCCATATCCAGCCTTTGTCTCCCCCCATATCCAGCCATTGTCTTCCCCCATATCCAGCCATTGTCTTCCCCCATATCCAGCCATTGTCTCCCATATGCAGACATTGTCTCCCCCCATATCCCCCTTACCTGCATCCGCGCTGCCACCGACTGTTTAACACGCGCAGGGAGTGTAATGATTGGCGCCGCGCTGCGTACAGACACTCCCCCTTGCTCGGGATTGGACAGTTCACCCGAGCAAGGGGGAGTGTCTATACGCGGCACGGCACCAATCATTACACTCCCCGCGCGTGTTAAACAGTCGGCGGCAGCGCGGATGCGGCGGGATGCAACGTAACGGCGGCGGGATGCGGCGTAACGGCGGCGGCGGGGGGGGGGGAGTATTCTATTTCGGTATCGGGGGTATTTGCGGGAGTACGAGTACTCCCGCAAATACTCGGAATCGGTCCCGATACCGATACTAGTATCGGTATCGGGATAACCCTAATTTTTACAACCCCAAATCTTGACTACTCACCTTTTTGGGACAAGTTTCACACATGTAGACACCCCAAAAATCCACAGGAGCACCTGTGTGGGTCACCCTAAAAAGGTTGTTCTGGTGGCCCACACTAGTGCTCTTGAGTGCTGAGCGTCCTCTGCTTTAGACTGATGTAATTTTGATTTTCATTCTAGTTTCAAATATATCACCAATGTAAAAATATGTCTTGAAATCAAACAGGCATGTTAAAATATTTTTAACCCTGTATCTTCATAAAACATCGAATGTAGTGGCCGAACGATGTGTCTGAAACAACCGATTACTATGCCCACATAATTTTGAAAGATGACATTTTCTAGGGTCCAATATTAAAAAGTAACAACATGGAGCGACATGCAAGTTCTGAAAAACAATAATAATACGGACACAGGAGAAGTACTTACTTTTTTCAAGCATTCTCTTGATGCTCATTAACTGTTCCGGCTCCCTCAGTTTGAGGTCTGACCACCTCTTTCTGAGCTGCTCCTTCGATCTTTTCACCCCAAAATGTCTCTTCAGACTTTTTACGACTTTTGTCATAATTTTGTCCTTCCCTAAATTAGGGTGGTTTTAGGGCCCATGCTTGCCATCATAATCAGACTTTAGCAATATGTCCACCATTTCCGCGTAGGACATAATAGATGCCTTGTATCTGCTCCTCGTTCGTGACGTTTCCTCATCAGGCTTCGGGCTTGTGTCGCTGTTAGACTAATTAATAATTACAGACACCTGCTCATCAGACTCCGCCATGTCGTCGTTCTTGGCTGAAATTGGCCTAATTGGAGACACCTGCTCATCTGATTCCGCCATGTCATGCGCGCCGAAAGAGAAGGGGCGGGAACATCATGGGCGGGCGACGTGTGCAGAGTGTCACGCATGCGTACAGTATATAAAGCTTAACACACATGTGTCGTACCTACGTTCTGTGTGCGAAGGAAGTAGTAAAAGCGACGAACGTGTGACCGAAGGTATGATTTTAACTTGGGACATCAGTGGCCTATACTGCATAGAGATTGAAGGCCTATATGGGGATAGAGATTACTAGAGTTTAGACTGTGATTGACATTAGTATATTTGTCTTTTGTTTTGTCTTGCAGAAAAAATTAATCCATTCCATGAAAAAGAGTTCTCAAGCGAATTCATAGATCACTTAAGGGAGGTGCCCACTCTTTGGGCGACAAAAGACCCCATACACAGACAAAAAGGGGTAAGGACAGAAGCATTGAAGAGCCTGCTCCCATTTGTGCACACAAGGATGCCCCATGTAACTATCGAACAGCTTGACACTAAAATTGGGACCTTGAGAGGCACATACAGGGGTGAGCGCAATAAGGTCCTGGCTTCTCAGAGGTCTGGAGCAGCAGCAGGGGATGTATATGTACCGAATTTGTGGTACTATAACAAACTGTTTTTTCTAAATGACCATCTTGAAGCAAGGCAGTCACTTTCCAGCCTTCCCTCCAGACTTCCCTCCAGCCAACCCTCCAGCCAAGCTTAGCCTTCTCTGGAGCAAGATGAGCCTTCCATCCTGGAGGAAGACCCGGATGTGGCCGTCTGGAGTCAGGTATAGTATTTTATATTTATTTATCATGAAAAAATAAATGCTGTAAAATAGATGTTAATATGTAAAAAATATATAATGTTTGATCTAAAAGTGTTTTCCATATCAATAGACAGTAGTGGCCCAAAAAGTTGGGGAGAAAAGAATGAAAACTGCTGGGGTCATAATGATTGTCTTTTCTATTTATTTTCAATCAATTTGCAACAGTCATGAGCTGAACATTGTGTGTGATTGATGAACCCAAAACTCAAACTATGTCCCTTTTTTATACACAGGATGACATCAGCCAGGACGAGGGTCTGGAAAATGTCAGGCAGGAGGAGGCCGGGGTGAGTGGCAGAGAGGAGGTGGCAGGAGTAAGTGGCAGAGAGGAGGTGGCAAGGCCAAGTGGCACAGAGGAGGTGGCAGGGCCAAGTGGCAGAACAAGGTGCCAGGTGCTTCTCATCCGCCTTCCAACAAGAAGGGCCAGGAGGGATAGGAGTGTGAGTGAGGCAGCACTGGCCCTGATTAAAGAGGCACAGGCCACACTCCAACAACCTATCACCCCTGAAGAGGGCTATGGCACCCTCGTAATTGGCGAAATGAGCCAAATGTCAATGGGCCAACGCCTCCTATTTGAGCCCCTCCTAATTAGTCTACTCAATAAGGGGGTGATGGGGACACTTACCAAAGACATGGTAATTTGTAGCCACGGCCATCCTCCTCAAGCTCCTTCTTTTCAACCTCCTCCTCCTCCAGCTCCTTCTTCTCAACCTCCTCCTCCTCCTCCACTTGCTTCTTCTCAACCTCCTCCACCTTCTTCTCCTCCACCGTCTTCTCCTCCACCTTCTTCTTCTCCACCCCCTCCTCCTCCACCTTCTTCTCCTCCTCCTGACATGAGTAAACCTCCAGAGGCACAGGCTCCAGGCAAGCGGAGAAGGAAGGCTGCAGAGAAGGCTGCAGGGCAGGCTGCAGAGAAAGTAGCAAGGAAGGCAGCAAAGAAGGCTGGAGGGAAGGCTACCAAGAAGACCAGGAAGTGATGGCCTTGCTTAAAGGTGGTCTGACATAAGGCAGGCTGTTAGTACCACAAACTTGGGACATATATCTGACCTGCTTCTGTTCCTGACCTCAGGGAGTCCAGGACCAGATTGGCCTCCCTCCTGTATGTGCTTCTCAATGTCCCAATTTTAGTGTCCACACAGAGTTGCACAAATGGCAGCAGGTTCTCCAGCGCTGCCTTCTATTTATTTTATATTTTATATTCTATACCAGAATAAATGGTTATTTTTTTTTTACAGTTCATACTTGCCTATGTGTTTTTATTCAACCCAAAAATTTTGCTTGTGAGTAGGCAGGTAAATTTAAAAAAACTACAAAAGGTCTAATTATAAAAGGACAGATAACACCAAACAATAATGTTAAAATTGTGCTAACTTGACACAACAAAATGAAAAAATAAATCATGGAGATGACTGTAAATTAAATAATAATTAAAAATGCAGATCTGTATTAAAAAAAAAAAAAAAAATATATATATATATATATATATATATATATATATATATATATATATATCTCGCTATATAAATGAATCAAAAATATTCATGAGATCAGAACTGTGTGAATATCAGCAGCAAAAGAAGTTCATTATTGTTCATTATTGTACCATTCTAAAGATGATTTAAATGCGCAGCATTTAAACAATGCAATAATTTTTACAGCGTGACGAATGTCCATTATGAACGCTACATTTAACGAAGGTGCGCTCCCGTCTCATACTTTATTCTGAGCATGCGTGGGTTTTTAAGCATACACACAAACGTTTTTCTCGTCGTAAACCAGCCCGACGAGAATCACAACGAGAAAATTGAGACCCCCAACGAGAAAAAGGAGACCAGGTTCTCTTTTTTTCTCGTCGAGATTCACAACAGTTTTCTCGAGAAAAACGGTCATGTGTATCTAAATCCTTGAGATGGTAGGGTTTAAAAATCCATAGAGCAGATTCTGAGACCACCATGTATGCACCAAAAATCATTCTACAGTTAAAGCTGCCTTGAAGATGCACTTTCCTAATTTCATTGTTTGGTCAAACGACTCAAAATTGTGATTACTTTTTCCTTTTCAAAAGATTTTATTAAATACACAGCATTTAACAGGTTTATCAATTACACTTACAGAAATAGAGATATTGAAGCTCTTTGCTATACAATGTTATACAAACATTAGCAATTAATTACAATTTCTAAGTGGTATGAATCTAAATATAACCTCAGGAGTTGGTGAGAAGTCATCTGACAATATAGTCAATCCTAGTCATAGTCAGTCCTATAATATTCAATAGTACCAACAGTAATTACTTACTAATAAGGTTTTGAGGGTTATGCATGTAAAGAGTGAGCTGTACAATTTAAATAAAAGGGGAGAAAAAGTAGAAGAAAAGGAGGGTAGAAAGTTGGAGAAGTCCACAAGGTCCACTCAGGCTCCAGTGCAAAAAATGGTTTGGTTGATTAAATGAATGAATGAATGAAACAGCTCCCATGGTAGGAGGACCGATTTATTAAAGGTTGGCGGTAGGTAATATTTTATCCATGGGTACCATATGTTTTCAAATTTGGTCTTGTTCGATAGCCATCATTTTGGCGTGAGACGTGGTGGCATTCATTCTATGCTTCGTCTTAGCCGACACCAATATAGGGGACTTCCATGCCTTTACCATCATTTGTTTTGCAGCCGTGAGGAGTTGGACAGAAAGTTTGAATTGGGAATGTGTTAAGCAATCTGGTTTCAAATTAAGTAGTGCAGTGAATGGGTCTGGTCGTAACAACATCAGAAACATTTTGGAGGCAATTTCAAAGATCTTGTTCTAAAAGGTTTTGGCTATCGGACATGTCCACCAAATATGAAGGTGCGTACCTACTTCCGAACAACCCCAAAAGCAAAGAGCAGAGTAATTAGGCATGTATTTAGCTACTCTGGAAGGTACAAGGTACCATCGGGTTAAAACTTTATAGTTAGCTTCCACCGCTATAATGTTAGGTGAGGCTGATTTAGTTATCGACCATATCCCCGACCAGTCTACCGTTTCAAGGGTTAGCCCCAAGTCCTCCTCCCATTTCCGGACGTAGGTTGGTTTATCTAGATTGGGGTTGACTAGAAGTTGAGTGTAGAGGGATGAAATCATGTCTCTAGAATAGGGGTCTTTCTTACATATGGATTCAAAATTGGAAGGATGGGTTAATGGATTTTCAACATTTATAAAAGGTGTGAAGAAGTTTTTAATTTGAAGGTACCTGAATAATTCTAATTGTGGTAGCTCATAGCTCTCACTGAGAGTTGGGAAGGAAAGAAAGGATTTAGGAGAGACAAATTGGTGAAGCCTCAGAATTTTCAAGGATGTCCAAAATGTAAATGATTTGGGGGGAGAAACCAGTTTTTTTTAGGAAAGATAGGAGGGGGTTGTGTGGTGATTGCAAATGATGTTTAAATTTGAGTTTATCCCAAATGGAAATAAAGTGTTTAGGGATGGGGTTACGTAAACACCGGCGGTCTTTGGGTTGAAGCCATAACAAGTTAGAAATTGATAATGGGTTGCATTCTGCTACCTCTATTATTACTCATAAGGGAATTTCCTGTGTTGCGTGGTATTTAGAAAGACTGGCAAGATGAGCGGCTTTATGGTAGATTGCAAAATTGGGAAACCCAAGGCCTCTGTTAATTTTAGGAAGGGGTAATGTGTGTAAAGGTACGCATGGTTTGGAGGAACCCCAAATAAATGTCGTTACCCTTTTCTGTACTAGTCTCAAATAATAGGAAGGAATTGGGATCGGTAGGACTCTGAACAAATGTGTTAAGTTGTAATAGGTGCATACAGTATAAGAGATCCATAATTTAATACAAAGAGTTGCAGGTTACGCTAATAGAATGTTTGTGCATGAGTCAAGAGATATTTAGGATGCTTGTTTGCAATTGTTCTAACCCCCTAGAAGCAGTGCCCAATGGTGGAATTCTGGCTATACACCTAACTACCACTAAAACTCCCCCCCAACTCCTATGTTTACTGACCTACGTAAGAAAGATCTATATACTTACCTATTTTCAGGCTGTACTGGTCCATTCATGTGCTCTCCCCTGTACCAGCCAGTGACAGATGCAGGACAGAGGGGAGTGTGCTTGGACAACAGCTAGTAAAGTCTGGAATGGTGACGCTACCCATAGGCTTTAATGACCCTTCCGTTGTCGGAGCTTCCTCCTCTCCCCTGAAGCCATGCTGGCTGACACAGGGGTGCTGAATCATTTGACCAGACCATCTTTCTTACACAGGTTAGTTAGCATAGGTGTTAGGAGGGGGGAAGAGAAGTTTTAAGGCTAGTTCGGTGTATAGTCAGAATTTAACACCTTCCAATTCTTTTAATCACTAAAGATAACAAAGAATATTCGACAAGTTTACAAAATTGATCAAATGTATTACGGTAATTATACATTTTTGTGCATAGCAAAACATTACTACTTATCAGTATTACATAAAAGAGAAACTAAAGAAGTTTGGGGTTAATTCTAACTTATGTTTTTTTTAGGGTTTTATTAAGTTTTCCAAGTGATGTTTTAAATACTTTATCCTGTAGAAATCTTTGCTTTACAAATAAAAAGAGGAAAAACTGACTATATTATCCTGTAGTCTGTAAATGAACCATTGTTTAAATCAGTAGTAAACTCTTTTAGGCAACTTTTAGCTACAGGTAAGCTTATAATAAAGCTTACCTGTAGGTAAATTAATATTTCGTAAACATGCACTGTTTAGGAGACATTTCGCTACTTCTACAGCTGGTGACATCTGTGCTCTGAGGGCAGGGCATGCAGTGAAGTCAGAGTGCTGGGCTGCAGCCATGGCTCCTGTGCACATGAGTGGGAGTGACATCATTGCGGCTCAACCCTTTGAACAGTTGAAGCCCACAAACCCAGGTGGAAGACCAGGTGGAGACGGAAGCCCTGTCAGAGGGCTTCGTTTTAAGGTAAGTCTTTCATAATGTGCTAGCATGCAATGCCGACTAGTGCATTATGACATTACCTTGCAGGGAGCCCATCATTTTTTTTGTTAAATAGATTTGTATTTATTATTAATTTCCTATAAATGTAACTGCTGAACTTTAGTAAGTGTGGAAAAAGTATTGCTGTATTAATTCTGTGCTTTGCCCTTGTATTGTTAAAGTTGTTTGGTTGTCACAAATGAAAAAAGTCTGTTAGACACAGATGACCGAGTGATCAAAAGAAGGAAGTATTTCATAAGTGCTTATGGCTTGTCATGGGGTCACCAGTGAACACTATTACACATCTGGTGTACATTTAATTTAGTAGCGCAAAAGATTAGCTGCCTTTGCAATGTGGTTTAGAGCACTGCGTAGCTTTGCTCAAGATCAAGCTCCTTTTCTACTATCCGTGATTTTTGTGTGTTAAACATATCCACTTACACCGTCTTTTCCCAGATGATCGTGCTTTTGGGCGGTCATGCTTGAATACCTTAACAATTTTTAAATGGTTTAGAAAATTTAATCTTCAAATCAAACATCTGGGTAATGTCCAGGGTCACCTGTCTTTGGCTGAAAATCGCTCATGGTTACCAAGCATGAAAAGAGGACATTTTCCCGTGAGAATGCTGTTGACTGAATTTAGGTCAAGACAGGTTTACCGACAAACTCCAAGCTAGCTGCACATCTCAAGACTTCTGCTTTAATCTCTGATTGTACATCTTTTTATTGTTCTGATAGATGAACAATAAGCCATTGTAAACCTTGACAAACTTAGATTCGGCATAATTTTCCCTTTCATTATGAATTCCCTGCTAGGTACTAGCTTAAATGGAAAAAAAAATGCAATAAGCTAAGAGCAAGTGATGTCAGTAAATTTTAAAATTGTTTTGCATAATGCAAAGTGTACCTTTCACGAGACATGATCTCCCTTTTAAAGAGTATCTAGGCCTTTTTTTTCGAATTTTGGATAGGGTGAGGAGGGGTTTGAACATGTAGGCAGGTTGCTTACAGAGGTGTTGGTTTAGTTAGTGAATGGTCGAAGCGGGGGGGGGGGGGGCGGTAATGTGTGTGCTGCTGTTCCCTAGTTTTTTGGATCCAGCCTACCCACTTGTGATATAAAAACCAGAGAAGGCTGGGTTCAGGGCTTTTTCAGGCCGCCCCCGAGCAGGACATGCTGGGATTACAATGGAGGAGGACTGATGTGCTTTGCAGTCTATTGGAGGCATCAGGGATCTGGAGATCAGCTAAGACTCAGAGAAAGCCAGCAAGGGACTACTACATTTTGGTGGTATGCCTGAGCAATCAGCTAGGGAAAGATAGGGACCTTTTAACGCTAATGTTTATGTTGGTGGTACAAAGCAAAGTCTAGCAGGAGGAGTAATGCCGTTTCTATGGGTAATCAAGAATTAGGGAAGGTACATCGTTGCCAGTCGAAAAGCATAGTGCCTGCTGCAGGTGATGGGTCCTCCTGTAGCAAGGGGGTTGGCGTTCTGGCTCCCACCAAAGCGATCAGTCTCCTATAGCATCCAAGACTAAGCACTCGTTATGGAGACCTTTAGGCTGGCAGCATGGTAAAGGAAGGAAGGAGTTAACAAGTGCACACATGAGGTCAAAGCTAGGTGCAGGGTGGACCCACATTCTTTTACTGGGAGTGAGGTAACAGAGGTATGCTGGATTGGTGGAAAGGGTGTGGACTCAGCAGCATCCCTCCTAATTGCAACATATACCAGGCAACAGTTTGTAGTGAAAAGGAACAGCACTTTCCAGAGGAACTCTGTACTTTTATTACTGCACACAGTGACACAGCTCATCTCTATGTCGGGAAACTGCCTTATTGTTAGACTTTCACATGACCACAGCCCTTACCTGGTTCTGGTAGAAAAAGGTACCCATATGTGAAGGACATATTGCCCCATCCACAAACCGCTAGCATGTTTTTTTTTTTTTACACTCTCCTTTTTCCTCTAATGACCATTGTTAGCAAGACCAAAGTAGTAAAAAGGAAAGTCTTCCAATGGGGACACCTAATTCATTGACAACTTTCAAAGTGGACATTCCTTTCACTTTTAAGAGCTTTTCTCTGACATTCTGGTGCATCTACAAGACAGCCAGTCAACAGAAAGTCCATAGGCATAAATATGTAATGCCTGAGGGGCAGCGCTGTTTAAATCCTGGTGTGCCCAAAGCAAGCATTCCATAAAGCCCCGTACACACGATCGGAATTTCCGATGGAAAAAATCAGACTGACTTTTTCCATTGGAAATTCTGACCGTGTGTATGCCCCATCTGACTTTTTTCCAAGGAATTCCATCGGAGTTTAGATAGAGAACATGTTCTCTTTTACTCTGATGGAATTCCGTGAGTTTGGCCGGGCAAAAGCCAGATCGTGTGTACGAGGCATAAGTGGCCAAAATCCCATCTTTTTATTCCTATAACACAATTAATAATGATAATAGCAAATATAGGGGAATTGATGGAAAGAATTACTGGTACTGGGAGAATGCTCAGTTCAACATAGGCTTTTCTCTTTCACTATCATGTTGTGCACTTGGTAAGAGGTTAAAAAAGCATTGATTTATTTTCTGCTGTAGTACATTGCTTTTTTAAGTGTATGTAACAATTGCCAACATTAGCAGACCTTAGAACTCAGCAACCCAGTATCCCAACTTTCATGTGGCACACTCCCCTTTGAAATGAAAAAATAAATACAAATCTACAGTGATTTCCTGCCCCAGAAAGACACCATACAGTAGTTCGGACTTTGGCGTCAGAGTGGCAGCAGCATTGGAAAGTGTGCTCAAGTAAGTAAAACCACTAAACGCTATTGCTTGGGATTTAATATTTTTCCCACTGGCACAAATATTTGTGTTTTTAATATTGTTATTATTGACACCAACTGACAGGGATTGTTTTATTATTTCTTCTATTGGCTCCATTTTTATTTTATACTGCTCCAACTTATATCAACAATTGAGTTGTATTACTGTTCACACTGACACAAATCTAATTATGAGGTTTTATTTCTTCTCCCACTGACACCGACAATCAAGTTAAGTCCACTGCAGTGCACAGACCTGTTGAAAGATTGTTCTTCTGAGGCCCCGTACACACGACAGAGTTTCTCGGCAGAATTCACCGAGAAACTCGGTCAAAACCCGGATTCTGCCGAGAAACTCTGTCGTCTGTACAGTTTTGGATCGATGGAGCCGCCGAGGAGCTCGACGAGAAAATAGAGAACATGTTCTCTATTTTCTCGTTGTTCTATGGGAGAAGGCGGCCCGCCGAGCTCCTCGGCGGCTTCATCCCAAAACTCGACGAGGAACTCGACGTGCCAAGCACGTCGAGTTCCTCTGTCGTGTGTACGGGGCCTCAGACAGCAAATCCAAGTTAGCTGTTTGATTGGCAGTGGCCACTCTTCATCCAGGAGATTTAAATGGCCTTGATAGATGTTTGGGATTCATACCGTTCCATTCGAACCATTTTTTTCTGGCTACTAGCATTTTTCCTGCACTTTGCAGTTAGGGCCACCCACTTCCAAATGTTGTCTCTGCTCTATTGGTTAGCCACTGTTCCCTTATGCCTCGTTTCCACTGAGCAGATTGGTTCGGGTTGGTTCTGTACGGTACGCTATTTTGAGTGTTTCCATTATAAAAGCGGCCCATACAACCGAACCATACCGCACCATTCAGGACCCTGCTTCAGATGTGGGGCCATAGAAAATGGTACGGTTCGGTTAGGATGGAGCTACTGGTATCACACGATACGTTCCACTGATTGGCGGACAGAAAAACGTCAATGCTCACGTCAAAAGAAAGCAAAATAAAAGCCACGTCGCCTTTGGCCCCATACACACGAGAGGATTTATCCGCGGATACGGTCCAGCGGACCGTATCCGCGGATAAATCCTCTCGAGGATTTGCGCGGATTTCCATGCGATGGAGTGTACTCAACATCGAATCGAAATCCGCGCCGAAATCCTCTGGCGATGACATGTCGCGCCGTGATTATGCGCGACGCTGTCATATAAGGAATTCCACACATGCGTCGAATCATTATGACGCATGCGGGGGATCCCTTCGGACGGATGGATCCGGTGAGTCTGTACAGACCAGCGGATCCATCCGTTGGGATGGATTCCAGCGGATAGATTTGATAGCATGTCATCAAATATTTATCCGCTGGAAATCCATCCCAGGGGATAAATATCCGCGGAAACAGATCCGGTGGAGTGTACACACCATAGGATCTATCCGCTGAAACCCATTCGCTGGGATTTTTCAGCGGATGGATTCTATCGTGTGTATGGGGCCTTTCAGTCCAGATAATAGGTCCGACTTGCAGTGGAAACGCTCACCTGAATAGGCCGGACCATTGTAGCCCTTCCAAACTGTACCGACCTGAACCATTACGCTCAGTGGAAACGAGGCATAAGTGTTCACCAAAATCCTAGCGCTGATCTTGGTATTGTTGAGAGCAAGTAGCATGCCAGTGATCACTTATCTTAATGACTTGTTATTAAAACCTACTGACTGCTTAACTCTTCCTTAAAACCACAATTTTAGTTTTTTTTCACACCAGGTGCAGTGCGGTAACACGTGTTTTTCGGCACCACACAAAAATGCATTGCCTTTTGAAGTTGCACCCCACACATCCACTAATTGCATGCATGTGCTCGCCCACTAAAATGCATGGTACTGCAGTACCATGCATTTTGATGGGACTCAATTTAAAAATCATTCCAGCCAATTTTTTGCATTTTTACTATTATAGAGCAGCCTAGTTCCAATTGCAACACGTGGGAACACGCAAGAAAAAAAAAAACACAAATAAAAACACACACTCGGACTCACCTTCTTGCGTGAGCGAGCCCTCAGTTGTCACACCTGGGATTGTGTTCAATTGTAAAGGGTGCCTTGAGTGAAGAAAGGTTGAAAAACACTGTCTTAGTGGGCACCTTTATACATTAAATAAGTATTTACAATTTTTGCCAAAGAGGGCACAAAAGAATGACAATAAGGATGGCTATGGTGGACTGCAGACCTCCTGCAGATTTTCTTTTGCTGGAGGCCTATTATTTTCTTTAGATACAGTAAGTGTTGGTATACATGCCACATTTGGTTGAAAAACTTTTTTATTATTTGACTTTTTTATTTTTGGTTTTGGATAGAGTTGGGAAATTTTAAAATCTCTACCAGTTTTTTTTTTTTGTTAATCATGTCCTTGGTTATGAAATTTACCCTCACTTTCTGTTCTGGTTACCATTGTCACAGGGGAGGAAGCTCTGACACTTCTAAGTAAATTACAAGACTCTTAAAGCATTTTTTTACTTTGATGCCGTACACACGACTAGTCTAGAAAAAAACAATTTTTTTTTCAACCCGATCATAAAAAGGCCTTGCCTACACACGATTGTGAAAAAAAATGCTCTAGCAAAGCGCGGCGACATACAACACGTACGACGGCACTATAAAGGGGAAGTTCCATTCGGATGACGCCACCCTTGGGGCTGCTTTTGCTGATTTTGTGTTAGTAAAAGACGATTCGCGCTTTCCAGTCTGTTACAGCATGATGAATGAGCTTACTCCATTACAAACGGTAGTTTTATCAGAACGAGCGCTCCCGTCTCATAACTTGCTTCTGAGCATGCACGTTTTTTTCACGTCGTTAAAGCCCACACACGACCATTTTTTACAACGTTAAAAACGACGTGAAAAATTAGAGCATGTTCGAAATTTTTAATGCCCATTTTTTACATTGTAAAAAAAATGCTCTGGAGCTCACACACGATAGTTTTTAATGACATTTAAAAAAAATGTAATTTTTTACAACCCGAAAAACGGTTCTGTGTACGCGGCATAAAAGTACCATTGCAGTAGTTCAGTGTTTAACTGGTCTCCAGGTAATTGCACAGTTTGGGCCAGATCCACAAAGAAATTACGCCGGCGTATCTATTGATACGCCGCGTAATTTCAAAGTTCCCGCGTCGTACCTTTGTTTTGTATCCACAAAACAAGATACGACGGAATGAGGGATCGATCCGACAGGCGTACGTCTTAGTACGCCGTCGGATCGTAGGTGTATATTTAAGCTGGGCGCTAGGTGGCGTTTCCGTCGAATTCCGCATCGAGTATGCAAATTAGCTAGATACGGCGATCCACAAATGTACGTCCGGGCGGCGCATTTTCTTAAGTCGTTTGCGTTCAGCTTTTTCCGGCTATATGGTGGTGTACTCAATGTTAAGTATGGCCGTCGTTCCCGCGTCGAAGTTTGAATTTTTTACGTCGTTTGCGTAAGTCATTTGCGAATAGGGATTTGCGTAGAACGACGTCACCGTCGTAAGCATTGGCTTGTTCCAGTTTAATTTCAAACATGCGCACTGGGATACCCCCACGGACGGCGCATGCGCCGTTCAAAAAAAACGTTGTTTACGTCGGGTCACAACGTATTTACATAAAACACGCCCCCATCACATCGATTTTAATTGCGCGCCCTTACGCTGCCAAAGATACACTACGCCGCCGTAACTTACGGCGCGCATTCTTTGAGAATTCGAAAAAAAAAGTAAGTTACAGCGGCATAGTGTATCTTAGATATGCTACGCCCGGCGGAAATATGCGCCGATGTGCATGGATCTGCCCCTTTGTTGGTATCTTTGCTACAGGCTAGAGCATGAATTCCTCCAGTGCTCCATAATGTATACAACCATCAGAATTTTCATGGCCACTGTGTAGAATGCCCCTAACCATCATCTGCACCTTCTTATTGGTGAGATGACCTCACTGGATGGACAGGAAGCCCCAGGAGTTAGGAGGGGGCCGACTACACACTAATAATGAAGGCCTTTGGGATTTCAGGCTCTTGCTGTATCTGTAAAGATAGTCAATACATATGAAGGCACCTGGAGGTGCCTGATTATCAGGGTACGAGTTGGCTTAATACATTGGAACCACTCTATCCAAGTCCATTTAGGTAAAACCTTGGTCATCAGTCAAATTATTTTTTTGTCTGCACACACAGGACAAATGAGATATAAAGTATCATACTCAGCCTTGTATGTTGTTTAAGCAGTGGCACCTGAAGTATTAGAGATGCATTTTCCCAGGGAAATATACATTACAAAATGTAAAATATTGACCTGCAGCGTATCTGATAGCTACTTAATTAAAATATAGATGTGGTAAACCTTTTTTTTTTTTAGGAGAAAAGCAGAGAAGCACATGAAGCCTTTCATCCTAAACTGATTATAATACGAAGTACAGCAATCTCTTCAAATCTTGTACAAGTGGTGTTTCCAGGCAACAGTGTACTTGTAACATCCCTGTTCACAGGAGCAGCTATTGACCTTCTAAAATATGTGCCAATGAGTTTGTTTCTGCATCTACATACTGTTTGTTATTTATTATGTTACATATTCTTTAAAGGAGTCATAAGGTAGGAAAGGTCCTTCTAATTTAGAGTCAAGCCTCGTACACACGACAGAGTTTCTCGGCAAAAACCAGCAAGAAACTTGCTGGGAGAATTTTTTTTGCCGAGGAAACCGGTCGTGTGTACATTTTCGTAGAGGAAACTGTCGAGAAACTCGACGAGCCAAAAGAGAGCATGTTCTCTATTTCCTTGACGCGAATGGAGAAAATTGGCTTGTCGAGTTCCTCGACAGCCTAACAAGGAACTCGAAGAGTAAAATGATGTGTTTCGCCCGTCGAGTTTCTCGGTCGTGTGTACGAGGTCTCAGGCTTCATTTCCATGGACGTTTTTACAGCCACTTTTTTTAGCCTTTTTTACAGCTAAAAAATGCCTGTCCATGTTTTTTCAATGAGTTCGAGCTCAAAAATGCAGCGGTAGCGTTTTTGCGAGTTTTTGAGCGTTTTTGAGGGTGTTTTTGAGCATTTTTTAACGTCTGGCGTTTTTACAGCTCTAACGCTGGAGCTTCAGAACGCACTGGTCCTGTTTTTTTTTGCAGCTTAAAAAACGTCTCAGCCATCTACAGCTCAAAAACGTCATGGTGGGCATAAGGCCATAGACTAACATGGAGAGCCGTTTTTAAGCTGCAAAAAACGCTCATAAAAGTGGCTGTAAAAACGTCCAAAAACTTCCATGGAAATGAAGCCTTAGGAAGCCCACAGGAAACTGACTTTCATGTGTTATGGACTTCTGCAATTCAGTTCCCAGGCCTGCCAACCTGCTACAACAGTTATGGAGTCATACTGTCACACATGTTTTTTTATTACACAGAAAGGAGTTACATAAACCCACACAATATGAAAAATATCAGGCATAGTACAACCAAACACCATATGATGAGAGTGGTGGAATACCCATATCTTGCTAACTATGGTCAGATTTCTTTTGGAGTGCACCTACGGCTATGCAAAGGTCATGCCAAGCTCATTGCTAGTAATCTTCACCATGAAGGCATCTGATAAATGTTGCCTGGTTATAGTGGAAAGTTTAAAAAAAAACACATAGAAGAAAAGTAGTAGAGAGAGAAAATGAAGAGAGAGAAAGGAATTAGGAATTCAAAAGTGAATAGGGGGGAGAAAGAGAAAACATGGGGTGTGGTTTTGGGTGCATGGACAGGCCCCTAGGTGTGTGGGCATGAGGAGTGCATTCATGAGGCAATGGGATTGATTTACTAAAGGCAAATAAGCTTTTCACTTTGCAAAGGAAGTTGTACTTTGCAAGGGAATTTTCTCCAAAGCTTAGTAAATGTGGTCAAATTTCATTTTGCAATGAATACCAAGTCATGTATAAGGAGGGGGAAAAAGCATTTTTTGCTTACATACATGTATGACTGTATGATGGAAGTCAGCAGGTCTTTACCTCATTCACTAAGCTCTGGGTGAAAATTCCTGTGCAAAAGGAACAGTCTAATTGTCTTTAGTAAATTACCCTAATTTAAGCTCTGAATTTTTTCTCAACAAATAATGTTCATAGACAAGGAGAACCCTTGTTATCTTTGAAGAGGAATGTGAGGATAATAAAATAAAATAACATAGAATAGTGAGTGGCACTTTTTGGTACATGATAATTGAAAGGAGCTTCCACAACCATTCAGGGGTCGATTAAATCCCACAGTGCCCTTACAAACAACAAAACCTTACTTTAGCCTTATATTGACTACAAAATTTTGGGAAAATTGGAGAAATTTCACCCAAATGTTACGATTTTTACTAACATTTTGGGGAAATGAAAACCCAAATTTTTCCAAGTGAACAGTCTATATTTCTTTAGTAGATCAATCCCACTGACTTCTTGTCTTGTAGGCAGAAGTCAGTAAAATATTAATGACCCTGGAATGTGTACCCTTTAAAGTAAGTAAGCAGGGGCAGCTCCAGAAGATGTGTCAGATGTGAAAATTCTGCCAGAGGAAGTAGGGCTTAAAGCGGAGTTCCACCCAAAAGTGGAACTTCCGCTTTAAGCACTCCTCGCCCCCTTACATGCCCCATTTGGCATGTAATTTTTTTTGGGGGGAGGGGAGGGGAGTGTGGACTTTGTTTAGAGTGGGACTTCCTGTCCCACTTCCTCCTTCCACCTACAGGCCGCCTAGGCGACTTCTCCTCTCCACCTAGGCAGCCCCTCCCTCTAGGCGATCTTTTGGGACACAGAAGCTCGCCTGTCCACTCCGAGAGCGCAGACCGACTTGTGCATGTGTAGTCCGTGCCCGGCCGTGAAGCCGAAAGTTGTCACGGCCGGGTGCCCAGAATGTCAATGGAGGCGCCGGCTGAGAGGAGGGGAAGAGGAACGATGCATCCGGGTGGCTGCAACGCTGGACAGTGGAACAGGTAAGTGTCTGTTTATTAAAAGTCAGCAGCTACACTTTTTGTAGCTGCTGACTTTTAATATACATAAAAAGCCTGGAACTCTGCTTTAATTTTCAGACTCTTTGCCCACCAAAGGGATAAGAGGTTCTTTTGAAACACTTTTATTTTTTTGAAGTGATAAAGTACCTTTAAAAAAGGACCAGCAGAGAAAAATAAAAGCGAAATCTTTGCCTGTTATGGATAGTACTGGGTTCTTGATCACTTAGTTCGTAATTGGTAAATGTTGGTAAACATTTTTATCTTCATAATGTATTCTTATCACTTGCAAAGTATCTGAAAATGTATAGCAAGCTGACAGAGAGAGTGTTTCTAGAGAGCATTCTGTGCCACATTTAAATGCTCTCTTCTTCTATATAAAGCTCTTGTGCCCTGCACACACGATCGAACCTTTGTTCGGCAAATTCACATTGGAATTCTGACAGAATTCCATCGGAAGAAAAGAGAACATGTTCTCTATGTAAACTCTGATGCAATTCATCTGAATTTCCGATGGAATTAATCTGATGGGGCATACACACGGTCAGAATTTCCGATGGAAAAAGTCTGTCTGACTTTTTCCATTGGAAATTCTGATCGTGTGTACGGCGCTTTACAGTGTTATGTTCCAGGCACTGATGCTCAGTGCTGAGACAAGGCCCTTTAACAACCAAGGCAAAAATGAGCAAAGTTGAGTGCCTTTCCATGAGCTGTGAACTAATTCTGCAGAATAGGTTATGGGCCATGTCCTTTTTGCACCCCCTCCCCCCGAAGAGCCCAAGGTGGCTGCATTTTTGCCTACTGCTTCAGCCCAGCCCTGCTGGTGCTAAAAGGAGGGGTACTGAGGCAGTACACATGATTAGAGGGTTGAGGCTTTATAGAAAAATAATGTCAGTTATTCTTTAAAAGATAAATAAAAAGAGAACATTGAGCACCATTATTTCACTGTAAACGTTTGTAAAGGTTGCTATAGCGGGTTTGGCTCACACATGTTTAAAATTGGAGGATCAGCCCTTTCCCAAAATGTTCTGTTCTCCAACCATTCGATTGTTCCAGCGTCTGTACAACTGTTGGAAGATATAACAAGTCAGTCTGGGCTACTATTAAATGGCTTTATTCTTTACTAAAGTAAAACCTGCCTAACTATAGGCTTGGATAATGAATATTATTGTTGGTGATTCATCCATAATAGTCTATAATATTATGTTATGAAAATCAAGCATTCAATGTGAAAATGTGGTTTTCCTTCAAGGAAAGAAAGAATAGTCCATCTTCCTTGCCAAACCTCCAAAACACTATTTTGGGTCCACGACAAAGAGCGTCATTGTACTAAATCGAATTTAGGAGTTACTGAAAATCATTATCTGCTGTGTATTTACTATATATACTGTACTGATCTCTAATTGTTCCTTTACTATTTAAGTTTAAAGCCAAAATTAAGTCTCAAACCTTTTTTTTTGTCTCTTTATAGCCCTGTAGAGCCTTATAGAAGGAATTTTAAATGATATTCCTTTGCAGTTGCATTAAGTACTTTTTCTATTCCTTGTCTTCCTATGCCAATCTTCTACGCTGGCATCAGTGAGTAATGGCACACCCCTCATTACAAGCCTCCTTACACAGACTAGTGTTACTAGGAAAGGAAAGGGGCGTGCCAGACCAGGTCTGTTACAATACAGAGTACACGCTGTTATGTGGTTGAATCCTGGTACCTATTGGGATGCACAGTCATCTTTAGAGATCATTTAAAAAAAATTGGATGAAAATTAAGACTTGTAGTATTTACCTCTCATTGCCCATGCCACAATTTTCTTCAACTGGTAGTCCACTTCCAAATCTTTTGCATCCCCCTCTGAGATCTATGGTTTATTCCTCCAGCTCCTAAGTCAAGGCAAGACACAGTAGTAACATGGAGGCCAGTGGAGCACACCACAGAGTGCAGAGGGGGACCAGACACAGTCCTGGATTCTGGAAAATCTCCAGCCATCAGTATCTTGTGAGTATTAGGAGATTGGAAGTATACAGGTAAATAGTGTCAGGCCGCGTACACACGGTCGGTCCAAACCGATGAAAACGGACTGAAGTTCAGTTTCATTGGTCCAAACCGATGGTGTGTGGGCCCCATCGGTCAGTTATCCTTCGGTCCAAAATTTTAGAACTTGCTTTAAAATTGAACCGATGGATGCCTAACCGATAGGTCAAAACCGACGGTTAGTACGCAAAAGCATTGGTTAAAAACCCGCGCATGCTCAGAATCAAGTCGACGCATGCTTGGAAGCATTGAACTTCATTTTTCTCATCACGTTGTTGTGTTTTACGTAAACACGTTGCACTCGATCGTTTTTTTAACTGATGGTGTGTAGGCACATCAGACCATCAGTCCGCTTCATCCTTCGGACCGTTCTCATCGGATGGACCGACCGTGTGTACGCGGCCTCAGACTTCTTTCCCATAAAGTCTTCTTTTATTTATTTATTTTCATTTATTTTTTAACATGACAGGGCCACTTTATTCAGATTGCACAACTACATAGTTACATAGTTACATAGTTTGTCAGGTTGAAAAAACACACAAGTCCATCCAGTTCAACCATAAAAACTACAATAACAGGGAAGTGGGATAAGACTATGAAAAAGTAGGCTATTTACATAGCATCTATCTAACTGAATATCCATCACTGTGACTTAATTTGAGCTTCAATTGAGGTGCTTACGAGCAAAACAATGGATATCATTGGGTGTTTTCGGTATTTAAATTTGTTTTCTTTGTCCGTTAGACTTGTAGCAGTCCACTGAAGGGGAATCAGTTTTGACAGAAGTACCGTATGATAACGGTTATTGTTAACTGGCTTTGAAAGATGAAAGATTCTGGGTCTTTTGTCCTTATTCTTGCTTCACTACCTAGTTAGCCCCTGACCCAGAGTAAGCGTAGAGGTTTGGGCTACCTGACCTGCATACTTATCCATGGTAGGTAACTCACTAAATAAAAAAACATAAATAAGGATGATAGCCCCATAACATGTATCTTCAAGAGGTAAGTAGTTTATTTTTATAAAGTATGCAGCTGATCATATATTTGAGCTTTATGGATGTCTCCTTTCTACTGATTTTAACAGCTGAACATTTCCCTTGAAGAGAAACTATAATGGATAATCATGAGCTTATTTCTTTATTTTTTTTGTTAATTTGTTAGCTGTTTGTGGGATGTTTTATATATTTGTTTTTACTTACAGATAAACATTTAGCACATGGTGCACCAATGGTGTCACATGCTATTCTAAGCTTTCTAAAGGGAGAGCACAGCAGAAGCTATTTTCTTTCAAACCCTCTCTTTCTAATTAAATCTCTATACAGCCCTACAAAACAAAACAGACAGGGACAGTGGTCAGTCATTCTTCTTGCTCATTCAGACACGTGTACATTACAATTTGAACTACTGAGCTCTGTAAAAATACTTTTTTTTTATAGCAAAGTAGTTAAGAATACTATGGCAAACATGCAAAAAATAGCCTAAAGTGACATCTGCTGGATGAACATTTAAATACAAAAAATAAAATACAATAATTCATGTTTGTAAAATTTAAATCTGTCCTAGGTAAAACCCAAAAAGATAAAAATTAAAAAGATGTTGAGAAGAAATAAATAACACAAAAGCAGCACAAGACATAAAAAAAATTGTAATTGTCAAACCTGTTGAGCTTCCACTTTGAAGAAATGCAAATGAATATGCAAATGTGCCAGAATTCTGTATATAATATCCAAAAAAATGTGCAATAGTAAAACAATCTGTAAATAAAATTCACTCCTATAAAAGTATGTCCCACAACAACAAAATAACAAATACAGCGTACAGTGCCTTGAAAAGTATTCATACCCCATGACATTTTCCACATTTTGTCATGTTAAAACCAAAAACATAAATGTATTTTAATGGGGTTTTATGTGATAGACCAACACAGAGTGGAAGGAAAATGATAAATTGTTTTCAACATTTTTTTTACAAATAAATATGTGAAAAGTGTGGCGTGCATTTGTATTCAGCCCCCTTTACTCAGATCACCTAACTAAAATCTGGTGGAACCAATTGCTTTCAGAAGTCACCTTATTATCAAATAGAGTCCACCTGTGTGTAAATTAAGCTCAGTATAAGTACAACTATTCTGTGAAACCCTCGGAGGTTTGTTAGAGAACCTTAGTGATCAAACAGCATCATGAAGGCCAAGGAACACACCAGACAGGTCAGAAATAAAGTTGTGGAGAAGTTTAAAGCAGGTTTCGGTTATAAAAAAATATCCCAAGCTTTGAACATCTCCTGAAGCACTGATCAATCCATCATCTGAAAATGGAAAGAGTATGACACAACTGCAAACCTACCAAGACATGGCTGTCCACCTAAACTCACAGACTGGGCAAGGAGATCAATAATCAGAGAAGCAGGCAAGAGGCCCATGGTAACTCTGGAGGAGCTGCAGAGATCCACAGCTCAGGTGGGAGAATCTGTCCACAGGACAACTATTAGTTGTGCATTCCACAAATCTGGCCTTATGAAAGAGTGACAAGAAGAAAGCCATTGTTGAAATAAAGCTATAAGAAGTCCCATTTGCAGTTTGCGAGAAGCCATGTGGGGGACACAGCAAACATGTGGAAGAAGGTGCTCTGGTCAGATGAGAACAAAATTGAACTTTTTGGCCTAAAAGCAAAACGCTATGTGTGACCGAAAACTAACACTGCACATCACCCTGAACACACCATCCCCACGAGAAGCCTGGTGGTGGCAGCATCATGTTGTGGGAAAACTTTTCTTCAGCAGGGACAGAGAAAATAGTAAAAAAAGAGAGAGGTGAGTGCGCTCTGGTGGATGTGGATGGCTGGTCTTGGTTGATGATGGAGAAATGGCACTTCAGGTAGCACTTGGTGGAGGAGAAGCAACTCTGGAGGGTTATATAAGAAAGAAAGGTGCCTCTAAGTGCAGTATTAAAATATTTAATATAGCGCACGAGGGGTTAAAAACACTTACATGATCGTAGAATTAATAAGAAATGTAATATAGAGTCCTCATGTGAGTTCCTAGTCCTTCCTTTGTCTGAAGGTGGAGAGCAGGGAGAGCCATCCAGCAGCTGTCAGAATTCTCCAACACCTGCAGGGCCAAGGAGGCCGTTACATAGTTACATAGTTACATAGTTAGTCAGGTTGAAAAAAGACACAAGTCCATCCAGTTCAACCACAAAAAAATAAACAAACAAAATAAAAAACACAGTACAATCCCATACACCCAACTCCATACCCACAGTTGATCCAGAGGAAGGCAAAAAACCCCAGCAGAGCATGATCCAATTTGCTACAGCAGGGGAAAAAATTCCTTCCTGATCCCCCGAGAGGCAATCGGATTTACCCTGGATCAACTTTACCTACAAATCTTAGTACTCAGTTATTTTATGTACATTTAGGAAAGTATCCAGGCCTTTCTTAAAGCAATCTACTGAGCTGGCCAGAACCACGTCTGGAGGGAGTCTGTTCCACATTTTCACAGCTCTTACTGTGAAAAAACCTTTCCGTATTTGGAGGTGAAATCTCTTTTCCTCTAGACGTAAATAGTGACCCCTTGTCCTCAGTGTTGACCGTAAAGTGAATAACTCAACACCAAGTCCACTGTATGGACCTCTTATATATTTGTACATGTTGATCATATCCCCCCTAATTCTCCTCTTCTCAAGAGTGAATAGATGTAGTTCTTCTAATCTTCCCTCATAGCTGAGCTCCTCCATGCCTCTTATCAGTTTGGTTGCCCTTCTCTGCACTTTCTCCACTTCTCCGATATCCTTTTTGAGAACTGGTGCCCAAAACTGAACTGCATATTCCAGATGAGGTCTTACTAATGATTTGTACAGGGGCAAAATTATATCTCTCTCTGGAGTCCATACCTCTCTTAATACAAGAAAGGACTTTGCTCGCTTTGGAAACCGCAGCTTGGCATTGCATGCCATTATTGAGCTTATGATCAACTAAAACCCCCAGATCCTTCTCCACTACAGATCCCCCCAGTTGTACTCCCCCTAGCATGTATGATGCATGCATATTCTTATTTCCTAAGTGCATAACTTTACATTTATCAACATTAAACCTCATCTGCCACTCAGTCGCCCAATTAGACAGAGCATTGAGGTCGGCTTGTAAATTGGCGACATCCTGCAAGGACGTTATTCCACTGCATAGCTTGGTGTCATCTGCAAAGACAGAAATGTTACTTTTGATCTCAGACCCAATATCATTTATAAATATATTGAAAAGTACGGGTCCCAGCACTGAACCTTGGGGTACTCCACTGATAACCTTGGACCATTCAGAGTAAGAATCATTAACCACCACTCTCTGAATTCTGTCTTTTAGCCAGTTTTCTATCCATTTACAAACTGATATATCCAATCCTGTAGACCTTACCTTACACATGAGCCGTGTGTGCGGAACTGTATCGAACTCTTTTGCAAAATCCAAATATATCACGTCCCGCCTTGAGGCGGTCTGCTTTCCAGGTTCGCGCTGGAACAAACAAAGCTGATAGCGTCAGTGAAAGGTGGTGGGCGGTAATGCGTTTTAGAGCATGATCGGCTCTTTCATCAGACTTTAAGTCTCCCTGGCCAATCGGGTCTCAGGACCTACTTCCTGATTGGTGGGGAGGAGAATCAGGAAGACAATAGTGAATATTAATTTGTCACACAACTGGGTGGGCTCAGGGCACAGTGCTCTGCGCCCCAAGCCCACCCTTTTATTTAGCCAATTAGAGCTTCAGGCAACATTGAAATCCATGCGTCCGTCGCCCCGCATGATAAGTAGGGGGCCGGACGCATTGATTAATAGGGCGGCGCCCCTGTGCCCTGCATTATGAGCCGCCACTGATAGATATATAGATAGATACATACATAGTTAGATAAACCAGTAGAGATATCAGGGATATGTCCCATATAATAACTTTCCTGTTAAGCTTGTTGTTATTTTTAGTCACTGTATTAGAAAAATTGATACACTAGAATAATGGCTGTCATTAGAGTGTATGTCAGAGTGGAAATAATGAATAACATCTCTGCAATTTATGCACATTTCCCCATGTTTTATCCCTTTGAAGACCCTGCAAAGACAGTAGAACACATGCTGATGTACCAGAATTGCACTCGGTGCCCAAGCCCTGTTGTGGGCTGACAACACACTGAGAACACTGGGACTGAGTGACTTCGAACCTTCCAGTTGTTTTTTGCTGATCTGCCTAAACTCACGCGTTAGTGAATTCTATACGCATCATTTCTGACACTTGAAATGTAGTCACAAGATAAGGTAACACATGAATATGTTCACAGGACAGCTATAATTTTCTGACAAGGTCAACAGCTTTTTTTTGCAATTATTCTGTAAAGCCAAAGCAAACCAATTGTTTTACTAGGCCTTGGTGAAAGTAGACATCCTCCAACTCACATGCCACCTACCTGAGCAGGGCAGCGACCTTTGAGTAAGTGGTGAATGGATTTAATGACTCATCAGTCAGGGTTGCCAGTCTATTCTCATTGTTATAAAAGTATATGAATTGCACTGGTGTTCCTTAAATGTACAGAATCTGGTTAACTACAGTACTTAATTAATTTAGATACATATAGAAATATCAGGCTGATATTTTGCTAATTTTAAAAAATTCTGTTTATTAGTTACTTCAGCCTGGAAGAAGTAGAGCACAGGTCTACTGCTCAAGGCACGTGCGGTCACGTGACTTCCCTCTGCTGGCCGGCTGACATCACAGGGGAATCTCAGCCCGCTGCTATCCATAGATCGGGGAAGAAGAGAGAAGGAGGATCATGTGACCACACAGCTGTGGTGTGAGAAAAGGTATTTAACCTTTTCATAAAAAAAAACACACAGGGCCGGATTCAGAAAGAGATACGACGGCGTATCTCCTGATACGCCGTCATATCTCTGAGTTCCGACGGTCGTATCTATGCGCCTGATTCATAGAATCAGGTTACACATAGATATCCCTAAGATCCGACAGGTGTAAGTGTCTTACACAGTCGGATCTTAGGCTGCAATTCCAGGCCGGCCGCTAGATGGCGCTTCCGTATTATTACGCGACGAATATGCAAATGAGGAGTTACGCCGATTCAGAAACGAACAACCGCCCGGCGCTTTTTTTTTACGCCGTTTGCGTTTGGCTTTTTCCTGCGTATAGTTACCCCTGCTATATGAGGGGTAGCTAATGTTAAGTATGGCCGTCGTTCCCGCGCCGAGTTTTGAAATTTTTACGTCGTTTGCGTAAGTCATTCGCGAATACGGATGGACGTAATTTACGTTTATGACGAAAGCAATGACGTCCTTGCAACATCATTTAGAGCAATGCACACTGGGAGATTTTACGCCGTTCAAGTAAAATGTAAAAAACGCAGGGGCAAGGGAAATTAAAATAAAACACGCCCCCTACATCCCCATTTGAATTACGCGGCCTTACGCCACAACACATACGCTACACCGCTCTAACTTAGGGCGCAAGTTCTTTGTGAATAAAGAACTCGCGCCCAAAGTTAGATCGGCGTAACGTATCGGAGATACGTTACGCGGGCCGGACAGATACGCCAATGTATCTGAATCCGGCCCACGGACTGGAGTTCATGTTTGCCTAATCCAGAGGGGATACCAGTAAAGTCACATTGTGACTTTACAAACACTTTAAGGCTGGATTTACATCTGTACATGACAGTAACAAGTGGTAAAACACATGTTTTACTGCAATGTGCAGTGTCTCACAAATGACATCTGTGATGATTTGGGGTATTTTAGCTCATTGGTAGTGTCAAACAGTGAGTCCAATTCTCTCCATAATGTTCGTTTTATGGCCCTTTCTGCCCACTTTTATTGAAGAAAGTAAAGATTCACATCGGAACAATTTCTCTCACTAAGGAAACAAACAGTACTCCACCTTGTGGCTCTTCTCGGCAGTATCTCTTCTTTGGCCCCTACCTTGGTCCTCCGGACTGTCAAACACAGTCCCAGTGCTCATGCACCAAACGCTGAACCTTCCTCAGCTCTGAATGTTTCTCCTGCATCTCCCTGCTGCTACATCATTACAGGATCGGCCTTTCACTGTCCCTGTCCCACCGTAGACAGTGTGGAGCAACGCGCTCCTAACAGCTCCCTTGCACAAACTGACCCCCTCAAGAGGATGGGGCCACTGACCCCTACTGACAGCTCTAACATAAGCCCAGTGCACACCTGACTCATTAGTGTGTCTGTTTTTTGCAAAACCTAGCACAACCTGCCAAAATAAACATTGGCATGGGCTTGCCTCTCTACACATCCCATACACCTAGTAAACGCATCCCAACAAATGGAAATTGCAACCACAAATTGAAACCACGTGCAAATTGGCCACCACCTATTGATCTATATGTGGACTTATGTTAATTATTTCATGTTGTTTTAAATTGTACGCATTAAAGTGCTAATTGGCACACCTTTGTTATCGTTCACACATAATGCTAATGTATACCGTAATTATCGGCGTATACCGCGCACTATTTTGCTCTGAAAATCAGGGCAAATCGTGAGTGCGCGATATACGCCGATACCCGCTTTCCCGCGCCGAGTTTGAATACTGCGCCGACATATACCAAGCTCAGTACACTCGTGTATAGTCGGGCAGTCTCGGCTACACTCGCGCTCATGTCCTGTACGTCCAGGACGTCAGCGCGAGCATTGCCGACTATACGCGAGTGTACTGCGCTCGGTATATGCCGGCGCAGTATTGAAACTCGGCGCGGGAAACGAGCGAGGAGGATGCCGCAGAAGGACGCCGGACCTGACGAAGAGTTCACCCGAAGCCGCAGACGGACGCCAGACCCGACGAGGCCACCGATGGACGCCGTGCAAGACACGAAACTGTAAGTACAAAAATCTTTTTTTTACAGGAATTTCGGGGCAACTTTAGGGGTGCACGCTATACGCGGGAGCGCACTATACCCCAATAAATACGATACTTAAAGGGGATGCAAAGGTCCAATTTTTTTCCCTAAGTAGCTTCCTTTACCTTAGTGCAGTCCTCCTTCACTTACCTCATCCTTAGATTTTGCTTTTAAATGTCCTTATTTCTTCTGAGAAATCCTCACTTCCTGTTCTTCTGTGTGTAACTCCACACAGTAATGCAAGGCTTTCTCCCTGGTGTGGAGTGTCGCGCTCACCCCCTCCCTTGGACTAGAGGAGAGTCAGGACGCTCTCTACGTTGCAGATAGAGAAAGGAGCTGTGTGTTATTGGGCAACCTAACTCTCCTGTAGTCCAAGGGAGGGGGCGAGCACAACACTCCACACCAGGAAGAAAGTCTTGCATTACTGTGTGGAGTTACAGACAGAAGAACAGGAAGTGAGGATTTCTCAGAAGAAATAAGGACATTTAAAAGCAAAATCGAAGGATGAGGTAAGTGAAGGAGGACTGCGCTAAAGTAAAGGAAGCTATTTAGGAAAAAAATTGTACCTTTAAAACCCCTTTAATATGAATCACCTTTATGGCTGTGTTTATAACTGTTATTTAATTACTTCAAATGTATACTTCTCTATGTTATGGTATGGTCAAGGTAATCTAGAGACTTAACAGTACTATTCACATCAGCCTCAGTGGAGTGTAAAATTCTGATGACCAGAATATTGCAGACAAAGCCGAGGTGCAGTTTGGATTGTAGGGGGAGACTGGAGCACCTGGGGAATTTCACACCAACATAATATGAAGCAGTCAGACCCCATTATAATACCTGAGGCAGGAACTGAACTCAGTATGAAAGGACATCTTGTGGCTAGAACCATTCACAGAAAAACTAAGAATATAGTGTGCTTGTAGGCTATGCTAGGATTATTTCCAAGTTGATAACTGCATGAACAAGCTCTGCTTCCAGTATGTTCCTTATCTAACCACCGGCCTTCCAGCAGTTTCTGTTATGCTATGACTAAAGCAAGCCGGTTCCTCCCCGAACATTGGCCTTTATCCACAAGCCCTACTATACCTAATTAATTGGATAATTGAAACTGGCAGGTGAAAGTAGAAAGTCGGTGATATCTCGGATGCTGGCAGTTATCCCATTCATGCTTTGCTCCAATATATATCATTGTACTGTACATGGATTCAATGGATTCCAAAATAAGTAGTCTGATATTTACTCCTATACATATTCTTGACTCTTTTCACTTCTCATATAGTACCACTGCAAATACTCTTTTTAGAATAGTATTTAATAAAGTATAACATGGTTGGATTTTTCTGACTATGGGGTTTTAAACAACTTGTTTAAATAGCTATTACACTAGTCAATCAAATAACAAAATCAGAATAATTGCAGATAAACCAGGATGGTTTATGTACAATTGGCTGCAACTGTCGGCTGTAGACAGATGAATGACGAGGAGATCAGCAATAGTGTGATTGGAGGAGCAGCATTTTTATCTATACTTCATTGCAAGCTTGACATTCCACCAGTGCAGATCAGTACATGGATGAAAATATAGAACTCGGCTAAGATGTCTACACAAGCTGAAGGATAAGTAAATTATATGATGTTTTTGTAAGTCAACAAAGAAGTTAGGAGCACGCTAAGTTTCTGTCAGATCAACTGATTTTTTTGTACTTGTAGGGCCAGATTCACATAGAATCCGCGGCGGCGTAGCGTAAGCCATTTACACTACGCCGTCGTAACTTACTGGAGCAAGTGGCGTATTCTCAAAGCACTTGCTCCGTAATTTGCGGCGGCGTAGTGTAAATGGCCCGGCGTAAGGCTGCGTAATTCAAAGGGGGCGGCTTGTATTTAAATTAAGCGCGCCCCCGCACCGATTGAACTGCGCATGCGCCGGCCTGTAAAAATAGCCCAGTGCGCATGCTCCAACTCACATCAGAAAACGTCAATGAAGCCGACGTGAGCGTCATTTCCGCAAATCCCTATTCGCGAACGACTTAGGAAAACAACGTAAAAAATTCAAATTTCGTCGCGGGAACGACAGCCATACTTAACATTGGCTGTGCCTCATAGAAGCAGGGGTAACTATACGCTGGGAAAACCCTTAAGTAAACGGCGTAAAGTGACTGCGTCGGGCCCGCGTACAGTCGTGAATTGGCGTATCTCGCTGATTTACATATTCTCGCCGTAAATCAGCGAGAACGCCCCCATCGGCCATTTTAAAAATGCAGTTAAGATCCGACGGTGTAACACAGTTACACCTGTCGGATCTTAGGCATATCTATGCGTAACTGATTCTATGAATCAGTCGCATAGATACGACCGATGCAACTCTGAGATACGACGGTGTATCAGGAGATACACCGTCGTATCTCTATGTGAATCTGGCCCGTAGTTTTTTTAAAGGGTAAACATTTGGCAAATGTGCAAGGATTGCAGAGATTTATTAGTGGGAATGCTTCAGCAGTCCCACTATTGTTATTCGTTTTTTTATTTATCTTTAATTTAAATTGTATTATTCCGTACGTTATGTGGCTCTGCGTAACTTCTGCATACTTTCAGCTATTAAAACCATTTAACTTTTAAAATGTTCAGCTCTTTCAGCTAATGATGGGACTTCTTAAATTTTTTTGTACTATTTATACTTTTTAAAATATTAAGCTTTTTAATATTGAAGTCAATGAGCGCATGCTTCAAATCCTTAAAATCTTCTTCCGCTCCCAAAAGTTTCAGCTCCTTCATACTTTCACCTACAGATGCCAAACTTTAAAATGTTCACAAAATATTCAGCTATCCGGATATATCTTTTTAGTTTGATATCTTTTACAGTTTTTATGAAAAAGCTGTTTAAGTTTAGTGATCATTTCAGGAAATTATATCAATTAAACAGAGTGTGTATTGGGCTTATTCTTTTTAGTGTCAGCTTTTCAAAAATAAGCTTTTCAGCTTTTCCTACTTTTTCAACTATTCTCACTTCTTCAACTTTTTCTTACAGATTTAAGCTATTCATCCAGTTAGCTTTAGAAATTCAGCTATTACACATTCCCACGCATTTTCTGCAGGAAATGCATTTTCTAGTTGAACATGTTGCTCTGACATACATTTTTATGTGTATGTAAATTCCAAAAAAGTCTCCTTTTTGTTTCCTTTTGGCTTTTTGTATATGGGCCCTTTCACACGTACATGCATTTTTGGATGAAATATGGGCATACATGTAGCGCACGCAGGGGTGTCCAAACTTTTTTCAAAGAGAGCCAGATTTGATTAAGTGAACATGCGTGAGGGCCGACTATTTTGCAGCCTCACATGTGCCATGAATGCAGCCTCACATGTGCCATGAATGCAGCCTCACATGTGCCATGAATGCAGCCTTACCATTGCAATCAATGCAGCCTTACCATTGCAACCAATGCAGCCTTACCATTGCAACCAATGCAGCCTTACCATTGCAACCAATGCAGCCTCTGATGTGCCATAAATGCAGCCTCACATGTGCCATGAATGCAGCCTTACCATTGCCATCAGTGCAGCCTGAAAGATGCCCATCTGCAGCCTCGGAGGGCAGAGGGAGGGGGCGGGACGAGTGCCGACAGATTACAAACAGGAGAATCTCTTGTTTACCCTGTGGCCTCTTTAATACAAAGTCCCGCCTCCTATGATAGACAGAACAGTCGTCCAATGGCATCCCAGGAGACAGGACTTCCAATAGAGACGCTGCTGAGTAAAGAGGAGATTCTCTTCATGTAATCTAACGGCGCTCATCCTGCCCCCTCCCTGTCCCCTCCAAGGCAGCGCCGATAAATACAGTATATATCTTTTGTGGCCCTGGGGGACACAAACAATATATATATCCAAATCCCCAGGGGGGCCATATTAATTCAACAGGGGGCCGCATTTGGCCCACGGGCTGGACTTTGGACATGCCTGATGTAGCGGGTGTCATCGGCCCCTGCTATAGTTATGGTCTGATTCTGCAGACGGAGGAAAATCCTATTTTTCCATTCGTCTGCAGAGCGGATCGGATGGATGAACATGGATAGACAGTTCGTGTTCATCCGATCCCCCCATAGAGGAGAGCAGAGATCTGACAGGGCGGTCCCTGCACAGTGTGCAAGGACCGCCCTTTCATCTGCCGGCTCAGCGGGTATCAACAGAGCGATCCCCACTGAGAAAGCGGATAAGAAAGGTGAGGATCCTTACGGGATCCGTACGTGGGAAAGGGCCCTTCAGCATTAAAAGCAATTTGTTGTAGCTGTTCGATATGTGCAAAAGAAAAAAAAATGGTATCAGAAATTCAGAGCTGTTTTATGCAAACTTCCTAGATAGGTAGGTCAGTCATAAAGATTGTTCCTACTACAATCTTGTGTCTAGAACCAGTGAACTTTCCACTTATGAGTGTATTGTAGTAAAAGTAGCCCATTCTTCTACTTGTCATCTAATCATATAAGCAAGTCTCAGCTAACAAGAAACATCTGCTGACATCTACTGCCTACAACCTCAAAGACCCTAAAACATCTCTTGTCTCTTATATGTCTCTTAACTATGTCAATTATTAGCAACAGAGAAAGATGTCCCCTTTAAATAACAATCCATCCAGGAATAGGGGGCTCTAATCTTTTTTAGGCAGCATTTAATATCCAAGAGGGTGGCCAGAGTGCCTCTCACCAATCAAAAGTCTGACAATGGACCACCTGAGTCTTATCTGAACCCTGACAACACTTCCTGCAGGACTGGTGGAGGCAAATGGATGTTAGGATGCAATGTCTTTGGCAGATTTCTCCTGGAGTGTTCCTCACCACCAGGCACCTCTGCAGCAGATCTCACACTGGGGTCGGATGGGATTGAGTGACCTGGGCATTCAGTTTCAATGGTGCCTAGTCGGTCTCTCATGCCTCAGAAACATACTCAAACTCTGCCCGTCCTTCATGTGACATGACTGTGTCTTTGTTTTGCTGAAGGGTGGGCTTAAAGTGGAGTTTCAATCCCCAATTTTTTTTTCATTATTGTGCTCATTAGAACTAAAAAAGTAAAAAAAAAAAAATATTGTTTTTTACTCATCTGGAAATGCCTGTTGCTATGCGGTCCCACGAAATCTGCCTTTGAAAGCACCTAGGATTCTGACATCATCTCCCTCTAATGCTCCTGGGAAATGTGTGTCATCATTTCCCAGGATGCAGTGCGCTGTCCAATTATCACTCCCCATCCAAGACTTCCAGGAAGTAAGTGCTTGTAGGCTTCACAATGCCCACAAGCAAAATGACAACGGTGTAGACATAGTTTTATAAACTATTTTTTTTTAATATCTATGCGGATCGGTGGCGGATTGTAAAATAGTAAGTGACCGGATTTATATTATAAAAATGCAGGATGAAATGACATACATTTAAAAAATGCTAATTGTGGTTGGAACTCCGCTTTAAGTACCCTTGCAGACAAACATGTGCTTGCCCTTCTGACTTCTGTCCATCTCTAGCAGGGAAAAAACTGGCCAGCCTGATGATAGCCTTGCTGTGTGGCTTTTGTAACTTAAAAGGGCTGTACAACCAATGCTACAGAATCTTTGTCCAACACTTAAAAAGGGTTTCTGATAATGTATTATCAAATCCAGTTAACCTAATCATCACTGTCCACAAATTCCTGCTGCAGTCAGTGTTCAAATACATTAAATATATGTGAAATTTAAAAGTATTGATGAAACTACATTCTCTTTCCAATGCCTGGCTGCAGTTCAGTCACATAACTACCGTATATACTCGAGTATAAGCCTTGTTTTTCAGCAAATTTTTTGTGCTGAAAATGCCCCCCTCGGCTTATACTTGAGTCTGTGTCTATATACCTAATGAGAGCCGTGTCATGCATTGCCTTCAGACGGCGACCATCCAGTGTACAAAAGCCATGCCTCCTCCTCATTCTCGTCTATGATAGGGGAACACTCAGTTTCCCAGCAGTGAGTCAGTGTTCAGTGTTCCGCCTATCACAGACATCCTCTCATCCTCGTCCCACGAACAAGGACGTGAGGATGTTCGTGATAGGCGGAACACTGAACACTAACTCACTGCTGGGAAATTGAGTGTTCTGCCTGTCACAGACGAGAAAGAGAAGGAGGTGCAGCTTTTGTACACTGGATGGATGACCGCCGTCTGACTGCATGCATGACACGGGCTGATTAGGTATGCAGACCGGCGCAGTGAGGCTGCAATGGGCACAGTAATGTTTGTAATGGGCACAGTGAGGCTTGCAATGGCACATTGATATTTGTAATGGGCACAGTGATGTTTGTAATGAGCACAGTGAGGCTTGTAATGGGTACAGTGAGGCTTGCAATGGCACAGTGATGTTTCTAATGGGCACAGTGATGTTTGTAATGGGCACAGTGATGTTTGCAATGGACACAGTGAGGCTTGTGATGGGCACAGTGAGGCCTGCGATTGGCAAAGTGAGGCATGCGATGGGCACAGTGAAGCTGCAAATGGGCATTGTTGACCCTCTTATACACTTACAGTAGCTGCTGCATTTCTTACCCTAGGCTTATACTCGAGTTAATAATTTTTCCCCGTTTTCTTAGGGTAAAATTAGGTGATTCGGCTTACAGTATATTCGGGTCGGCTTATACTCGAGTATATACGGTATTATTATTTAAGGTACTTGTAATGAGACCCTTGCTCGCTCGGTTCCACTCTCCCGACACTCCTCTGCTGCTATTGAATCAGATTGCAGATCGCAACGTCTGATGGTTCGGACATCCGATGCTCCGGGATTTGAACTACAGCTATATGCCGTTCGAAATCCATCAGAACAAACACCAGACAGGCTGTATGTAAGTTCAAACAGGAGACTCCTTTATTGGAAGCACACAACACACTTTTATACAGTATTTTGAACATCCCGCCCCCAACAACCGCTTTCCTATTGGTCAATTTTAAAGTACATGGTAGTTCTCCATTAGGTCCTCTTAGCCATGAAAATTAGGACTTGAAACAGGGTCAGCAGGGATTGGTCCAATAGCTTGAATAGAAGGACTGCTATGTGTAATGAGACAGAAGCCCCAGGGGGCAATCAATGTACACAAACAGCCAGACACAGAACAATGAAGCCGTCTGGAGGGGGGGTTAGCCTTAAGACAGGGCAGAAGACCCCCCACTGTGTAACAGATTTCAAGGAGAAACACTTCCGCATTCCAAGGTCCATGACAGTACTTATATAGCACCATCAATTTACGCAGCACTTTACATATACATTATACATTCACATTGGTCCTCAAAGAGCTTACAATCTAAGGTCCCTAACTCACATTCATATATTAGGGCCAATTTAGACAGAAGCCAATTAACCTACTAGCATGTCTTTTGGAGTGTGGGAGGAAACTGGAGAAAACCCACACAGGCACAGGGAGAACATGCAAACTCTAGGCAGGTATCGTCGTGGTTGGGATTCAAACCAGCGACCCGTTTTACTGCTAGGTGAGAGTGCTACCCACTACATCACTGTGCCGCCCGTTTGACAATCTATGCCAGGGATAAGCAATTAGCGGACCTCCAGCTGTTGCAGAACTACAAGTCCCATCATGCCTCTGTCTCTGGGTGTCATGCTTGTGGCTGTCAGTGTCTTGCTATGCCTCATGGGACTTGTAGTTCTGCAACAGCTGGAGGTCCTCTAATTGCATATCCCTGATCTATGCTGTTATTAAAGTCCAAGATGGTTTGTAATATTCCCTTGAAAATCTGTCTATAATAAAACTATATTTAAGCAAAAACACAAGCAAAAACAAAATAATACTACTGCTGGTACACATTTTCATCATCACCACCATCATCAGCTGAACATTAGCCTGTCTACCTGGTTCAGTAATGCTATTAAAGTGCTGCTCAACTGTTGTAAAATTTTACCCCAAAAATATGTTGTTGTTCTCTTTATCTTTGGCCTTCCTTTAGTATTGCTTATGGAGGCTGTTAAAAGTTTGTGATGGGCTGTGATTTGGGGCTGCAATACACTGAAAAGTTTAGGAATTTTCAATTTTTGTCTTCTTCATCATCTTCATTACACTTCAGGCCAATGACTAATATAAAATATAAATATACGTCACAACATTTTTTCATCATGGTTGACTTGTGATGTCCACTTGCCTCTGAGCCTGCCACAGCGCTGCTCCGAGATAAAAAAATTGACCATTAGTTTCATGTAGGGGCAGTGCAAGACCTCAATATCTGGGCACATTTATAGATGTGACACGTGTTTAAGACCACAGTATGTAACCTGTTTCCTCTGTTTTTCAATAAAATAAACACCTTTTAAGAGGCCATCATCCAGGCATTTTCCTGGATTATCATGCTGCAAGACAGGAGTGAAAAATAAAATGGCCAAATTGGTGTTAAGATCATTTAAAGAGATTGCAGACATCTAACAATTGATGATTATAATTTTACAGCACAGGTACTTTAGCAGTTCTGGAGTGTTACCTTTTGAACTAGTGCTGATAAGGTAAATGAAGGGTAACTGTTCAGGGTTATTTGAAAGTTAAAGTGCACGAAAACTCAAAACTTTTTTTTAGTTTGAGATAGAGTGTGGAAGTATTAGATCTACTGTAAAGTTATTATTGCTGGCTGTGTCCCCATTTGGGACATTCTCCTGACATTTGTCCCAGTCATGATTGTCACCAAAACAGAAAGTGAAGAGATATTCAAAATGTTGGTATTGTCACCAGAACAATGGTTGAGGGTAAGTTCCAATGGGGACATCTGTTCTGGTAACAACTGTGTAAGAGGGGGATTTTCTTCACTTTTCTCCTACTTCCTGTTGTATTGCTAAAACAGGAAGTGAAGGGAAATCTCTCCAATGGGACACAAACAAAAAAATAATAATCTGACAGGGGTTGTAACTTTTACTTACTCTATGCAAAAGGAATAAAAAAAGGTTACTGTACATAACCCTGTGTAAGCTTAAACTGGAACTTACACAGATCTCTAAAGTGTCTCCCCACCCCATGAAAATTCAGTGGTCCAATCACCCATGCAGTCACATTCTCCTCAATACTAAAAGTACCAGTTATTTTCTTTGCATGTAGAATCTGAACAGTGTGGTAGCAGAGTGAAGCATAGGTTGGAATATGCTGCTGAAGAAAAGAGTATTAAAAGGGTTGTAAAGTAAGAGTAGGGTTACTGCCAGCCCCTCTGTTATACCAAGGTATACTACACAGTGTAAATGTTTGTTTAAAATTATGCTGATAAATACCTTATTTCAGATTGCTCCTGTGCGGTCACTTGACCTTGCACTGCTCTCCTCCCCTAATCTACGGCTACAGCGGAAGGTCTTGAGATGCCCCACTGATGTCAGTTGGGAGGTCACGTGATCACTGTGCTGTCCACTCAGCCCCTCTTGCTGTAGCCCTTTAGGGGAGGAGAGCAGTGGGAGGTCACGTGACCATACAGAGCGATCTAAAAAAAGGTATTTAGCTGCATAATTTTAAATAAACATTTACACTGTGTAGTATAGCTTGGTAGAACAGAGGGGCTGGCAGTAATCCTACTCTGACTTTACTGCCAGCTACTAATAGTGGCAGGAGGGAAGGGGCAGGGAGGAGACGTCTCACAAACAGGAGCTGACAGGCAGGGAGAGAGGGGAAGAAAGGAGAGACTGCGGGATGACGGAGGCACGTAACTTGACCCGGTATCATGAATCAGCAGTCATGATTACTGTAGTCAGTTTACATAGGGGACACATTAACAGGCAGGATCAATTTTTGTTACAGCTTATAAAGGGAGAGATTAGACAACACAAGCACTATGCTGTTTAATCTGCTTTAAAGGAACATGATCTCTCTTTTTTTAGGGTTACAACTTTTTTTAAATAAACTTATTTTCTCTTCCCTGAATGGACAAACCTCAGGTGTCTTTTACTGTTAGGGACAGAATTAGATTGTAGTGCCTACATGTCCTATGTTAATCTGTCATCACCTAAAGCTAACACATTGTTGTCATTTACCGTGCTGTCTTATCCCTAGAATGGCAGGTAAATCCCAATAGTTGCATAAGTCACTGTATGCAGTTTATTCTGTAATTTCTGGTTCCTTTCTGTGCCTTGGATTTTGAGACAAACAATTATTTATTCAATCAATTTTAGACATCCAACCCATTATTTTAAATGAATATCTGTATTTATTGACATAAATATCAATGCACACATTAGGGTTGCTATTATAGTTAAATATTATGCAAAAATCCACTTTTTAAGAAATTAGATTGTTATTGTCTTCCTTAGAACTGCTATGAAATATGATAATCTTTTAAATACAATGCTTAACTGGCATGACTTAACCACAAAATATAGGTGTGACATGACTGGGGGTATGGCATAATTCTATTGTACAGCTAGCTTCATGAAAAATGACACGTCAACATTTCCCTTTAATTTGAGTGAAAACTAAAAAAAAGTGCAAATTCTCAAACAAATATTTTTTCTATTTATTTTTGCATTATTTGTGATATACATTTCAGCTTGGCAGCTTTTGGAATAAAATGGCAAAAGAACAAAATCGTAAAAAGTCTCCTTTTTAAATACCAAGAACTAGCGTTTTTATAATAGACACCAGTGTCCATTTATTTAGATAAAAAGCATTTTATGCACATGGGCCTGTAGTAACTTGTAGTCTGTCGTAAACACTTCAACTCCCATCTGTTATGGACCGAAAACTTGAAAGAACCTTGTTGTAATCTCATAATTCACATGAGCGTTTTACATTTGTGAACCTTTCCTGACCCTGCCACAAGAAGTGTAAAAAATCTCTTTTCCTACGGAACAAGTTTTCAATTTGTTTGGGAGATTTAGGAATGTGGTATGAAGAAAAATTAACCACAAGAAAATGATAATTAGTGTTTTGGATACATGATAATTAATAATTCTTAGAAGGGCTTAAATTATTTTTCCTTAGCTCCTACACGCATATAGTCATCTTGTAAGACATTTTTGAGCTTGCACATAATGACATGCACAGTGCAGTAAGTTGTTGAAACTATTCAGATTTCATCTTGCATTAACGCAATACAGAATAATTAAAGATGATTTCTATTTGAATTTGTGACATACCAGACTTAGAACGTGATGATTGGGATGATATTTGGGACCTTCCTTTCCTGAACCTGGTCTCTTTACGCCTTATACAATTCAAAATTGTACATGGGACCTATACTTCTTACAGACGCCATAGGATGAATTCTCCACAGCCGCAAAAGATTGCTGGAGGTGTGGACTCTTCCCAGGTGATTTCTCTCAAATATAGTAATCTGGACTTTTTTGGTTGTTATCGGGTTCTGGGAAGAGGTGCTGACTATGATGAATTGCACGATGTCTGTTCCTGTGCAACCCTCAATACATGTATGCTTATTGGACCTCATGGAGAATATCATACCTACCTATCATACCTACAGTGGCTGAGCCTACCCTGGTCAGCTTATTACTTTTCTACACATTGGAAAAAGTCCTCACCCGTCTACCATTCTATAAAGATACCTACATAAATAGAGGCTGCTCCAAGAAATACGGTAGAGTATGGTCTAAATGGCCTCATCTGCCAACCATGGAGTAATAGCTGATATCATGTTGGGTTTCCTACATAATTGGCTTTGCCATGGGGACGCTCCCCCCTCACAGTGTACGGATGACATCACGAGCCACACAATAGTGATCTCCTGGTGAAACCCATGCCAACAGCTGTTTCATGTCTCTTGAAAAGTAATTCTAGATACCCCTAAGTGGGTTCACAACACTGTCTAATATGGTTATGATCAATCTCATGGAAGGTCAGAAGAGCTTGTTTTCCTTGCAGAGTTGACTTTACCTAGACTGAAATTATGTCATCAACCTTCTGCTATCATATGGAGGAACTTCTTGTCCCCGGTGATCCGTCTACACAACTGTTTTGAGGGTATGTAATGGGGGGTAATCTGTGCCATACATTTGTGAACAGGCACAAACTACAGAGGCACGGTTTACATGACTGTGTCATCTCTGGATGATGTCTTCAAAGCTTGGGATATTTTTTTAAAACCTAACCTTGCTTTAAACTTCTCCACAACTTTATCCCTGACCTGTCTGGTGTGTTCCTTGGCCTTCATGATCCTGTTTGTTCACTAAGGTTCTCTAACAAACCTCTGAGGACTTCACAGAACAGCTGTATTTATACTGAGATTAAATTACACACAGGTAGACTCTATTTTCTAATTAAGTGACTTCTGAATGCAATTGGTTCCACTTGATTTTAGTTAGGGGTATCAGAGTAAAGGGGGCTGAATACAAATGCACGCCACACTTTTCAGATATTTATTTGTAAAACAAATTGAAAACCATTTATAATTTTTCTTTCACTTCACAATTATGTGCCACTTTGTGTTGGTCTATCACATAAAATCCCAATAAAATACATTTACATTTTTGGTTGTAACATGACAAAATGTGGAAAATTTCAAGGCGTATGAATACCTTTTCAAGGCACTGTATATCCCACCCACTTTCATATTCCATTGTAACAAGATGTTTTTCACTTTTATGTTAGTGGTCATAAAGTTATGGTTGATCAGTGCAAATGCCTCTCTTGCATAAACATGCATAAGCCCTGAGACTACTGCTGGGTGCCACCACCTTGGATGTGATGCCAGTAGCCCCAGAAGATTCAGGGATGTCCCTCAAGTGACACTCTACTGTATTCTCCTTCTCTTCTCCCCCTTACTGCTCCAAAAATGTTTAAAACGTAGGGAAGAAGGTGTGGGCAAATGAGCTGGGCCAGAACAGACAGTAATTAGACAGAAGAGGGAAATGCTATAACATTCAAGGAGGAAGGGCCTGTGATCGGAATTGGCTGGTCAGAAAGTTCAAAGGTACATTGCAAGTGCATAAAAAAATTATTTATGTAAAGGAAAACGCTGCAAGCAGGCTGAAGATGATTGTACAATCAAATTGTATTATGTTTAGTAGACTTACATGGGTTGTAAAGGTTTGTGTTTTCTCACCTTAATGCATCCTATGCATTAAGGTGAGAAAACACCTGGCAATCACGAGACCCCCAGTCCCCTCTTTTACTTACCCGAGCCCATTCACCTACTCGGCTCGTCCCCGGTGTCCTCTTCTCCATGGAGTCTTGGCATTAATTGGATAGATTGATGCAGTGCAGCCATTGGCTCCAGCTTCTGTCAATCAAATCCAATGACGCAGCCGTTGGGGGGGGCGAGTCATACACTCGACGTCTATGGATGCCGAGTGTATCACACGAGAGCGCGCCCGCAAGGTAACACCCTCGGTAGAGAGCTTCCCAGAGGGGATTAGCTATTGCAGGGAGGAGCCGAGAGAACCACTGTGGGACCCCAGAACAGGAGGATCGGGGCCACTCTGTGCAAAACAAACTGCACAGTGGAGGTAAGTATGAAATGTTTGTTATTAAAAAAAAAACAAAAAAAAAAACCTTTACAACCCCTTTAACCTGCCTGGCGGTATTCCCGAGTCTGGCTCGGGGTGAGAATTTTGTGCTGCGATCGGTAACCCAGAGCCAGACTCTGGCTCGCCTCGCAGCATCCACAGGCACAAGTTACTTACCTTGTCCCTGGATCCTGCGATGCCTCCCCGCTGTGTGAGCGAGCGGGTCCTCGCTCGATTCACACAGTGTCCCCGTGTGCGGCCGATCTCCGTTCTCTGCGACGTTACGACGCGCGGAGGTGGAGAACGGCCCCAAATTCAAAAAAGTAAGCAAACACATTACATACAGTATACTGTAATCTTATAGATTACAGTACTGTATGTAAAAAATACACACCCCCTTTGTCCTTAGTGGTCTGCCCAGTGCCCTACATGTACTTTTATAAAATAAAAACTGTTATTTCTGCCTGCAAACTGTAGATTGTCCATAGCAACCAAAAAGTGTCCTTTTATGTCAAAAGTGATTTCAGACCAGCTAAAAAACAGCGATAATAAATCAAATTTGTCATAAAAAAAAAAAAGTAATGACAGCGACAATTCTGCAATTGAGCAAATTTCAGTGTTTTTGATTTGATTTCATTATTGAATAATTTTTATTATAATTACATTATTATTTGTTATAATTATTTATAGTTATTTATTATATTATAATTTATGTTTTTGTTTTTCAAACTTTATCATACCCGGGATGTCTACTAGACTCTTGTTTGGACAGATTTAAGTGAGTTATTCCTAAGAATTGCAGGCCTACAGTATAAAACGCCAAATTTCCATGCAAAATAATTGTACCGCTTTCAGCACCTAAAACCAGAAAGAATCATACCGCCAGGGAGGTTAAGACAACTGGCCTCCGTCTGATTTTTTTTCCTCCCTAGACCTTTCTATGAAATAAATTCAGGCCTGGCTCTAATCAGATGCACATCTGTGCAAACACATAGCAACAAGACATTCACATTTCCTCCCATTCAAAAAAAATGATCCTTTTTTTGTACAAGTCTGAATGGACTGAGTTTGCACAAACCAAACAGAAGTATTCCAACAGTGATCCTGTGATGCCTGCCCATTCTCCATCGCGCCCTGAAATGTTGGCACATCTGCTCATTGTATTAGTCACTTGGAAGAAAACACACAGTGCCCAATTGGTCTTATTTTAGAACAATGTTTAGTTTAGCCTGTGGAAACCTGCTCTCAGATAATGCTTCAGCATTCCACTCTGATTCCATTTCCTACTATGTACTCTTTGAAATATAGGTTGCAAAGGAAGATAAATGATGACCCTGGTATAGGACATAAAGCCTCACCACAAACACAGATACATTACTTGACCTGAGGTATTTTCAAAAAAAGTGGCCAAAGAGAACAGTTAGCATTGCCTGTATGTATAAGTCTCCTAAATTAATTATGGTGGGCCATACATGGCTCAAACATTGCTTGCCATAGTTGGGCTATGTAGGTGTTAAAGTCCACCTGAAAAGTATAGATTTTCTATCTCATGGGGAACGCTTAGAATTTATTTTTAAACATAGCAGCATACTTAAACAGTAAGTATTTTGTACATACTTGTACAGTATATGAAAGTGCCCTAGGCACTAATATTTCATATCCTGATAGCTATATAGCTACAGTGTGCAATCATCTAAGGGTCTTTTCACATAGGCTTGTGGTGCTGATTCCCGCTGAGTAGGCGGATGACAGGTGTGCCTCCGCTCACTGTGCAGAGATGGACCTGTCAGAGCCCTGCTCTCCTCTATGAGGAGATCGGATTAACCACTTCAGCCCCGGACCATTTTGCTGGTCAATGACCGGGCAACTTTTTGCGATTCTGCACTGCGTCGCTTTAGCTGACAATTGTGCGGTCGTGCGGCGTGGCTCCCAAACAAAACCTTTTTTTTTATTTGTTGTGCTATAATCAAAAATAGAGCGACAATTTTGAAAAACAATTAATATTTTTTACTTTTTGCTGTAATAAATATCCCCCAAAAATATAGATTTTTTTTCCCTCAGTTTAGGCCGATACGTATTCTTCTACATATTTTTCGTAAAAAAAATCACAATAAGCGTTTATTGATTGGTTTGTGCAAAACTTATAGCATTTACAAAATAGGGGATAGTTTTATGGCATTTTTATTAATATTTTTTTTTACTAATAATGGCGGCAATAAACGATTTTTATCGGTACTGCGACCTTATGGCGGACACTTCGGACACTTTTGACACATTTTTGGGACCATTGGCATTTTTATAGCGATCAGTGCTATAAAAATACATTGATTACTGTAAAAATGCCACTGGCAGGGAAGGGGTTAACACTAGGGGGCGAGGAAGGGGTTAATTATGTTCCCTAGGTGTGTTCTAACTGAAGGGGGGGTAGGACTGACTAGGGGAAATTACAGATTGCTGTTCATACATTGTATGAACAGATGAACAGTCATTTCTCCCCCTGACAGGACCGGGAGCTGAGCAATCGCTCGGTCCTCGGCTGCTTCCGCCGCCATCCTACTGCGCATGCTCCTGGGAACAATGTTTCCCAGAAGACAGCGGGGGGGTTTGACGTCACAGGCTGGATTCTCTGCAGCGATCAGACCCGGAAGTGGTGCAAATACCTGTCTTAGACAGGTATCTGCACCCCCCTCCCCCTGAAAGGTGCCAAATGTGTCACCGGAGGGGGGAGGAATCCAAAAAGAGGAGGGTCACTTTTTGTGTGAACCTCCGCTTTAAAGTGGCCATTTTAAAGGGGGAATGTTTAAACGGGGGATCCCACAGGATTTTAGTCAGTGGCAGGTTAGGGAGAGGAACCTGCTGGGTATGGAGTGTACTTAGTGTAGGGTCAGGTCCTGGTGAGGAGGGACAGTGTAATGGAAACTGCTTGGAGCCAAAGATTCTATTGAGGATCCCTTGTCAGTGAGCTAGTGCTATCCAGGGCTTTTTTTCAGGGGGAACTTGGGGGAACTCAGTTCCACCACCTCTGGCTCAGACCCTTTGGTGCCTGCTCACCACAATCACTTGTAAACACAGAAGTCTGGTTTCTGTGTTTACAAGTGACAGCTCTGCACTCTGTGTGTAACCCCCCTGAACTTTGCAGTCTGTATGTAATGCAATCCTTGTATTTAATGCCCCTTTAAGACCATTCTACTGTTTTTGAAATCTGAACGGGGTCGTGGTTGAGTTCCTGCACCTATTTTCTGAGAAAAAAAGCTCTGGTGCTATCACATATCATCACCCCTCTAGCAGAAGCACAGTGTAATACCATATTGAGAGCTGTGCTGGCCAGTACTGTTCTTCAATGTGCCAATCAAACATTTTGACTGTTCCCGCTCTGAACGACAACTATAAAGTTTCTACTTGGCCAAGGCCAGTGTGTATGTAACTGTACAAAAAAGTGGCAACCACCCCAACCTATAACTCCAAGGTGCACATGGAATGGCACTAAAAACAGAGGGTTTTGTTTGCACACATTTGAAAATATATGTGCAAGCCACAGTGCCTGGGCCAAAGGACCACTGTATATATTGCAGTCCTAACTCAAAATTTCCAGAGCCTCCATAGTAGGAGTACATATAAGAATGGATAGATTAACGACTTGCCTACTGGGCACTTTTACCTTCTTCCTGCCCAAGCCAATTTTCAGCTTTGAGCACTGTGAGGCCTCGTACACACAACCGAGAATTTCGTCGTAAAAGAAACATCGTTTTCCTCTACGAGTTTCTTGTCAGGCATTTCGAGTATCTTGTCAAGCTTTTTTTGCGTACACACCGTCTCATGGTTCTCAAACGCGGTGATGTACAACACGTACAACGGCACTATAAAGGGGAAGTTTGATTCCTCCGGGGGAAACCCTTGGGGCTGCTTTTGCTAATCTCATGTTACTGCGTGTTAAGTAAAAGTTTGGTGAGAGACGATTCATGCTTTTTAGTCTGTTACAGCGTGACGAATGTGCTATCTCCATTACGAATGCTACTTTTACCGAAGGTGCGCTCCCGTCTCATACTTTATTCTGAGCATGCGCGGGTTTCTAAGCAAACACACGAACGTGTTTCTTGTCGTAAACCAGCCCAACGAGAAACACGATGAGGAAATTGAGACTCCCGACGAGAAAAAAGAGAACATTTTTTCTCGTCGAGATCCATGACAGTTTTCTCGACGGAAAACATACACACGACCGTTTTTCCTCGGCATAAAAGCTCATGGATTTTGTTGAGGAAAACGTTCGTGTGTACGAGGCCTGACACTTTGAATGACAATTACGCGGTCATGCAACACTATACCTATATGATATTTTTGTTTTTTTTTCCACATAAATAGAGCTTTCTTTAGGTGGTATTTAGACACCACTGTGTTTTTTATTTTCTGCTAAACAAACAAAAAAGACTGAAAATAAAAAAAATAAAAAAATGTTTTCATAGTTTGTAATTTTGCAAACAGATACCTTTTCTCTTTCACTGATGTGCGCTGATGAGGCTGTACTGATGGGCACTAATAGGCTGCACTTATGGGTACTGATAGGCTGTAGACATGTGCATTCGTTTTTGTCCGAATGCATTTTCGTCCGAATTTTGGATATTTTCGTTATCGTTTTAAGAAATGAAAAACGAATGTGCAGAATCTGAAATCCGAAAGATCCAACATAAAAAAAAATATTTATTTTCATTTTCGTTGCTACAACAGTTCGATGTAGCTACAGTAGGTGAACCCGATTTTGTGTCAATCTCGCTCTCTTTCTCTGCGAGATTGAGCACCTACGAGCCCCATCGCGGGAGCCAGCGCCGAGCTGGCTTGCCGCGATGGAGACAGAGCCGTCATAGAAGCGACGGGAGATCCGATTTGGATTCCCGCCAATTCTACACGTGTGCGGCGTTTGTTATGAATCCTGAGGGGGAAGTCCCCGCCGGATTTTAAATAAAAATCCGGCATGGGTCCCCCCCTCAGGAGCATACCGGGCCCTTAGGTCTGTTATGGGTTGTAAGGAGAGCCCCCCTACGCCGAAAAAAAACGGCGTAGGGGGTCCCCCTACAATCCATACCAGACCCGTATCCAAAGCACGCTACCCGGCCAGCCAGGAAGGGAGTGGGGACGAGCGAGCGCCCCCCCCCCTCCTGAGCCGTACCAGGCTGCATGCCCTCAACATGGGGGGGTTGGGTGCTCTGGGGCAGGGGGGCGCACTGCGGCCCCCCCACCTCAGAGCACCCTGTCCCCATGTTGATGAGGACAGTGCCCCTTCCCGACAACCCTGGCCGTTGGTTGTCGGGGTATGCGGGCGGGAGGCTTATCGGAATCTGGGAGCCCCCTTTAATAAGGGGGCCCCCAGATACCGGCCCCCCACCCTAAGTGAATGAGTATGGGGTACATCGTACCCCTACCCATTCACCTGCAAGAAAAGTGGTAAAAACACAAATAAACCACACAGGGTATTAAAATATTTTATTAGTCTGCTCCGGAGGCCGCCCCCTGTCTTCTTTATTAGCTCTTTTACCAGGGGGAGCTTCTTCTTTGACGTCTTCGGGTGGGTGGGGGCCGCCGTCTGGTTCTCTTCCACCGCCGGGGGGGGGGGGTGGCTTTTAAAAAAGCCCCCACCCCCCCGGCGGGTTTCCTCCGGCGTCTTCGGCGGGGCTCTTCTTCTTCCGCTATCCCGACGGGTCTTCTCCGCTATCCGGGGGGTCTCCTTCTATGTTCGCCGCTCTCCGCTGTTGACTCGTCGCACCCCGGTTCTTCGTCTCGCAGTCCGGTCCCTTCTTCCGTGCTGTACGTCTTCTTCCGTGCTGTGAGTTCTTCTTACGTGCTGTGACGTCATGTTCTTCACTTCTCTTCTTCTCCCGATGTTGACACGCCGGTCCTTCTCGCTGAAATGACGGATGCGCGCCTTGCATCGGACCTATATAGGCCTCACAGTCCCATCATGCTCTGTACCTACCCATGTGATACCTACCCACGTGGAAGTGAAGAACATGACGTCACAGCATGGAAGAAGAACTCACAGCACGGAAGGAGAAGAAGATGTACAGCACGGAAGAAGGCACCGGACAGCGAGACGAAGAACCGGGGTGCGACGAGTCAACAGCGGAGAGCGGCGAACATAGAAGGAGACCCCCCGGATAGCGGAGAAGACCCGTCGGGATAGCGGAAGAAGAAGAGCCCCGCCGAAGACGCCGGAGGAAACCCGCCGGGGGGGTGGGGGCTTTTTTAAAAGCCACCCCCCCCGGCGGTGGAAGAGAACCAGACGGCGGCCCCCACCCACCCGAAGACGTCAAAGAAGAAGCTCCCCCTGGTAAAAGAGCTAATAAAGAAGACAGGGGGCGGGTTTATTTGTGTTTTTACCACTTTTCTTGCAGGTGAATGGGTAGGGGTACGATGTACCCCATACTCATTCACTTAGGGTGGGGGGCCGGTATCTGGGGGCCCCCTTATTAAAGGGGGCTCCCAGATTCCGATAAGCCTCCCGCCCGCATACCCCGACAACCAACGGCCAGGGTTGTCGGGAAGGGGCCCTGTCCTCATCAACATGGGGACAGGGTGCTCTGAGGTGGGGGGGGCCGCAGTGCGCCCCCCTGCCCCAGAGCACCCAACCCCCCCATGTTGAGGGCATGCAGCCTGGTACGGCTCAGGAGGGGGGGGGCGCTCGCTCGTCCCCACTCCCTTCCTGGCTGGCCGGGTAGCGTGCTTTGGATACGGGTCTGGTATGGATTGTAGGGGGACCCCCTACGCCGTTTTTTTTCGGCGTAGGGGGGCTCTCCTTACAACCCATAACAGACCTAAGGGCCCGGTATGCTCCTGAGGGGGGGACCCATGCCGGATTTTTATTTAAAATCCGGCGGGGACTTCCCCCTCAGGATTCATAACAAACGCCGCACACGTGTAGAATTGGCGGGAATCCAAGTCGGATCTCCCGTCGCTTCTATGACGCGCTTGCTGGGATGTGCTGTCACTATTCCAGTGAGTGCGAGATGTCGGCGAGATCTCGGCACCATGTCGCCGAGTATCAGCGCGACGCTGTCGTGCTAAAAACACAATATCACAAACACCTACTGTAGAAGATTCTACATGACGCTTATAATAGCGATCTGTGTCTATCAAACCTGTGGTCGAATGTGCCTAACCTTTACTCTATTAGTCCAAGATTATTTTGCATAGAAAGGAAAGATTCGACATAGAGAGAAAAGATTTGACGTTATAGAGACAGTGTTGGGGTAGACCAATCGACATGAACGACGAAGATTCGACGAAGCAGTGAAAAACATACAAACGTGGAATCTGTCATTGAAGGCTTATGGTGTCTGTCAAAAGTTCTAAGAAGATTAGACAAGCAGCTAAACTGTACAACGCCGCAATCATACATTTCCGGTCAAATGCTCCGCCCATAGGCTATAGAAGAATTTGAATGTTGGTTGACTAGTAATAATAATTAATAAATATAATTATTACTAGTGTCATACAACATTAGAATTCTTCTATAGCTTGTAGGCGGAACATTCGACTGGAAATGAATGATTGTGGCGTCATACAATTTAGCTGCTCCATCGAATCTTCTTAGAACATTCGACAGACACCATAAGCCTTCAATGACAGATTCGACCTTAATTAATTCAGATTTTTTGACGAATGCATTTTTTAACTAACCAAAATAAATATAATTTTTTTTGTAACAAAAATTAATTTTTCGCACGAAAACGAAATATAGAAACAGTTTTTTTAGTGTGCACATGTCTAATAGGCTGCCCTGATGGGCACTGATAGGTGGCACTGATGGGCACTGATGAGGCAGCGCTGATGAGGTGGCACTGATAAGGATGCACTGATAAGGCTGCACTGATAGGTGGCACTGATGGACACTGATAGGTGGCCCTGATGGGCTCTGATAGGTGGCACTGAAGGGCACTGAGAGGAGGCACTGATGAGGCTGCACTGAAAGATGGCATTAATGGACACTTATAGGCAGCACTGATGGGCACTGATAGGCACTGATAGGTGACACTGATGAGAAGGCATTGATTGGCAGCACTTATGGGCACTGATAGGTGTCACTGGTGGGCACTGATTAGCAGCACTGGTGAGCAATGTTGGGACAGATGTCCCTTTAACAGAAGCCAGTTATTATCTTTCTTCGTCTCTTCTCACAGCTTTTGTTTACATCCTGTAATCAGTTGTTCTTGGTTGACAGCTGAACATGTGGTAAAGGACCCTTACATGTATTTATTAGCTCACAGTTTTTTCCCTGACAACTCATGCCTTTATTTGCTTTTTTATCAAGAAGGATGGCATCATCTTTTTGCAGTATTATCCATGGTCAACACCTACTGCCTGGACTGATATGCTGGCTTTGAGATGACACAGTCATGTAAACCGTGCCTCTGTAGTTTGTGCCTGTTCATAAATGTATGGCACAGATTACCCCCCCCCCCCATTACATACTGTACTCTCAACAGAGCTCTTCTGACCTTCCATGAGTTTGATCACTTGGCTGTAGCCCCATCAGAACCCAATTATTGAAAGCAATGTGTGGATTGGTCAAAGGACATCTGAATGTGGAGAGACTACAGACAGCCGTATTGCACTACAGGTTGGTTAGCGCGAAAAACAAGAACAATTTGTCTTTTGACCCCTTTAAAAAAATACTGAAAACTTTTCTTAGGCCCCGTACACACGACCGAGTTTCTCGGCAGAATTCAGCCAGAAACTCGATCGGAGCTGGATTCTGCCGAGAAACTCGGTCGTGTGTACACTTTTCAGCGAGGAAGCCGACGAGGAACTCGTCGGGCCGAATAGAGAACATGTTCTCTATGGCCCCGTGCACACGTCCGAGGAACTCGACGTGCCAAACACATCGAGTTCCTCGTCGAGTTCAGTGTTGAAGCCGCCTAGGATCTCGGCGGGCCGACTTTCCTCATTGAACAACGAGGAAATAGAGAACATGTTCTCTATTCGGCCCGACGAGTCCCTCGTCGGCTTCCTCGCTGAAAAGTGTACACACGACCGAGTTTCTCGGCAGAATCCAGCTCCGATCGAGTTTCTGGCTGAATTCTGCCGATAAACTCGGTCGTGTGTACGGGGCCTATTTCCTCGTTGTTCAATGAGGAAAGTCGACCCGCCGAGATCCTCGGCGGCTTCAACACTGAACTCGACAAGGAACTCGATGTGTTTGGCACGTCGAGTTCCTCGGACGTGTGTACGGGGCCTTAGAGTATAATGACAGATCTAAATGATATTTTCCTAATATGGGTTAAAACCAACACTTGATCGTTGCTATGAGCAACATTTCTATTTTTTCTTTGGTTTTCATACATTAGGGCAAAGAGTCACACTGAAACTGAAGCACGGAATGGTAAGAGAATTATGTGTAATGTATAAAGGAGGGGCCGCAAGATGAAAAAAGATAATGTGACAATGTTGGAAAGCAGTAAAAAAAATGGTAACAGTAGCTTATGAAAGACGAAAAGTCTTCTGTTCTTTTTTTGGCTTGATAATACTGTATTAGATTGTGGCGCAGCATTATATTTTTAGACACATTACAAAGCAACCCCAGCCAACAAGTAAAAAGCATTCATTGTAATGTTTATTCTGTCCAGGAAATATCTCACTATGCTAAAATAAAAATATATTTAATTTTGATTACTTTATTTAGGGTTTTATACAGTTTCTTTATTCATATGTATTTATCTCTATGATTGTGTGGGAACTAAAGATAAAGACTAGACAAACTGGCCATTATATTATATTGAGAAACGCAATGTTGGAGCATGTGTGGGACTATAATGGGATAAACACTGTGTTGGCCATGGTCAATGGAAACTGACTTTTCAGCACCACAGAGGTATCTGATTATATTTCGTTTTTTGGCTGCAATGGCTTGGTGGGGATTATACTCTCTTTTTTATCAAAATATTTTTATTGAGGATAGAGATTTATTTCCAGTTTTACAATCCATTATAAACAATACAACTGACATTACTGTAGGTTGTTGGAAAATGGAAAAAGAGAGAAGGGAGTTGACGGTTAGAATATGTTAAGACACAATTATATGGAAGCAACAACAATTAAGGTGTGTAGGGTGGTCAGGATATAGAGTGTATCCCTGAAGAAAGATACACTTTTTTTTGATATATAAAAGTTCACATATTGAAACTATACATAAACAATATCTGGTAGGAGTCAATTTTTCTTTTTCCCTCTGACTGTGTGGGGCCACCCCTACCATGGCTTTGGCCAATTATGGCTCTCAGTTTTTTGCGCGCTGTGATTGGCCAAGCATGCGGGTCATAGTGCATGCTTGGCCAATCATCAGCCAGCGATGCCGCAGTGAATTATAGTCTGTGAAACTCGAATTTGGCGCGAACGACCCGTTTTGTTCGTATTTCGACGAACGATCGAACATACGATGTTCGAGTCGAACATGAGTTTGACTCGAATACGAAGCTCATCCCTACTCCCATACCATAAATAAAACAGGAAGTGAGGGGAAATCCCTCCAAAGTTAGGGATTTCCCTGGTTGTCACCACCAGGGTCACCAGAACTAGATTCCCCCTTTGGAAGATTTCACCTCTAGTCAGGTTCTGGGGACAACCCAAAACTTGGGATTTACTTTCACATTCAATGAACAGTAAACAGGACAAATAGAGAGGGGGGAATCTCCTTAACAGGAGCACAGACAACACTAAACACCTGATAGGTATTCTAATCCCTGCCCACCCTATGAAAAAATCTAATTTAGTTATACTTTAATGCAGCTTGCTTCTTGAAAGGACGAGCATTGAGCTTGACTTTTCAGTGGTCACTGAAGGCAGCAGTGTACAAGGGGTGACAGTCAGGGATGGACTGACAACTCACGAGGCCCTCGGGCAATAGGAGATTATGGGGCCCCCACTCAATAGGAGATTATGGGGCCCCAGGCAATAGGAGATTATGGGGCCCCCAGGCAATAGATTATGGGGCCACACAGTATGCACATACAGTATACATACACAGTATACACACACAGACACACAATATACACACATAGTATACATACACGCAGAATACACATACACACACTGAAAAGGTACTGGAGAGGCGGGGCAGTTATAGTCTTGGGATTTTAAAAAAAACATAGATTTTTTACATACTGCAATTGAGATACCAACTTTTCATTGGAGTGAATAGGGTCAATGGAGCACAAGCCCAGTATATGATGGGCCTGACTGGTCATTTTTAAGAAACAAAAACAGGCCACAAATTGAAGATCTCAAAGGACGGGATTAAGGGAATTGGTAAAGTGCACTGACACAATGGTTGAAGGACAGGATCAGGGCCCTTTAGGGGCTTAGTGCACTTCACCTTTAAGTTTAATTAAGGAGTTCTCCCCATATGGTGACATGGCCAGTGTGAGAAGGGTACTCATGTGACCTTGAGAGACATGGAGAAGTTGAAGTTTGTGCCCACAGTTTTAAAGAACACCCTTGCAGAATGGTACTCAGAACGAAAACTGGCCATACACCAGTAGAATGTTCATTCTGTACAGAAATTTGTTTGTCAGAGCATTCTATCTTGCCATCATTGAGTCACATAATTTACTGTGAAACTCCAACATTTTCTTCTATACCTGCTATTTAAATGGAATCCCAGAAGTATTGAATGGGCTTCTTTTGTGCGTAGAACATGCATATTACATGTATAACCATATTCACAGAATTTCCTTCAAAGTATTTTCTACCCTAAGCGTTTCCTCCCTATCACATCTGAGCAGTCCATGTGACTTTAGAGTCGCGCATGTGGGTTTATACACTCTGGTAAATGACAGCCCACTGCCTCCCTCCTCCTCCATGCCCACCAACCAACTAAACACAATGAGGGTGAGATATTACATCTTGATTGATGGTGGCTTCACCACCCTGTTATTCCAAGACACAAGCTGGAGGGGTGTGACACAGCCTGTGACTAGCAGAAATCCACCACACCATGTTATTGACAAAAAAAAATGAATGTTTGATTTCAACTATATATATTTGTATGACAATTTAAAACAGTTTATTGATATTAATTATTTGTTTTTACTCCGTATCCCAAAGGCTGTTTTTTTTATTTCGAACATGTGACCAGAAGCACAGGACTAGAAGCCCCTGCTGCTTCTGTTTGCCTGCAGACAGCGAAAGAGCTGGGTCACATGACAGCTGTATATCAATTATGAAAAAAGGTACTTTTTTTATTAAAACAATTACAGTGCCATCATCCACATACAGAAATAGAAGGGATAATATAGAAAAACAGTGTGTGTTTAAATACAGCAGCACTCCGGTCTGATTCATTTGAACCTGAAACGAAAAGCCTTTTAGGTAGTGTGAGACATGTAGGTTGATTTATTAAAGGCAATTAGACATTGCACTTTGCAAAGTTCTGTTGCACTCTGCAAGTGCAGTTGCTCCAGAGCTTAGTAAATGAGGTAAACCTTCACTTTGCAAATAATACCCAATCATGTGCAAGGAAAATTAAACAAACAAAATTTTTGCTTGCACATGATTTGATGATGAAAGTCAACAGAGCTTTCACTCGTTTACTAAGCTCTGGCGCAACTGCACTTGCAGAGTTCAACTGCAGTTTGTCAAAGTGCACAGTCTAATTTGCCTTTAGTAAACCCACCCCATGGGGTGGATTTACTAAAGGCAAAAGGACTTGATGTAAGGTATTATATAACAGTCACTAGCAGTAATCATTTTTGGGCCTTCAAAGTCAGCTGATCCAAGTTCAAAGGCCAGGTAGTACATTATGGTTGAAAATAATTAATTATGGTGAACTTTTACAATAATTTATCTAGAGAATGAATTTCATATGCGCTGGATTTGCTATGAAACCATTGTAGCAGTGGACCCGCAACCTATCCCTAGTCCTGATGCTGTAATCTATGTTTATCCTATGTAGCTCCCTGTAGCATTGCTAGAGTGCTAGAAATAAGATTTTTGTTATGTTAGTGTAGGTACATTTTCAGACTTGGCTGGCAGCCAAACCTATGTTTTTTTGGGGGTTTTGTGAGTGACTCAGGCAGGCTGGATGACTCGTCAGCAACTTTTCTGTTGACTCCCCCTGCTAGCTGGAAACTGTGAGAAGATTCCAGAAGCAGTTGGAAGGGGTCTAGGAGGAACTAGCTGTAGTGTTCTGAGGTCACTGACCAATTCCCAACAGAAGGGTTGACCTCTCAAATACTCTGGGTCAGCCCAGCAGGAGCAGTGTGGAGTTTGGTTGGAAGATGGAGATGGAGTGTTAGGCTGTCGGGGCCTTTCAGAGTAGCTACTTAGTCTTGGGGGGCGGGGAATGTGAACTCGGGTGCTGAAGGGACCTCTTCTCATGACACACAGAAGGATCCTGACCGTGAGGCATGGGAGAGAAGAGAGGACAGCAGGAGTACACAGCTGGGCAAATCTCAAGGGAGGAAGACAGCCACGCGGGCTGGTGAGTGTTACAGTTAGAAGACTGAGAGACATGCCAGAAGGGACTTTGTGCAAGCAGTCTGGGATGGATGCAGAGTCAGTCTGAGAGGACTGTGCTGAAGTAGCCAGGAGGGCTAGTGAAAGTGGCAGCTTCAGCCAAACGGGCTGGTAGTACCTGAAGAGGTGGTACTGGAAGCAATAGCCACAGAGAGGGACAGCTAGCACCAAAGACCTCACTTTTTGCTACACAAAAAGGGGACCACAGTCCCTGGCCCGGATTCACATACATCGGCGCATATTTTTGCCACCGTAGCGTATCTTCTTTACGCTACGCCGACGCAGCGCAGAGAGGCAAGCACCGAATTCACAAAGCACTTGCCACCAAATCTGCGCTGGGTTTCTTAGGCGTAAGTCGTCGTAAGTGGAAGTGGGCATGAGCCATGCAAATGAGGCGTGACCCCATGCAAATGATGGGCCGAGCGCCATAAAGATACAAATAACGAACGGCGCATGTGCCGTCCCGTGGATGCATCCAGTGCGCATGCTCAGAATCACGTCAGAACTACTCCCTAAGATACGCCGGATCACTGCCTACGACGTGAACGTAACCTACGCCTAGTCATATACACGTACAATGTAAACGACAAAAGATACGACGGCTTGTGTTCCCTGGTCCATACTTTTGCATGGGTTGCGCCTCATATATGGGGAATAACTTTACGCCGGATGTACGACTTACTCAAACCGCGTATATTATGCGCCGGGCGCAAGTACGTTCGTGAATCGACGTATCTCCATCATTTCCATATTTGAATAGGAAATCAATGGGAGCGCCACATGCGTCCAGCGTAAATATGCGCCCACGATACGCCGGCGTAGGCAAGTTACGTCGGTCGGATAAAGCCTATTTTTAGGCATATCTCAGTTTGTGGGCACGGCGCATAGATACGACGGCGAATATTTGCACTTACGCTTTGTATTTCGAGATACGTCGGCGCAAGTGCTTTGTGAATCCGGGCCCCTGCCTGCAAAGGGCATTTTACAAGGATCTGACTGGGTCAGTGTTGGATCAAAACCAAAGTCCTAGCTGATCCTGGGAATTGTAGTTCTACAAGCAAGTGTGTGCTGGAGTTGGAAGAAAGGAGTGTGTATATGCCGGATTTATATAGATTGAGTCCCTGAAGACTTCTGTTGATTAAATGGGCATCACATATTAACCCTTCCCCATCCAAGTTCAAATCCCCCAAATAAAAAATAAAAAAACAAAGCTGCAAGAACTGCTTCTTGTCGTTAAAATGAATGGAAAATTCATGTGCCTGGTTGTGCAAGGTAGTATTAGATAACCAACATTCACCAGGAGCTCCTACTTGGGGTAGCACTACGCATATATTGCTTATTCAGTATGTATTAGAAACCTTTCATATTGTGACAGAATGAACATAGCAACTGTGACTCCTAACACCTAATAAAAGTCTGTCAGATGAATGTCACTTGCTGATGTCCTCCACGCCTTTGAAACAAACAGTCAAAACACTTCACTAGGTTCCACCTTACCTGTGCTCAGCTCAAAGGATAAGGAAGTGAACTTTCCTTTATGGTTAATTATTTCCTAGCTATCCACATTCTTTGAGCATTCCACCTTATTTATCAGGTAACTTCAAACAAACGAGGATTACCACAAGCCACCCTTTAGTAGCCAGCAATGTGTATAGCGGCAGTGATACAATTCAACAGTCACTTGAAGGAGTTCACACAGGGGGCTGAAAATGCTGCTAGTAAATAAGAGGCAGTGACTTAGCGTTGTAATACAAAGTGCTATTACTGTCAGGTTCTCTGGATTACAAACTTTACTACAGATTAAAAAAAAAATCAGCTTAAAGTGTATTTCCTCTTTTGCAGTTTAATTTGAGAAAACCCCACTATAGGCTTTTTATGTGTTCTCATGCCCGCAGCATACCTGTATAGATGCATTTGTTGAAAGTGTTCAGTTGCACATTTTACAAGCAAGCATGTAAATACAATTGAAATTTCACCAATATAACCACTTTTTGCACATGTGTTTTGTACCTGATAAAACATATAAATCTTCTATAAGACTTGCTTGGGAGGCTTTTTGTGCTTTAACTATTTACCTTTGACCGCTTCACTCTGTTCATTACTGAACACTACACTCCTTGTGCACATTATTTGGGTTATGCCCTCCAGACTCTTGCAATTTGTGCATTATTCACTCCTGATCCCTACACTTTGGACATAATGTTTTCCTAACCCCTACACTTTGTGCGTAACACACCTGACCCCTGAATAATGTGTGTTATGCACAGAGGCGGCTCTTTAATTAGGCAAATTAGGCGGTCGCCTAAGGCCTCGCACTCACAGGGGCCTCGCGGGTGCCTAACTTACCAAATGCATTACTCCAGTTTTGAGGGACCTTAACGCTGCTGTGCTCAGGCAGTGTTAAGAGCTCTGTGTCCCTAACAACCAGTGAATATCGGTGACACCACCCCTTGTGACGTCAATGGTTCAGCATGCCCACAGTCAATGAAGTCACAAGGGGGCGGGTTCACCCGGTGACATCACCGGGTGGCCCCACCCCTTAGTTATTAAAGAGCAGGATCTGGGGCCGCCTTGTTAAAGGGGGCTTTCAGATTCCGATAAGCCCCCTGCCTGCAGACCCCCAAAACCACTGGCCAGGGTTGTGGGGAAGAGGCTCTTATTTTTCCCATCATGGGCGTGAGTGGGGCTCCATGTCAAGTTTTGCCTAAGGCCTCACAAAGCCTATAGCCGCCTCTGGTTATGCACTCTTGATCCAGAGCAAAGTAAGCACAGGTTTTCTTTGACTATACACCTTTATCTACTTCCACTGTTTGTCCTTATCCACCATTTGGCTCCACCCCCTACTTTGTCCAATGAAGGGTACAATCTATGGAAATACACTGCCAAGGGATACGCAAGTGAAAAAAAGTGTTGCCTTGAAGCATAAAAACCATATGTGTTTACAACCCCCACGCATTGCTGCTCCTTTTGCACAGACTCCACTATGTCTGCAAGCTGCAGACAAGCAGGTGGTATCTGCCTCAAGCTGCCCATTTCTATGAGCCAGCCTATGGTGGTCTATGCCCACAAGTGCCTGTCTGCCCTTGGTGGAAGGGTTGGTCAGCTCATGCTGGTTGGCAGTACAGACTCAACAGTATATTACACCTCAAAGCCTAGTACTCACAGGCTGAATTTCGGCTGGCATCGGCCGGTTCAATAGAAACTGTGTATGTGTATTTCAGCCAGTCCAACAGAAGCTGGCCATTCATGACCAACAAAAGGTCTGCTGAGTGGCTCCCGATCACCACTCCCAATGGTTGATAGTGCTGACTGGAATGTTCTGGTGGGAGGGATGTCCCTCTGTCAATACCATGAATACCTGGTCCTGAAGAAGTAGATTTATTTTACGAAATGTGTTGACCTTCTTTTCACGAAATTTACTTTTTTTGCGTGATCAAAATCTCTTTCTAATTTACACTTGGAGTTTTTTTACTAAATAATTTTTTGGACGTTTATGTTCGGTATCCATTCTTGAGTGCGCCACCTTACAATCCCTTTGAAATATTCTATTGGTACGTAAAGATTGCAGTGGAATGTTATTCTCAGCATTACACCTGCTCACAAGACATTGTTCCATAGGACTTTACTTCCTGTCTAGAGATTTTTGATGGATAACTATTGTTCCAGAACACTTAGAGCAGACAGCTGTGTATATACTACACATATTGAGCCAGCGGTAAGCCCGCTTTTATCAACCAATCATTTTATTATAAGGTGAAATTTGTGGTCTGATTAATATCCAGAACTACAGATGGGGATATCATTAGACAGTCAGTACACACTAAACCTTGGAGCTTTTCCACTTGTTCCACAAGTTTGTCGGGAGAATTTACAATGAACAAGTCATGCTTTTTCAAATTGATTTTACAAACAACATGCAGTACAAATGTCTTTTTCAGAAATATATCAGTTATCCATGAAATATGTTAATCTGAACGATCATTAAATAACACCTCATTTATTTTGGTAAAGTTTGTTTCTGATGTTTTTTCCTGTCATTGCTATGCAAAAATTGTCTTTTAGATCTACATATAGTATGATTTCAATAACAATGTAAATGGTATAAAGCAAGCAGAGCAAAATATTACCACCAAGATAATATTTTTTTAATAGTTTTTTTCTATGTTTTACCCAACGGTTATTATTATATGATAATGCTGCCCACCGCTCCCCGTTGTTTAGGGGATGGTGGTATCCTGCTCTGCCCATGGACCATTTTTGGCCTGGGTGCATAAAAAGAAAGAATGTTGTAGCCATAGCTAAATGTGAATACCTGAAAGACCGTGAGGTGGAATCTTATGAGCACTTGAGGAATGTATATTACTTGATGCTGGATACTTACATGCTGAAGGTAAGAGTTCTGTGAGCATATACCTAGCCGGATGGGTAGAGCATTTATTTGAAATTATTTTCAAGAACCACATGGAATTCTGCACCTGTTTTTAGCAGCGGAAGCAGCGGGCTAAAGCCTGATATCGTTTGACATCACTTAGCCTTATTTTCTACCACCCCCTCTCCAATCCTGCTCTCCAGTGAGCCCTGAAGTGAAGTGAGAGAACTGAGCGTTCAGTGTTTTTTGATAGCTCAGTTCTGGGTGTAGAGAGGTGGTGGGGTACCGCTGCATCTGGGATCGGTGCTGCAGCCATCTAGGTAAGTATGATTGTTTTTTTTTTTTCTATTGCCAAACTTCACTTTTAAAAAACTGTAATAATAACCTTACAATAATACTACATCCTGATTAAAATATGGACCTAATAAGAATAAATATTTAAATAAAATGTATCTAAAAATTAATATTGTGTATAACTCAAACTATACGCTATACAGTCCAGGTGTACATTTCCTGGTCAAACTAAGCTTCCCCAACACTTACCTAAATAAACTCCAAAATACCCACTGAAACAAAAGCCCACTTTTTTTTAAGGGCAGCAAAAAAAGTTGCTATGGACAGGACGGAAGCTAAAATTCTATGCAGAGCTCCACCAGATTTTTCACTCTTCAGTTTTAGTAAAATCAATCCCTATATGTCTATAAGCCTAAAAGCCTGGACCTCCAATGATTTAGCCATTATTGTAACTATTCTTCAAATAAAAAATGGTATTGTACAGAAACACACTATGCCAATCTCTGATTAGCTCAGTCTAGAAAACTCATAATGCATGATAACATTGGAATGCACCTCGTCTCTCATGGGAGCTTAGTTTTATTTTAAATTAATAAATGACATTTAATTATATAACTTTTAAACCTGGCAATTTTTGCATGTTTTTTCCAAAGTATAACTTGTAGAATAAGTCATGTGGACGTGGAATGCAAATGCATACTATTGCTGTTTAGTCACAGTGTGTGAATACAATTTTAGCATTTCTCTTTGCATTAATAATGCCAGGAATTTCCCTCTAAATATATATGATTATGCTATGCTAGTGGGCACACTGACAGCATATTAATAGCAAAGTAATAATAATTCTGGAATATTACTTCAGGCTATAGCATTGTAATATCACATTGAAGGAAAAAGTTTGCAACTGTTTTAACTGAAGCCCAGACAGACATCTCTGTGGAAAATATTGAAATGATCCCATAATTCCCATGGTGGATACTGAAATATTACAGGGTGGACGGGCATATAAAGGGTTTCTATTTTTTTTCTGGCCACAGTTTCTAAGAGTGAATACAGATGTCTTTTCTGCTTTTTTGCAGCCTCATTTACATGGTAGCTGGGATTTGAAAATTGCACCATTAGACTTCAGCTTTAGCTAATCAGACTGCTTATTTATTTTTGTTTCAATCCCGTACTTGCTGTTATTTTTTATAACGAGCTGTCTCTTGGAGACCACCAACGGCTTCCTCTCGTTGCAGCCCACGTCCTTAGAGAAAGACTTTTTGAGTGTGTTGCCATTCTTATTTACAGTTATGAGCAAGATACAGGCTTTGTGCTACCAAAAATGGTTGTATGTAGAGGATGATAATCAATCTTCTGAATGGCTAAAGAAGAACCTTTGATAGATCCATAAACACATGTGGAGACCTCAAAATACTTACAAATGCAATCTAACAATACATTTTATTATAAGCAGCTACAAACATCATACATCAATAAAACTATCCATCTGTCACTATCTTTCTCTATAATTGCTCCATAACTCACCAGTTATTACTCTACAATGTCTATTAATGAAGACTAAGAAAGACTAATTCTATTAGTTATATAGTTACATATATAGTTACATAGTAAGTGAGTAGGTTACAAACCTAATATTCTAAGACAGGAAAGGGGAAATTATTAGACATGTGCAAAATGGGTGTAAAAGTGTAGTGCTTAAACAATACAAAATATGATACCAAGTATGGTGTACAATGAATGGTTATGACACAAAATAGTGATGACTAACTGTGACAAAGTAATTATGGCTCACTGTGACATAAACCATCCAATGTTATAAATATGACATAAAATTGCAAACTAAAGTCCGTAAAGAAGTAAATAGTAGACGTTTTCGTCCGAATGCATTTTTGGCCGAATTTCAGGTATTTTCGTTATCGTTTTAACAAACGATAACGAAAGCACAGAAAACGAAAAACCGAAAGATCCGACATAAACAAATGCTTTATTTTCATTGCGGTCGAATGTGCCTATACCTTAACTCTATTAGTACAATATTATTCTACATAAAGAGAAAAGATTAGACATTGAGAGAAAAGATTCGACATTATAGAGACATGAAGAAGATTTGACATAGAGGGAAAAGATTTGACATAGAGAGAAAAGATTTGACATAGAGAGAAAAGATTCGACATAGAGAGAAAATATTCGATATAGAGAGACATGAAGATTCGACGAAGTAGCTAAAAACATACGATCGCAGCAAGCGGACATTTATGGTGAAATGCTCTGCCCATAGGCTATAGAAGAATTCTAATGTTGGTTGACTAGTAATAATAATGAATAAATATACCGTATTTATCGGCGTATACCGCACAAAGGCATATAATACGCACCGTAACTTTAGGAGGGAAGTTTGAGGAAAAAACTTTCCACATCCCCCTGCGTATAACACGCAGGCACAGTTTACTATCTATTTTCAGGGTAAAAAAGTGAGTGTTATACGCCAATAAATACAGTAATTATTTTTAGTCATACAACATTAGAATTCTTCTATAGCTTGTAGGCGGAACATTTGATCGGAAATGTAAAATTGGGGCATCGTACAGTTTCGTTGCTCCGTCTAATCTTTTTTTTTTTTATTCTGTCGAATCTTCTTGTTTTTAAAGATTCCGTCAAATCTTTTTTTTTTTTATTCCGTCGAATCTTCTTAGAACATTCGACAGACACCATAAGCCTTCAATGACAGATTCGACCTTAATTTATTTGGATTTTCGGACAAATGCATTTTTTTTACGAAAAACAAAATAAATAAAAACGAATTTCGGGAGTAACTAAATAAATGTATTTTTCAGACGAAAACTAAATTCCGAAACAAAATATTTCAGTGTGCACATGTCTAGTAAATAGTCCACCAAGTGTCAAAAGAAAAAATGAAGAGAAGGAACAACTTCCAAGTGTTTCTCGTGAACAAAAAATCGTGACTTCTTGTGCAAGGTGTGATAACCCGCCACCGGTAAAATTGCAAGCTTACCGGAAAGGATGGACTCAGGGGGACTTAAGTCTCCGTGAATCAAACAGGCACGTATAAAAATAATCAATATGTCGATGACTGGAAGAATCCTTGTTAGACGTGCATGGTGACCTCCGATCATCAATAATAAAGGTTCAACAGAACATGCAGTGGAAATTGATAATGGGTGCACAAACTTGCTCTCAGTAGATGTCAATAATGTGAGGAGATAAAAAAGGAGAATGGCCACATAGAGTAATCTCGTTTTAAAAGATAAATATATTTATTGCAGCTAGTGCACTTACATGTAGCTGAAATGTGTAACGCTTGTATATACAAGTGAGGCGGCAGTGGAGTCCTCCCGATGCGTTTCGTGTTACAACACTTCGTCTGGGCTGCAATAAATATATTTATCTTTTCAAACGAGATTACGCTATGTGGCCATTCTCCTTTTTTACATTCAGTCGAATGTTCCGCTAATAAGCTATAGAAGAATTCTAATGTTGTATAACACTAGTAATAATTATAGTAAAGTAATAATTATATTTATAAATTATTACTAGTCAACCAACATTTGAATTCTTCTATAGCCTATGGGCTGGGCATTTGACCGGAAATGTACGATCGTGGCGTCGCACAGTTTAGCTGCTTGTCAAATCTTCTTAGAACTTTCGACAGACACCATAAGCCTTTAATGACAGATTCAACGTTTGTATGTTTTTCGCTGCTTTGTCGAATCTTCGTCGTTTCTGTCGAATGGTCTACCCCAACACTGTCTCTATAATGTTGAATCTTTTCACTCTATGTCGAATCTTTTCTCTCTATGTAGAATAATCTTGGACTAATAGAGTTAAGGTTAGGCACATTCGACCATGGGTTCGATAGACACAGATTTCTAATGTCAGCATCATGTCGAATCTCCTATCTATATCGAATTTTTGTAGCAACGAAAACGAAAATAAATCATTTTTTTTGTCAGATCTTTCGCATTTCGGATTCTGCGTGTTCTTTTTCGCTTGTTAAAACGAAAATACCCGAAATTCGAATGAAAATGCATTCGGACGAAAACAAATGCACATGTCTAGAAATTATGTAGTTACATTCCATATGCCTGGACAGATTCTTTAAATACCCTGTCAGACAGCACAGGTGAATGACACTTTTCCTGTTACAGTTATACAGCCTAGAAGGGATATATTGGCATCAGCTCCACATCCCTAGATTGGTGACTGGACGGTGGAAGAGCAGCATTCAACTAATAAGTTAACCTCCTGCTCACTTTGCTGTCTCTTCCTATCAGCATCTTACTTGTTAGGGGATTCACATGGAGCTTATTTGATAAGCTCCCAATCCTGCCACTCCTCCAGTTGTAGTGCTGCTATACAGGGGACTGCAAGAGGCTGATTCTGTGGGATGTAAAGGTCCTTATCTTAGTTGTATTCAAAAAATACACAGAAAGATTTATTAATGAATACATAGCTATAACTGCCTGGAGTTTAGTTTTAAACAAAGGTAGACCATAATTGCTATTTGAAAGTTAACTATTGATTATTATCAGGGCCTTTCCTCAGTGGGAACGCAGTTCCGGAACCTCCAGCACAGAATGTATGCCATGGCAAGGGGTGCTTGGATATGATGGAGGGTCTACTGATGCTGTCTGTTGGGGTATCTATTTTACTGGCTGCTGGAGAGTCTATTGATGCTGATGGCTGGGAGATTTGGTATTGCTGCTGGGGGTCTATTGTTGGCTTTGTGTGGGGTGTCTATTGCTGCTGGCTGCGGAGGATCAATTTTATTGCTTTTCTTGTTATCATTACCAAATTCAATACAAATTACTTAGAACTACAAAATTATACTTGAATCTATATTCTTTAAAAGGTGCCGTACTGGGAGCTGGGTAGGGGGTGGAACCGAGGGTCAGTGCTCGGAGGTGAATAGGGGGCAGAGACATAAAGTGACTTAGAATAGGTCTCTGCACCTATTCTCTGAGAATTTTTTTTTTATTATTCATTATCAATAATTATTGTAATTGTAGTGTTCGCTATCTCTTGCTTTGAGGGAATCTTACTCAGATGTACATAACACAAATAGAGCTTTCATTTGGTGTTATTTATTCACCACTAGTTTTTTTTATTATTTGCTAAATAAACAAAAAAAGACAAAAAAAAGAAAAAAAAACGATTTTTTCTTAATTTCTGTTATAAAACTTTGCAAATAAATACTCGTTCTTCATAAATTTAGACAAAAATGTATTCTGCTACATTTCTTTGGTGAAAATAATCCCAAACAAGTGTATATTATTTAACTGTGTGAAAGTTATAGAGTCCACAAACTGTCTGAAAATTGATCAGTCCTAATGTACTGATGGACTGTCTCATTTCTTGAGGCCCTAAAATGGCAGGACAGTAGAAATACCCCCCAAAATGACCCCTTTTTGGAAAGTAGATTGCCCAGGGTATTTAGTAGGAGGCATAATAGTTTTTTTTTGAAGTTGTAATTCTTTTTTAAAAACAAATATTACTTTTTTTTTTTTTTTTTTGTTTAACATACTGTGACTAGAGCAATATAATGTTACTATAGTAACATTGTACTGCTCTGGGGAAGTAACCAGGTTTTTAATATTTTTTTTTTTACACCTGTTTGCTTATAGCAGTGAATTTTATTGAAAGTAATGGATTCATTCAGTCTGTTTTGTTGTGATTAGCTGTGATTGGCCAAAGCTAATCACATGGTACAGATGGGCTGTTATTGGCCCTGTCTGTACCATGTGAGCAAATTGACCCAATCAAAGCTAGCAGCACACTTGTACACTTTGGATGGCATGAAAGCTATCCATTGTGTACAACTGTCATGTGACCTGCTGTAGTTTGTCACAGCGGTCGCATGGTACCAGCAGTAAACCAGTACTCTGATCAGTCATCGGCTGTGTCCCATGGACCCTTTCTAAGAGGACATCATATGACGTCCACTCAGGATAACAAAACCAACACCCGGCCGTTATTTTTTTAAACGTCGGGCATTAAGCGGTTCATTAAAGTGGAGTTCCACCCAAAAGTGGATCTTCCACTTTAAGCACTCCTTGCCCCCTTACATGCCATATTTGACATGTAATTTTTTTTGGGGGGGGGGGGGCGGGAGTGGGTGACTAGCTTTGAGTGGGATTTCCTGTCCCACTTCCTACTTCCGACTATGGGCTGCCTAGGTGGTCCCTCCCTCTCGGCAACCTTTTGGGACTTGTCACAGGTCCCAGAAGATTGTCTGTCCACTCGGAGAGCACAGCGCGACTTGCACATGCGCAGTGCGCACCCAGCCATGAAGCCGCAAGCTGTCACAGCCTGGTGCGCACAGTTTCAATGGAAGCGCCGCAGAAAGGAGGGGGAGAGGAGCGAGGCTCCATGCGGCCACATCACTGGACCATGGGACAGGTGAGTGTCTGTTTATTAAAAGTCAGGAGCTCCACTTTTTGTAGCTGCTGACTTTTAATAAACAAAAAATGTCTGGAACTCCGCTATTAGTGATTAAAGACCTGTCTCTGCAGGTAAAGGGTGTCTGTAAATAAAAATAAACTGCAAACTCTCAAATGCTGAGCTCAGAGCTACTGTATCTGGGGAGAGAAAGAGCATGTGAGGGGGTTTAAATCAGAGAAGGAGCTTATTGCTGTGATGTGGGGGGGGGGGGGGCAGTATTCACTAGGCCTCTCTTTGCAATGTCCTAGCAACATCCTGGTAGTATTCCAGTCAGGCTTCAGAAGGTATGTAAATGACCTACATCTATAGCAAGGACATTATTCAACTTTAGTCAAAGCTGCACAGTTTGATTTTGCCTACAGACAACCTTAACCCCTTAAGCAAAGCAATGCTTAACCTCACAGTTAAAGTGTAAGTTCACCTTTACAAAAAATCTGTAAGGTGAACTTACACTGTACCTCCTCCCCAAACCCCACCAGTCCTGCTAATCTGGCAGCTTGTATCGCCGCTGTACCTGGTGATTTTTAATCCTTACGGCTTTCTTTCCTCTTCGTCTGCGGTGACAGGACGGGCTATGTGGGTTCTGTTTCATCGGCAATGTGATGGGTTGATTTGTAAGCCCTGGATGGTGAGGTGGCGACCCAATGTGTCAGGACGAGCCAACACCACGCTAAAGGTCAGTGGGACTGGGGGGCTTTTGCCAGAACTAGTGTACCTATAGGAAGATTTCCCCTCTATTTCCTTTCTTGGGACAATACAACATTTTGGGATTCTCTTTAACTTTCAGGCCTCGTACATACGACCGAGGAACTCGACGGGCGAAACACATCGTTTTGCTCGTCGAGTTCCTTGTTAGGCTGTCGAGGAACTCGACAAGCCAATTTTTTCCATTCCCGTCAAGGAAATAGAGAAATAGAGAACATGCTCTCTTTTTGGGTCGACGAGTTCCTCGACAGTTTCCTTGTCGAAAAATGTACACACGACTGGTTTCCTCGGCCAAAAAAACCAAAACAGCAAGTTTCTTGCTGGTTTTTGCCGAGAAACTCGGTCGTGTGTACGAGGCCTCACTTTCAATGGTCAACAGGACAAATAGTGCTAGTGAATCTCGCTAAAGGTTACACAGACAGCAGTAAAAACTGACAGGTGTTCTAATCCCTCTCCACTCTATCGAAAAAAATAAATAAATAAATGTGCCTTTAGTTATACTTTAAGGCTGATGGGTCATACTGAGATCTGTAGTCATACAACTGAAAAGGGAGAGGTTGCCATCCTCTGACGTAATTTAAGTATTCTGTAATTTAAGTGTAGCACAGTAATTATTAGCATGTATATTGTCTGATTGCCGCTCACTCACCCTTCTCTGCCCACCTGACCTATCCTATTAATGACATGGAGGCCTTTGTGAAAATCCCCCCACATGTGCCACACCTTCCTCATTAGTGATTACATTGTGCTGGATATTCTATTACATATAGTTTTCCAACATTTATTAAAAGAAAATCAGAAAGCATCATATGTGGAGAGAGGTTAATCTGATGTCAGAAACACCAAATAATAATGATCCAAAGCCTTTTTTAATGGTAAATCATTCTAGATACTGTATGCATCATGCAGATGCAATTAAAGGGTTAGGACGCCCATAACTCGTATTTCAGCTATGGGTGTATACTGGCAAATTAAATCCCCCACAAGCATCTTGTATTTCTCTGCAGTAATACTTCTTTGGCCTTTTGAGAGGGTCACAATCGCTTGTTTTTTTTTATTATTTTTTCATTTCTTTCACTTTGCATGAAATGAAGAAGGCAGTGAAAGTCATTGGGTCTCATTTGTTGATATGTTTGAAACAGGTGTCTCTATTGCCCAGTGCCGGCCCAAGACATTGTGCTGCCTGGGACCAAGAATGAAATGCTGCCCCCCCCCCCCCAGAAATAAAATCACGCCAACCAAAGGGCCCCCACATTCATTATTTTATATCATGATAACTAAAGGGGACCCGTCATGGCTCTATACATGTATAAAGAGGACCTGTCATTGCTCTATACATGTATAGGAGTATAAAGAGGACCTGTCATGGCTCTATACATGTATATAGAGGACCTGTCATTACTCTTTACATGTAAAGGAATATCAAGAGGACCTGTCATGGCTCTATAAATGTATATAGGACTATAAAGAGTACTTGACATGGCTCTATACATGTATAAAGGAGTATAACGAGGGCCTGTCATGGCTCTATAGATGTATAAAGAGAACCTGTCAAGGCTCTATACATGTATATAGGACTATAAAGAGTACTTGACATGGCTCTATACATGTATAAAGGAGTATAACGAGGGCCTGTCATGGCTCTATAGATGTATAAAGAGAACCTGTCATGGCTCTATACATGTATAAAGAAGTATAAAGAGGACCTGTCATGGCTCTATACATGTATATAGAGGACCTGTCGAGACTCTTTACATGTAAAGGAATATAGAGAGGACCTGCCATGGCTCTATAACTGTATATAGGAGTATAAAGAGGACCTGTCATGGCTCTATACATGTATAAAGGAGTATACCGAGGGCCTGTCATGGCTCTATAGATGTATAAAGAGGACCTGTCATGGCTCTATACATGCATATAGGCGTATAAAAGGACCTGCCATGGGCTCTATACATGTATCCAGGAGTATAAAAGGACCTGTGAATTGCCGGCGGCCACAATGTCTTTTGCGCAAACTAATCAATGTACGCTAATTGTGTTTTTTTTTTTGTACCAAACATATGTAGAAGAATACATATTGGCCTAAACTGAAGAAATTTTTTTTCTAAATTTTGGGGATATTTATTATAGCAAAAAGTTAAAAAATATATATATTTATAGCCCAAAAAAAATAACCGCATAGGTGATCAAATATCACCAAAAGAAAGCTCTATTTGTGGGAAAAAAGGACATCAATTTTATTTGGGTAGCGGAGCTGGCGGAATGGGCTGGCGGGCATCAGTATGCTGCCCCCCTAAAAGTGCTGCCTGGTACCCATGGTACCACCCGGTCCCATCATAGGGCCGGCCCTGCTATTGCCCCTTGTTGACTAGAGTCCTTAATTTAGATTAGAGCATAGGATTCAGTGTGATTGCTTGCTGCAGTAAAATACAGATGGCTTCATTTTTGACATTTTCATAAATAGGGCAACTTGCCAGGGTGGAGCGTTTAAAATGGGCGATTGTACACTTCCATTTTATGGTGGACCATATCTTTGATAATGAAGGTTGGGAATTTATAGGGTGACATTTCTATTTGAGTCTGTGAGGCTTATTTACTAAAGGATTTGAGAATGTTCAAGTAATAAAATGTTTGTTGATTCACTTCATTTACTATTCAGTTCAATTATGGTTATCAATAATGTGAAAATAAAATCACTGTATATGAATTTATCTTTAACTGCACACAATTAAATAATTGGAGTGAATATTCACAAAATTTATCATGTGAACTTACTTAAATTCTTTAGTAAATCAGCCTTTATAAATCGGGAAGATTTGGCTCAAATATGAATCTAAGTCATTCTACTCTAGTATTAACCCTGTCTTTTCCTTAAATGTATTATAACCCAATGATACAAGTAACTACTTCTTCCTACCACAGGTTGTCTCCACAGGTAACTCTTTTTTGAGAGAAAATGTAACAATGTATCACAATGCTTTCCTTGAAGGGGTAGAAGCTTAAACCTAATTCCTGATTGTCAGGATGTCAGTGCTTTATCTCTTGTTTGTTTTGTATTTAATGCATGGCTGTTGGAATGACCTATGGCCCCTGAGATACAGCCTATGTTAATGGTACCGAGCTGTCAGACAAAGCTTCATAAGACACAGCTGGCTGTCCTTGTTCAGTTAGTTCTTACTATGGATTTCCTATAGGCTGTCAACTGCTGCATGCAGTGGGCCAGATTCACAAAAGAGATACGATGGAGTATCTCAGATACACCATCGTATCTCGGATTTTTTCTGGTCCTATCTATGCACCTGATTCATAGAATCAGTTACGCATAGATAGGGCTGAGATCCGACAGTGTCACACTGTGTTACACTGTCGGATCTTTTTTTTGATTTAAAAATGGCGCCGGGGGCGTTCCCGCTGATTTACACTGAATAATATGTAAATCAGCGAGATACGCGAAATTCACGAACGTACGCGGACCCGACGCTGTGTTCTTACGTCGTTTCCGTAGCGGTTTTCCGTCGTATACTTACCCTTTCTAAAAGCAGGGGTAAGTATTGTTAAGTATGGCCGTCGTTCCCGCGTCGATTTTGAATTTTCCTACGTCGTTTGCGTACGCCGATTCACGAACACGCGCGTCGCAAGTCCCGCTCACGTCGCAACCACTGACGTCCTATTGACGTCAGTGGGAGCAATGCACGCCGGGAAATTCCCCGGACGACGCATGCGTATTTAAATCGGCGCGGGAGCGCGCCTGATTTAAATATGACACTCCCCTAGCCGCGGAATTTGAATTCCGCTGGGGGAGTTAGGATCCGCCGTCGCAAGTTTGGAGGTAAGTGTGTTGTGAATTTGACACTTTCCTCACAAACTTGCGAGGGCGGATCTTAATTCACATAGGTTACACGGATCTAAAGATCCGCTAACCTTTGTGAATCTGGCCCAGTATGTTTAAAGGAAACCCCAGGTATTGTGAACCAGCTACTTGGCCCATTCAAATTAACAGGTTCTTACCTTCTCTGCTATATATATGTACCTTCCATGCATTACACCACCATCTTGGTCGCCCATTACAACCCTACGATGGTAAGTTCCATTTTGGTTGGTGCTTACAGCTGCCCCAAAGTGCTTTCGTTGGGTGATTGGCTATTCAGGTGTCATCTACTTCATAATTAATTGAAGAGAAGAAGATCACATGCTTCTATATACATGGAAGCGCCTGCTATTTCCAAGGGCTTCAGTTGGTTGGAAGCAAGGAAACGCGGGGCATGTAGAGTAGTAATGGAGGTTGTTATAATCGAACCTGTTACTTTGGCTAGGTTTGCTTTACGGGGCAAATGTAATCTGCAATTACTACCTTTCTAGTTGTATAACTTTACTGAGTTGCGCTAATTAATGAAATTAAATGAAGTGAAAAAATCAAACGTCCACAAGTGACATATATTGATATCCTGCCATTCACCACCTTCTATGCATCAACACCACCACCAAAAGCTGAAAGGCTCTCCTACCAGCTGACATAGACCTCTCATTACAAATGGTCAAAAAGCGCTTGTGGCTCCATACCCAACCAGGGACTTTTAGAACTTCAGAGGATCTCCAAGCATTGACATACCAATCTTCCCAACGCGGTTGTCATAAGATTTTCCCAAAACACCAAAGGCTCCACATAGTGTAAAATCTTTAAAACATTTATTGCACATTTTAAAGTTGCACTTACATCAAGATTGCATATATAACGCCTTTAGAAGTTTGCGTTGGCTGGCACACATACAACAACCCGTCCTTTTGGGACTCGAGGGTTACGGTGACGTCAGCGTGTCGCTTTGCCCATGGGTTTTTGTATGTATGCCTGCCAATGCATACTTCTAAAGGCGTTATATATGCAATCTTGGTGTAAGTGCAACTTTTAACCTATGTGCAATAAATGTTTTAAAGATTTTACACTGTGTGGAGCCTTTTGTGTTTTGGGGAATTCTTATGACAACCGTTTTGGAAGGATTGGTATGTTAATGTTTGGAGACCCTCTGAAGTTCTAAAAGGCCCTGGCTGGGTATAGAGCCAAAAGCGTTTTTTGACCTTTTGTAGTGAGAGGTTTATGTGAGATGGTAGGAGAGCCTTTAACTTTGGTGGTGGGGTTGATGCACAGAATCACAACTTAAGGTGGTGGATGGTGGAGATACTCACCAGGAACATCATTATATGTCACGTGTGGACTTTTGATTTATTATTTAAATTTCATTCCATTAATTAGCGCAATTCAGTAAAGTTATACAAACGTTGGGACTGTGCTGATATTTCAAAGAGGAGTTGCTGCTTGTACTATTTCCAGGGCTTTTTTTCAGGGGGAACTTGGGGGAACTCAGTTCCACCACCTTTGGCTCAGATCCTTTGGTGCCTGCTCACCACAATCACTTGTAAATACAGAAGTCTGGTTTCTGTGTTTACAAGTGACAGCTCTGCACTCTGTGTGTAACCCCCTGAACTCTGTACTCTGTAAGTAATGCAATACTGGTATTTAATGCCCCTTTAAGACCCTTCTACTGTTTGTGAAATCTGAGCGGGGTCATGGTTGAGTTCCTGCACCTATTTTCTGAGAAAAAAAGCTCTGACTATTTCTATATACTGTTTATGTTGTTACACAATTTAGCATGGTTATTTCACCTTTATTATTTGTGCCACCTTTCTAGTTGCCTAGGTGTGTTTGGCTTAAAGGGGTTGTAAACCCTCCTTTTTTTTTTTTTAAAACAAACATGTCATACTTACCTCCACTGTGCAGTTCGTTTTGCACAGAGTGGCCCAGAACCTCCTCTTCTGGGGTCCCTCAGCGGCGCTGGTGGCTCCTCCCCGCATTGTGTGTCCATGTTGGAGAAGCGCTTTCCTTGGTGGATACCCATACAGGCGTGCTCCCAAGTCCCACATCTGTGTCCATTCACACAGAATGCAGGACTCGGGCCCCGCCCCCGGCGCCACGTCATTGGATTTGATTGACAGCAGCGGGAGCCAATGGCTGCGCTGTTATCAGTCTATCCCATCAGGACACGAGACACCAGCTAGTGTGCTCATTCCTGGACGGAGGATGACAGCATCCAGGTAAAAAAATGGGGTGGGGGGCGGGCTCTGGGGGGCTGCAGCACGGAAAAAGTTTTTTCACTTTAATGCGTAGAGTGCATTAACCACTTAACGACCCATTCACGCCGATATTTACGTCGGCAGAATGGCACGGCTGGGCACATCAACGTATAGGTACGTTGTCCTTTAAGCCCAGCCGCGGGGTCGCGGGCGCGCTCCCGCGGCGCGCTCCCGCGACCCGGTCCGAAGCTCTGTGACCGTGACCGCGGGACTTGCGGACCCGATCGCCGCTGGAGTCCCGCGATCGGTCCCCGGAGCTGAAGAACGGGGAGAGCCGTGTGTAAACACGGCTTCCCCGTTCTTCACTGTGGCGGCTGCATCGATCGTGTCATCCCTTTTATAGGGGGACACAATTGATGATGAGGAGGATGACAGCATCCAGGTAAAAAAATGGGGGGGGGGGCGGGCTCTGGGGGGCTGCAGCACGGAAAAAGTTTTTTCACTTTAATGCGTAGAGTGCATTAACCACTTAACGACCCATTCACGCCGATATTTACGTCGGCAGAATGGCACGGCTGGGCACATCAACGTATAGGTACGTTGTCCTTTAAGCCCAGCCGTGGGGTCGCGGGCGCGCTCCCGCGGCGTGCTCCCGCGACCCGGTCCGAAGCTCTGTGACCGTGACCGCGGGACTTGCGGACCCGATCGCCGCTGGAGTCCCGCGATCGGTCCCCGGAGCTGAAGAACGGGGAGAGCCGTGTGTAAACACGGCTTCCCCGTTCTTCACTGTGGCGGCTGCATCGATCGTGTCATCCCTTTTATAGGGGGACACAATTGATGATGTCACACCTACAGCCACACCCTGTACAGTTGTAAACACACTTCAGGTCACACATAACCCCATCAGCGCCCCTGTGGTTAACTCCCAAACTGCAATTGTCATTTTCACAATAAACAATGCATTGTAAATTAAATTAAATGTATTTTTTGCTGTGAAAATGCCAATGGTCCCAAAAATGTGTCAAAATTGTCCGAAGTGTCCACCATAATGTCGCAGTCATGAAAAAAATCGCTGATCGCCGCCATTAGTAGTAAAAAAAAAAAAATTATAAAAATGCAATAAAACTATCCCCTATATTGTAAACGCTATAAATTTTGCGTAAACCAACCGATAAACGCTTATTGCGTTTTTTTTTACCAAAAATAGGTAGAAGAATACGTATCGGCCTAAACTGAGGAAAAAATATGTTTTTATATATTTTTGGGGGATATTTATTATAGCAAAAAGTAAAAAATATTGAATTATTTTCAAAATCGTCGCTCTATTTTTGTTTATAGCGTAAAAAAAAAAAAAAAAACGCAGAGGTGATCAAATACCACCAAAAGAAAGCTCTATTTGTGGGAAAAAAAGGACGCCAATTTTGTTTGGGAGCCACGTCGCACGACCGAGCAATTGTCAGTTAAAGCGACGCAGTGCCGAATCGCAAAAAAGGGCAAGGTCCTTTAGCTGCATTTTGGCCCAGGTCTTAAGTAGTTAAGGTAAAAAAACTTGAGGGCTTACAACCCCTTTAAATAATTCAATAGAACATATCTGGTACAAGTATGCAGCTAATAGGTTTGAGTGTTATCAGCAATAATGAACTATATATTTCTTATAGATCAGCACCTCAAAAAGTACTGAAGAAAAGTAGCATTTTTAGAAAGCAAAGTAACAGCAGCCAGCCAAGTTCTTGTTTACATTTTGCACTATGTCACTTGGAGCATGAAAGTGAAAATCTGAGTGGTTGCTATGGGTTCTTTCTTGAGACACAGATATACAAGGCCCAGTGTAAACTATTAAGGTTGTAAAACTGCAGAAACAAATCCAAGAACTTCTCTAGATGAGTGTCTGCAGAAGCTGCTAGCGTAGTTCCAAACAGAGAACTACTGGAATGCTCTACACCACAATCACACAGATTCTATACAGTCTGTTCCCATTGCTTTCCAGTTGGAATGTGGAATGCGACTTCTGCAAAAGCTCTCATGTGAAAGTGCAATTTCAGCTCTTAGATTCAGGACAAGTACTTACCCAGTTGGTCAGGTTCACTTGACTGTACATGGTTTAAAAAACTCATTCTGGGCAAACATTGTGGATTCTTTATCTGCTTTTATTTTCTTAAAGGGAAAGGATGGAAAGTATATACTTTTCTATTTTTTGTAAATATATTTTTCTTTGTTTATTATTCATATAAAAAACAGGTAAATATTAAATAATGTATACGCGTTTCTTATTTACCACTTACAGCCAGCAGGTGGTGGGTTTCATGCAAACTCTCTGCTCTGGGAAGGCTTTTACTAATAGCTACTTTACTGAAAAAAGATCTCAGCAATTCAGAGGAGGGACCCATCCCCTCTTTCTCTTAGGTACGTTGGGAATGTCATAATTTGGCAATCGTGTGATTTTAAACTCCCCAGTTTTTTAAGCACTTTAAGCAGCTGATTTAATCACTTACAGAGTATGCAGCTTCTTTATCTTTTAACCCTTGTCCAGTCCCAGTTTAAACGAGCGCCATGAAAACATTTCAGGGTGTTTCCTCTCTCACAGCATCCTATGGGGCTATCCTTGCATGCAGGGACTAGAGTTGTGTCCCTGCACTCTATGCATCAATAGAAACATACAGCCCCATAACCTAGGGTGGCAAGACACTTGTCTGGTCCTCCCTCCTCCTCTCTCTCCCTTTTCCATGCTAACATACTGACTGGAGACTGGAAGCTTAGGAAAGCAGGACTTATGCCGTTTTTCATGATATGAAAAATGCCATTTTTTTAAATGTTCAATAAAAAAACGATTGTGTGTGGGCTCCAGAGCATTTTTCTCGTCGTGAAAAATGGGCAGTAAAAACCTAGAAAGGTTTGCTCAAATTTTTATCATCGTTTCTCACGTTGTCGTTTTTCATGTCGTGAAAAACAGTCGTGTGTAGGCTTTAACGACGGGAAAAAACGTGCATGCTCAGAAGCAAGTTATGAGACGGGAGCACTCGGTCTGGTAAAACTAGCGTTTGTAATGGAGATAGCACATTCGTCACGCTGTAAGAGACTGAAAAGTACGAAGACTGAAAAGTGCAAAACGTCTCTCACCAAACTTTTACTAACACGAAATTAGCAAAAGCAGCCCAAAGGGTGGCGCCATCCGAATGGAACTTCCCCTTTATAGTGCCGTTGTACGTGTTGTACGTCACCGTGCTTTGCTCAAGCATTTTTTTTCACGATTGTGTGTAGGCAAGGCAGGCTTGACAAGAATCACGTTGAGAAAAACGTTTTTTCTAGGGCATTAAAAACAGTAAAACGCCTCTATTTTTACCACTGACGCTATGGGCTGAAGCAGCGCATTGCGTGTGGTATAGCCGCGCTGTCCCATTGATTTCAATGGGCAGCAGGGGAGGAGAAGCGGTAAACACACCGCTCCTTTTCTGCTCCAAAGATGCGGCTAGCAGGACTTTTTTACCGTCCTGCTAGCGCAACGCTCCAGTGTGAAAGCCCCTCGGGCTTTCACACTGGAGTGAATGGGGACAGATTTTTAAGGGCGTATTGCAGGCGCTATTTTTAACGCTATAGCGCCTGCAATACGCTCCAGTGTAAAAGGGGTCTAAGAGATTAGGAGTCAGCAACATTGAAAGTTGTAATCTGCAAGTGTTGGGGTAAGAATTTTTACAAATAGTTTACTATTAAATGTTTATTTTATTGTACTCAATGTGGTAAGCTAAACAAATGCTGATGATAATGCTAATGCTACTTTAATTTGGATTCCAATTAGATTTTTTTCATTCAGCCTGTGGGCTGAATGAGAAGAATCTGAAGCCTCGTACACACGACCGAGTTTCTCTGCAAAAACCAGCAAGAAACTTGCTCGGAGATATTTTTTTGCAGAGGAAAACGGTCGTGTGTACATTTTCGTCGAGGAAACTGTCGAGAAACTCGACGAGCCAAAAAGAGAGCAAGTTCTCTATTTCCTCGACGGGAATGGAGAAACTTGCCTTGTCGAGTTCCTCGACAGCCTCACAAGGAACTCGACGAGGAAAACGATGTGTTTCGCCCGTCGAGTTCCTTGGTCGTGTGTACGAGGCTTAACAGATTCCTCCTTATCATGCTATACATTTCATCCTGAATCTCCCACTGTGGCTAATGTATTCTGATGGCCTCTGGTGCCAGCCATCAGGTTACCTGACCAGTGGCTGCACCTGATTGGATGCAGCGGCTGTTTGGCCAACAATATTTCAACTATCTCCTTAAATTTTTTTAATTAACCTCTTTCCCACCGGGCTTGTTTTTCAGATTCGGTGTTTACGAGACTAAAACAGTTTTTTTTTTGCTAGAAAATTACTTAAAACCCCCAAACATTATATATATTTTTTTCTAACACCCTAGAGAATAAAATGGCAGTCATTGCAATACTTTTTGTCACACCGTATTTGCAAGCGCACTTTTTTGGGAAAAAAAATCACTTTTTTGAATTAAAAAATAAGACAACAATAAATTTTGCCCAATTTTTGTATATATTGTGAAAGCTAATGTTACGCTGAGTACAATGATACCCAACATGTCACGCTTAAAAATAGCGCCCGCTCGTGGCATGGCGTCAAACTTTTACCCTTAAAAATCTCGATAGGCGACGTTTAAAAAATTCTACAGGTTGCATTTTTTGAGTTGCAGAGGAGGTCTAGGGCTAGAATTATTTCTCTCGCTCTAACGATCGCGGCGATACCTCACTTGTGTTGTTTGAACACCGTTTTCATATGCGGGCGCTACTCACGTATGCGTTCGATTCTGTGCGCAAGCTCATCGGGACGGGGCGTTTTAAAACATTTTTTTTTGTTTTCTTATTTATTTTTATTTAGTTTATAATTTTTTACACTGAAATAAAAAATAAAATAAAAATTGATCACTTTTATTCCTATTACAAGGAATGTAAACATCCCTTGTAATAGAAAAAAGTGTGGCAGGTCCTCTTAAATATGAGATCTGGGGTCAAAAAGACCTTAGATCTCATATTTAGACTTTTTGACATGGGGCGGTGGTCAAGAGGTTAAAGGATGTCTGAAGTGAGGGTGGTCACAAGCATCCCTGTCCCATTGTGTAAGTCAGCTGCTTGATAGAGCATTTCAAACCCATTGACCCAGCAATGGCTACTAATTTCTGGGTTCAGACATGTTTGTTTTCGAACTGAACCCAAGCTCATCACTAGTCAGGACTGATGATCGGATGTTTTTCTCTATTGCAGTCCAGGGATGGACAACTGTGCTAGGTCACAATGGTTACTTGGACCTAGATTGCTGTCTTCTTTTCTTGGCCAATTAAGCTGGACCAATCCAGGCCCTTTATAATTCAGTCAAATGAGGCACAACAGCATTCACAAGAGCACAATTTCCCACCACATCATAGTATCATACCATGTTACAATGAATTTGTGACTGGGCCCTACATCCTTCCTTCCAGCCAGGTATGTGCTCCATCTGTGGAGCCAAATAGACAAACTTCAGCTATTGAAAAACACATCTTAGCAAACATAACAAATAGGAAATGAGGGTGACCCAGGAATTAGGAATTCAAATGAGATATTTCTTTACAAAATAGCAGAATTAAAACAAATTGTATTGAACGGGACTTTTATGAACACTTTCTGAACATAAATCAAAAATTCACAGCTAAAACTATGAAGAATAGCCTCACTGTCAATTTGGTATTTGCTACTAGAGTTTTATGGCTAATATAGTATTCCTAGTCATTTTTTGAATGGTCCCTTGAAAAAGATATACGTACATAAATGGGGTTAATGTAAAAGTTTCTTTTAATTTATGCTGCATATTTGTTAATACATTACACGTTCATTAGCATGATGAAGTGCAGGACTGGGTTTCTTTAATGCTCATTATTGGCATACTCTTCCTGCTATAACAGGTTAGCTTGGCAAGTGCCTTGTTGGTTATAAGATTTATTAACCTGTGTGTGATCTGGAAAGAATGTACTCAAGATTTTGCAGGAATTTGTGGTAACATTCGAAGAAGAGCATGAGGGAAATCTCTCAAAGATATCTCTCAGCAATTTTAAGATATTAGTAATTATATTTGGTAATTCAGCTATTTTTCATCAGGGCTGCTTTAAAGTGAACCTATGTTTTAATATGTGGACCTAATACCAGGCTCTGCAGCAACACGTATTACCATCCCTTGGCTCTCCAGCTGAGCCATTTACTACTGGAAGTGTGGATAAATACCCAGTACTTTTGGGTATAGGAGAGTACGTGACTCACTGCCCTTGCTGCCACATGGCAGAGCTAGTGCTTTGTAGTTTGACAATTGGGCATCAGCGCTGTCCAGGAAGAGACTCCTTAAAGTGGAGGGTCACCCTAAAAACGATTTTTTAACATTAGAGCCAGCATAGTTAGGGCATATACTTTTGGCAGTTTTTTTTTTCTCCGTACTTACTTTATATTCTGATTTGGTCCAGGGCTTCCGCGTTCTGATGACTCCGGGACTGGGCGTTCCTATCCCTGCCTCAGGGTTCCGATGACTCCGGGACTGGGTGTTCCTATGCTTCGGTTCGATGATTGACGGCTTGTGAAACAGGTGACCTGTCGCACAATGCGCGTCACCAGATTTCCGGAAATAGCCAAGTTGCGAATCGGCACTATACGGCGCCTGCGCCCGGCGTGTAGAGCTGACTGCGCAGGCGCCGTATAGTGCCGACTTGCAACTCGGCTATTTCCCGACATCTGGTGACGCGCGTTGTGCGACAGGTCACCTGTTTCACAAGCCGTCAGTCATCCAACGGAAGCATAGGAACGCCCAGTCCTGCAGTCATCGGAACCCAGAAGCCCTGGACAAAAACAGAATATAAAGGTATGTACGGAGAAAAAAAAAACGCCGAAAGTAAATGCCCTTACTATGCTGGCTCTAATGTGTGTAATATTAAAAAAAAAATGTTTGGGTGAACCCCCGCTTTAACATTGTTTAAAGGAGAAGTTCACCTTCTGAGCATGTTACATGTTCCACCCGTTTTTAGGGTGGAACATGTAACATGTTTTGGTATCTGCACCTTCTCCCCCGACCCCCCCCTCCTCTGACAACAGGCAGGGGTTCTTCTCTCTCTCACATTTTGAAAACAGCCCGGCTATGTGGAGCTCCGCCCACTAGACTCCGTCATAAATTCACGGTTTCCTGTGAGTGAATAGACTATTGCCTTGTACACACGATCGGAATTTCAGATGGAAAAAGTCTGATGGATTTTTTTCATCGGCTATTCCGACTGTGTGTGTGCCCCATCAAGGTTTTTCTATCGCAAATTCCGACGGACTTAGAAAGAGAACATGTTCACTTTTTTTCCAATGAAAAAAATCGGAACTTCCGTTCATCTGTATGGAACTCCGACAGAGAAAAAAACACGCATGCTCAGAATCAAGTCAATGCATGCTCAGAAGCATTGAACTCAATTTTTCTCGGCTCATCGTAGTGTTATAAGTCACCGCGTTTTGGACAGTCGGAATTTGGTGTGACAGTGTGTATGCAAGACAGCTTGAAAGGAATGCCGTCATAAAAATCTCTCTGAGTTTATCCCGACGGAAATTCCGATCGTGTGTACGAGGCAAAAGTGTATCATCAGCCATTGTGTCTGATGGCTTGGAGTTCTCTCTCAAGATGTATAAGGGTGCTGGGGAGCGCTATGGTAGATCATTGATATACCTGCTCTTAAGTAACTGCCTGCCCGTATTGGAAGTATGGGTAGACAGTGATCCTGAGAGAGTCAATTTAAAATCCTCACAACGAGTGAAAAAAATTGTATAAAAATGTATAGAAAAAATAAAAAATTATATTAAACCATGTGAGTATTTTGGGAGCTGCTCGTTAAAAGACTAACATTTCACCTAAAGATCAAACAATCAGAATACATTATTAACTACTCTCTCACACTCTCTCACAGCCCAATAACAATGATACATATAAATCAAGTACGGTATATAATGGCCATGAAAAATAAATTGAGGTGCTCAGTGCAGATAAATCCAAAAGTTTAACATCTAGAAGTGAAAATGTGACACCTAAAAAAAAAAAACATGCTCTCCCTCACCACCAAGTTTAGGTGTACAGCTCACTCACCAGAAATGTATGACCCCTATTCAGGGATGGACTGGCCATTGGGACTACAGGGAGTTTCCCGGTGGGCCGATGGCTCAGTGGGCCAGCTTCAGTGACAGGGGACCGCTGCCTCCCCTGCTCCTCTGTCTCTCCCTTCCCGCAGCGCTCACCTCCTCTCCCTCCCCGCAGCGCTCACCTGGGGGGAACAGAGAAGCAGGGGGGGGGACCAGAGGAGCAGGGGGGACGACAGAGGAGCATGGGGGAGGGGACATACAGCTGACTCAACAGCTATGGCCTGGGAGTTTCTCACTTCTGCCTATTCTTGTCCCATAAGGGGGGGCACCGAACTGATTCTTTGCCCCCCCGGGTGAAATAATGTCTAGCTTCCCCACGGGTGCTGCCTATAAGAGTACCAGTACCAGCCGATCTACTTAAATAAACTAGAATGGCTAGTGACTAAGGAAGGGGGAGAGGGGGCTTGGGTGGCTGGGTGGGTGCAGGAGTTGTCCGGCCGCTGTGGGAGAAACCTGTCAAAGTGGGCCTGTCTGGATGAAGTCCAGGGCCAAATTTTTGTCCCAGTCCAGCCCTGTTTATATTACAGAAAGTTATAAAGCGCCTTATGTGTCCCCAACTGGCAGGTTCTCACACCCAGCTATGGAATCCGGCTCTCTATACCATTCAACATAGGATCCCATACATGTGGATAAATGGACACCAGGATGCATTTTATTGTGCCTTTAAAATACTCTACATAAACACTGGTGTTTGGAGTGCAGGTGGAATGCTTACTTAAAGGGGTTGTAAAGGTTCATTTTTTATTTTCTAAATAGGTTCCCTTCAGCTAGTACATTGCTGGTTCTCTTACCTTACCTATATTTTTTGAAGCGGAACCAAGCAAAGCAAACACAGCCGCGTGAACAGGACTGTAGAACAACCGTTTTATTTAGTGACAGGTGCTTTAGCCAGTTGCCGCCTGGCCTATAGTAGATTGACGACCAGTCGGGACACTTCGGGTAGATGTCAAATAACAACCTCCCGATCACGCCACTCGTCACGGCCTGGTCACGCAGCATCCCTCCCTCTTTACCATGTGATCAGCTGTGTCCAATCACAGCTGATCCCATGTGAACAAATGCTGGTTATCGGCATTTCCTTTCCTCAGTGCTGTCAGTGTGTGAGGAAAGACGATAACTGGCTTTTATGTGACAGGTTATATTTATGCTGATAATCAGGGCAACTCCATCAGTACCAATCAGTGTCTATTAGTGCAGCATATCAGTGCTGCATATTAGTGCTCGGTAGTGCAGCATATCAGTGCCCATCAGTGCAGCATATAAGTGCCCATCAGTGCCACATTATCAGTGCAGCTTCATCAGTTCCCCGTCATTGCTGTCCATCAGCGCCCAGTAGGCAAATGGTTAAAAAACCCATGACAGACGCCATGTTTTAACCGCTTAACGCCCGCCGCATGTATATGTACGTCCACAGAAAGGCACGTACAGGCATATGGGTGTACATGTACGTCCCTTCCTTCTTGCGGGTCGGGGGTCCGATCGGCTACATGCGGCGGGCGTCTTACCTCCGGGAGCGATCCGTGATGAGGGGGTGGCTGTTCGTTTTTGTCGGCCCCCTCGTGATCGCTCCCAGCCAATCCGGCAACCCCCTGCCGTGTGACTTCCTCTGCCTGTGTAATGTAAACACTGGCAGAGGAAGTGATGTCAGCTCTCATCTCGGCGGTATTTTCAATCCGACGAGAGGAGAGAAGACATCACAGACGAGAGGAGAGAAGACATCACAGAACACTACACTGACACCTCACACATAGGCACACTTAACCCCTTCCGATCACCCCCCCAGCCCCCTGTCACAGTGTCACTGATTGCAGTGATCATATATTTACTGATCACTGCATTTAGTGTCAGTGTGACAGTTAGTGTGACAGGCAGTTACAGGTCCAGGGTAGCCCCGTACACCCCCTAATAAAGGTTTAACCCCTTGATCACCGCCCTAGTTAACCCTTTCACCCCCTATTGCCAGTGTCACTAAGTGATCGGTTTTCTGATCGCTGTATTAGTGTCACTGTTGCCGCTAGGTAGCTAATTTTTTTTTTCATATTGCGATTTTTTTTTTTTACTAAAGACATGTGGCTGAATGCATTTTGGCCTAAATTTTTGACTAAAATTTAGTTTATTCGATTTTTCTTATAACAAAAAGTAAAAAATATTGTTTTTTTTTCAAAAATGTCGCTCTATTTTTGTTTATAGCGCAAAAAATAAAAATCGCAGAGGCAATCAAATACCATCAAAAGAAAGCTTTATTTGTGGGAAGAAAAGGACGCAAATTTTGTTTGGGAGCCATGTCGCACGACCGCGCAATTGTCTGTTAAAGCCGCGCAGTGCCGAATTGTAAAAACGCCTTTGAGCATTTAGCAGCATATTGGTCCAGGGCTTAAGTGGTTAAAGTAAGTATAAGCAAGCCTTTTAATACCTTAAAGTGGTTAAGAAGTTTTTTTTTAATCTTAATGCATTCTATGCATTAAGATAAAAAGCCTTTCTATGTGTAGCCACCCCCCTCAGCCCCCCTTAGCCCCCCTCAGGACCCCTTAATACTTACCTGAGGCCCATCTAGATCCAGCGATGTTGAACAAGAGACTACTAATTGGCTGGGGCAGCTGCGGGGTGCCATTGGCTCCTGCTTCTTTCAATTAAAGTCAGTGAGCCAATGAGAAGAAAAAGGGGACGGGGGCCAGGCTGCGGCTCTGTGTCATTCTATTAACAGGTTAGGACCCACTAATTCGGGGTACTTTGTCGCAGTAAGTGGGCTTAGCACTATATGACTATATAGTGTGACCAAACCCCCGTATTTTTGAATATGTTCAGGTGTTTTTAACTAGCCTTGCAGGATAAATGTCATTTTTGCATGTGTGCGCTATAATCTGTTTTGGTCCGTGTCTGAATGGACACAGGGAGATGCAGCTCGGCACAGGTGCCCCCATAGCAAGCTTCCTGGTGTGGGGGCACTTAACAAAAGAATGGGCCAGGAGCACCAAAGAGGGATCCGAGAATAGGAGGATCTGGGCTGCTCTGTGCAAAACCACTGCACAGAACAGGTAAGTATAACATGTTTATTATTTTTAACGAAAAAAAACCAAGATTATCACCTCAAAGCTCATCTCTGGTCAAAGCCAGAGGGTCAAGCTGTCAGCCAGGCAAATAGCATTTGCAGAATTAAATGTCAGCAGCCGGTATTCTACATAGCAGTAAACAGGCCAGTCCTTGCCAGCTTCTTAATCAACAGTCTTTCAATGCAAATAAACATTTATTTACTAAAGTTAGCCTTTAAAACACCCAAATCAGGAAAGGCCTTATGTATTTTGTGATTAATGCCGATTTTTTTTATTTTTATTCCACTAAAATTGCAGCAGCCTGACATTTTGTAACCTCACTGAACTATGTTCCAGCTCTCTTGGAGACCTTGTAGCATCACCCTTACCTTTATTTATGATGGTGAAGTGATTTCCATGGCAACACATTATGTTCCTGCTAGATTATAAATTCCCAGCAATAGAATGTATTCAGGCTGGGCATGTTGTGCACCAGCTAAAGCCTTCTGGCAAATTTAGAACACAGTTTAATAAAAGCAAACCATTATATTGCACAAACGATCCAGTCTTTATTGTATTATAAATCTACAAGCTTACATAAGGTGATAAAGTACAATAACTCACAGTAACCAATCAGAATCTTTAACTGATATGACACCCATACAGTTGCATATTATCATTTCTTCTTGCTCTGCTGTATTACGAAAATTCCCTGTCTTGAGTGACATGGGTTCTATGTATACACTTTCCCCCCCAAGATTTACATATTTTCCAATTGGATTCAAAGTTGTATGAATCCTGTGTGAAAAAAATGATAAATATACCTCCTGGTGTTTTATTTACTCCATATTTTTATTTATATTAATAATTCATGTTTTTTTGTTTCATAAAACAGTTTATTTAAACAGTATGTTTATGGATCGGTCTTAATTACTTATAGAAGTTCATGACACTGGTGTTCTGTGTCACCGGTGTCATGAATGTACAGTGAATTCAACTAATGGTAAAGATCAACTGAATTTGTGGTTAAAGGGTCAGTTAACCTAAGACTCAGGTGCGCAGTCATGTTGGAACATCCCCAAACTGTTCCTCAGGGCTGATCCTAGGCAGGTGTGTGGGGTGCAGTGCACCCAGGCGCCACCGAGGTGGGGGCACTGAAGCGCCAGAGTGCTCCCCTCCCTCCTCCTCTCCTTGTCCGTGTCCAGAGGTGGCTCTCTCCGCCGGTCACCGCCACTGTATTTCCTGCCCAAGCCTGTCCCCCTCCCTCCTCCTGTCAGAGAGAAAAGCAGCGGCTGTCTCTGTGTGGAGAGAGACCAGCCCTGTAGTGATGTCGCTGGGGGGCGGTCCGTGCCTGACGTGTTCTCCTTGTCCGTGTTAGGGGAGCATCCCTGTGTTTGAGTCATTGCCATGGAAACATTTGTAAAGGGGAGGAGTTGGTAAGATGACCACGCCTATGTGGGGGCGCCAGAAATATTTCTGCACCCAGGCGTCTGTGACCCTAGGATGCGCCCTGCTGTTCCCACAAAGTTGGGAGCATCAAATTGTCCAAAATGTCTTGGTATGCTGATGCCTTAAGTGTTCCCTTCACTGGAATTAGGGGCCAAGCCCAACCCCTGAAAGACAACCCCACACCATAATCCCCCCTCCACCAAATGATTTGGACCAGTGTTCAAAGCAAGGTCCATAAGTACATGGATGAGCGAGTTTGGGGTGGAGGAACTTGACTGGTCCTGACCTCAACCTGATAGAACACCTTTGGGATGAATTAGAGTGGAGACTGTGAGCCAGGCCATCTCGTCAGTGCCTGACCTCACAAATGCGCTTCTGGAAGAATGGTCAAACATTCCTATAGACATACTCCTAAACCTTGTGGAGCCTTCCCAGAAGAGTTGAAGCTGTTATAGCTGCAAAGGGTGGGCCAACTCAATTTTGAACCCTACAGAATAAGACTTGGATGCCATTAAAGTTCATGTGGGTGTAAAGGCAGGCGTCACAATACTTTTGGAAATATTGTGTCTGTGCTTAAAAAAAAAAAAATGTTTTAATGTCTGAAACTCTGTGTAAGAATACTACCTTGTGAAAAATCTTTCAGAGTAGCTGTTAACTACTGAACAATGAATAACAGATACACCGTAGATGGCAAAATCTTCATTAGCAAAATCACAAATGCTCCCCAAAAAGCTTGCAAGCAGTGCTGGGCTTTCTTCTTAGAAAGCCCAGCCTGTTTTGCAAGCTAACTGTAATGGATGTACCCTTGTAAAAAAAAAAAATACTGTAAAATATAATAATTAATATAGCACTTTTCTCCTAGGGGATGCAAAGCGTTTTATCTGCTTTTGGGGCAGCCATCTTGGGTGCAACCAGTAGCAACATGTCTTTGGAATGTGGGAGAAAACTGAAGTCCCCTGAGGAAACCTATGCAAACTCTGGGAGCACATGCAAACTCCATGCACATAGTGTCCTGACTGGACTCAAACTGAAAACCCCAGTGATGCAAGGCAGAGGTGCTAAGCCCTGAGCCCCTTGTAAAACATATATTACGTGTAGGGTTGTCCCGATACCGATACTAGTATCGGTATTCGGACTGATATTGAGCATTCGCCCGATACTTTTTTTTTTCAGAGTGAGAGCAGGCGGAGAGGGGGCGGAGAGCGGAGCAGAGCAGTCCTCAAAGAGAAAGTCAAGACCCCCCCCCCCGCCGCCGCTGTCTAGTTGATCAGCGCAGGGAACAATACAGCTTTCATTTGAATAGCTGTGTGTTCCCCCACCGCGCCTCGTCATATATAGCCCCTCCCCCTTGTCCGGACACTTTGATAGACAGATCACCTGTCCCTGGATTGGACGGGTGAACTGTCTATCAAAGTGCCCGGACAAGGGGGAGGGGCTATATATGACGAGGTGCGGCGGGGGAACACATAGCTATTCAAATGAAAGCTGCAATGTTCCCCGTGCTGATAAACTAGGCAACGGCGGTGGGGGGCTTGGCTTTCTCTTTGGGGACATGGCTGCATTTGTGGGGGGCATGGCTGCATTTGTGGGGGGCATGGCTGCATTTGTGGGGGACATGGCTGCATTTGTGGGGGGCATGGCTGCATTTGTGGGGCGCATGGCTGCATTTGTGGGGGACATGGCTGCATTTGTGGGGGGCATGGCTGCATTTGTGGTGGACATGGCTGCATTTGTGGGGGACATGGCTGCATTTGTGGGGGGCACGGCTGCATTTGTGGGGGACATGGCTGCATTTGTGGGGGACATGGCTGCATTTGTGGGGACATGGCTGCATTTGTGGGGGACATGGCTGCATTTGTGGGGGGCATGGCTGCATTTGTGGGGGGCATGGCTGCATTTGTGGGGACATGGCTGCATTTGGGGACACATTTAAAAAAAAGTATTGGTATTCGGTATCGGTGAGTACATGAAAAAAAGTATCGGTACTTGTACTCGGTCCTAAAAAAGGGGTATCGGGATAACCCTAATTACGTGTATGTAAACATTGACATTTCAAAGACATTCCTTAGCTGTGTGTGACTAAGTTCAATGACTGATTGGTAATTGGAGGCAAATGAAAAGGTTAACCACTTCCCGCCCGGCCTATAGCCGATTTACGTCCGGGAAGTGGTTCTGAAATCCTGACAGGACGTCCATTTCATGCCGCGCGCGCGGCGATCGGTGATGCGGGGTGTCAGTCTGACACCCTGCATCTCCGATCTCGGTAAAGAGCCTCCGGCGGAGACTCTTTACCACGTGATCAGCCGTGTCCAATCACGGCTGATCACGGTGTAAACAGGAAGAGCCGTTGATGGCTTTTCCTCACTCGCGTCTGACAGACGCGAGTATAGGAGAGCCGATCGGCGGCTCTCCTGACAGGGGGGGTTTGCGCTGATTGTTTATCAGCGCAGCCCCCCCTCGGATCGTCACACTGGACCACCAGGGAAGCTCACCCTGGACCACCAGGGAAGGGCAAGAAAAAAAAAAGTCTGCAAAAAAAAAGTCTGCAAAAAAAAAAAAAAAAAAAGGATGCCAATCAGTGCCCACAAATAGGCACTGACTGGCAATATGAGTAAATCAGTGCTGCCACCCCAGTGTCCATCAGTGCCACCCCACAGTGTCCATCAGTGCCACCCCACAGTGCCCATCCATGCCCAGTGCCCACCTATCAGTGCCCACCTGTGCCACCCATAAGTATCCATCAGTGCCACCCATAAGTGCCGCCCATGAGTGCCCATCTGTGCCGCCTATGAGTGCCCAGTGCCGCCCATGAGTGCCCATGAGTGCCGACTATGTGTGCCCATCAGTGCCGCCTATGTGTGCCCATCAGTGCTGTCTATGTGTGCCCATCAGTGCCGCCTATGTGTGCCCATCAGTGCCGCCTATGAGTGCCCATCAGTGCCGCATACCAGCACCACCAATCAGTGCCACCTCATCTGTGCCCGTCTACTACCTCATCAATGTCCATCAGTGCCATCTCATCAGTGCCCATCAGTGCCGCCATATCAGTGCCCGTAATTGAAAGAGAAAACTTACTTATTTACAAAAAAAATAACAAAAAAAAATAAAAACGTCATTTTTTTTCCAAATTTTCAGTCTTTTTTTAGTTGTTGCGCAAAAAAAAAAAATCCCAGAGGTGATCAAATACCACCAAAAGAAAGCTCTATTTGTGGGGAAAAAAGGACGCCAATTTTGTTTGGGTACAGTGTAGCATGATTGCGCAATTGCCATTGCCATTGCAATTGGGCGGGAAGGTGCGTAAGTGCCTGGTATGGAAGTGGTTAAACAAGATGGTGAAGAACGCTAATCCCCCCTTGTGACATAAACAATAATGACATATACAGTAAGCAAAGTCGACTTCTTCCACTTGGCGCACTTGACCAGAAAACATTTTACCTTATTGATTAAATCTCTCTCCTGCATTGTTTACTAGACAGCAGATTCAATGTCCGCACCATTAATCGATTTAAAAGCAGAGGGAAAAAAAAGATCAGGCTGAATGGAAATTCACCTGAGCATTAGGACCTTGTCAAAGTGATTCATCTTCTGACTTTTACCACAACAAAGTCACCGAAAACTTGTCATGCCTTTAATAGAAACTTAACATTGTGTGTCCAGCCTCTTTAATGTGGTTTGTTTGTAGATCTTTGTGTTATATATTTTTTTTTAAACAAACAGATACATCCTGTTTTGCGTGTCTTTAAAGGATGCTCACACCTCTGTTTAATGTGTTTGTAGCGAGGCATGCTGGGTAAGAGCTGCGGCGGCTGCTCCTTTTGCTGCACCGAGTTTCTAGGCTTCATTTTATTCTACAAAGTTTCCTGGCGCTGCTAAAAGCTTTTACACTCTGTTAGTAAATCATTTACTTTTTTGTAGAGAAAATTTTCCAGATGTATCATGAAATCAGTCTTCATTGACTACTGGAGAATAAGAAATGTTGTTGGATTGAATTTTATTTCATTTAAAGCCATATGTCATGTTGTTTTTTTGCAGGAACCAGTCATGATCGCACTTATGGAAGAGTAGGAATTATTGGGGCTAGTTCACACCATAGAAATGCAGTCCAGATGCGTTTGGATGCGTTTCTGCATGTGCCTTTTTGATGCGGTCCGGTGTTATGGATGTGTTTTCAATGCATTCCAGTGCATTTATTCCCCTCTTGTTTTCTCTCCCAAAGTTTCCTGGAATTTTTCTGGTGTTTTTCCAGTGCGTTTTTTATGCATATTTCTATGTTTTAGTGCAGTTCCCTGCAGAAAAAATGCATCATGTTCTACTTATGTTGACTGCACTGGAACACACTGCAATGGTGTTTTTTCTTTTTTCTTCTTTGAAATTGGCAATGGTGCAAAATCTGCCATTGAAATCCATGTAACCTACTGTGTCTGCATTTTTGTGAACCAGCCCTCAGTCTTAACCGCTTGAAGACCGCCGCACGACGATATACGTCGACAAAATGGCACGGCTGGGCACAAGGACGTACAGGTACGTCCCTTTTAAGATCCCAGCCATGGGTAGCGATCGCCCCGCCCGGCCCGGTCCTCTTCTCTGTGACCGTCACCGCGGAAACAGCGGACCCGAATGCTGCCGGTGTCCTGCGATCAGGTCACAGAGAGGAAGAATGGGGAGAGATAAGTGTAAACAAACCTCTCCCCGTGCTTCCTAGTGAGCCTGTCACTGATCGTCTGTTCCCTGTCATAGGGAACGACTATCAGTGATGTCACACACCCAAATGCCCCCCTACAGTAAGAAACACACATTAGGGCACACTTAACCCCTACAGCGCCAGCTCCTGGTTAACCCCTTCACTGCCAGTGTAATCTTTACAGTAACCAGTGCATTTTTATAGCACTGTTCGCTGTAAAAATGACAATGGTCCCTGTAACGGCTACCCATGTAGTGAGAGGGTCTCAGCCGTTGGAGAAGTCCTTTTCCCTGGCAAGCTGCGATATGCAGGTACCGCCGGTATATCCCATCGAACGCCCTTTCAAGAAACGAGACGGGCTACGTTTGCAGAGTCAAGCAGGACTGACTTTTAATGCCACATTTTACCTCCTTATATCTGGTTACAAACTGTACAGAAACAAATGACACTCCCCCCCCCCACCCAGGGGGGGCTTCAATACACATACTTTTAAATAATGACATTCCCTTGAGCCAATCAGTCGCTAGACGTTTTGGCTCCTAAACTTAGCTTGATCAGACAATAGAATTCAATTAACCTTTAAAACAATTATCACTCACACATAATCCCCATCAGCATACATCTCACAGGAGGCTGTTACCTACACAAAAGAGAGTTCATTAGCTATGCAAAGGGAACATTAGCATTCAGCAGTGAAAGAGACCCTTGTCCAATTAACCCTTTGAGCTCAGAATACAGTGTGGTACATCCAATTGTGACAAGCCATGCAGTTCCTTGTAGTCCTCCCTGCATGAAGATTATAGATGTCCAGGCAGAATAGTTCATAGGTCCGTTACACTACTCCCCTTTTGTGGAACACTCCGGCAGACCCGGATTGATCCTTTTCGGATCAACTTGGGGATGTCTGGTAAGGTAAAAGTTCCGTTTGCCTGGACAGTCCGTCTGCCTTCCCATTGACTTACCAGGTCGGTAGCTGATGGTGAAGGTGAATAATAGAATTCAGTTCTGGAACAGTCACTTGCTTTGCTCTCTCAATGGCTCCCAAAACCTGTTGCTGATGCTCTTGAGACAGATACGGCACCACCTGGATGCAAATCCCATTTAATCTTTTGACAATTTCCGCCTGTTTGTGCATTTCAATGTTCAAGCCACGGGACATCTCATAATACATGACATAGTGTCGTTGCATCTCTGATTTCTCACTGGCCAACTTGTCACATTCCCATTTTAGACTGTGATATTGTGCCGGATCTACAGTACATGTCGGGGAAGGTAGTCTTACCCGGTTCTCAGCAGCAAGCGGGTTGATTCCAGCAACGCTGGTGGTCACGGGACAAGCAGCAGCAGTTGTAGGTAAATAAGCTGAAGTCAGAGGGCCAATGTCGTTGCCCAGCACCACCTCGGCAGGTAGGTTGTCCATGATACCAACTGTGGTCTTTCCTGACCCGGCTCCCCAGTCTAAGTGCACCCGGGCGGTGGGTACGCGAAATACAGCACCCCCTGCGACCCGGACGGCAACTGTGCGAGTGGACACGTTCTCTGGCTTTACCAGATGTTTTTGAATCAGAGTGATAGTAGTCCCGGAATCTCTTAGGCCTTGTGCTACTTGTCCATTCACTCGTACCTCCTGACGGTGATGCTGACGGTTATCCGGAGAGGCAGCTTGTATTGGGTCTGCCTCATACCAAATTCCCAGACATTCCTCAGGGCCCCCCTCGGTCTCCAGGCAGTGGGCCGCAGAGGGACGTGATGGAATGACCTCTGTGTTGGGTGTTGTGCGTCTCCAATTGTTATTTGTAGCTCTCAAAGGGCAATAACGAGCAATATGTCCCGTGTCGCTGCAGTGATGGCACGTCACCCTAGGCGAATCCCGGGGGTAGTTGCTAGGCCCCTGAGGACGTGGTGGGATTGGAGCCCGAAACTCTGGGCGTGGGGTGACGGTTGGAGTACGCGGTTCTACCTTCTGAGCCAGCCGCATAGTACCCTGGCTTACTTTCCTTGTCTCCGCGTACTCATCTGCTAGCCAAGCCGCCTCGTTTAAGTTAGCGGGGCGGCGATCTCGTACCCAGTCTTGTATGTCTGCGGCCAGGTCTTGGAAGAAATGTTCCATTAGGAACAGCTGCAATACTTCCTCCCCGGTGTTGGCCTTGCACCCTTGGACCCAAAGGGATGCCACCCTTTGTAACTGGTTGGCCCATTCCATGTGGGAGTCCACAGCCATCTTCTTGGACTCCCGGAAGCGCCGGCGGTAGGCTTCTGGCGTTACGGCATATCGGGTTAGCAGCGCCTTTTTAACTTGCTGATATTGTAAAATATCCTCTGGAGCGAGAGCCCGAAAGGCTTCATTGGCTTTGCCCGACAATTTCCCCGACAAAATAGTGACCCATTGGTCTGGTGGTACCTGGTGTAGTGAGCACTGCCTCTCAAAATCTGCCAAATATCCATCGATTTCCACCTCACTTTCTACAAAAGCTTTAAATGCAGTGAACGGTATTTTCTTTCCTGTAGCCGCGGGTGGGGGAGTAGGAACTGCATGTGTAATGGGCTGTCTCGCTCTTACCAGTTCCAGTTCTTGTCCCCTCTTCGTTTGTATCTCCTCCCTTGCTTCCCGGAACAGCTGGTTGATTAGTTCCACGGACGTTTCTGGATACAAGGATAATCTCCGCTGTACAATCCCAGTAATTACATCTTCTTCGCTGACCGGTGCAAGGGGCTCAGTTCCTTCCATGGATCCATCCATTTCGTCCAGCTCCAGCAGGTCAGCTATCAGCTTCCTCCGTGGTCTGTTGCTGGCGCTCCTACCACGACTCTCTAATAAATCTTTTAGGGTGGATCTTTTCAGTCTGGCGTACTGCGACTCCATTCAGCACTTGCTCTTTGGATAAAAGGACCATCCCGCTGCTGCCAACCAATGTAACGGCTACCCATGTAGTGAGAGGGTCTCAGCCGTTGGAGAAGTCCTTTTCCCTAGCAAGCTGCGATATGCAGGTACCGCCGGTATATCCCATCGAACGCCCTTTCAAGAAACGAGACGGGCTACGTTTGCAGAGTCAAGCAGGACTGACTTTTAATGCCACATTTTACCTCCTTATATCTGGTTACAAACTGTACAGAAACAAATGACACTCCCCCCCACCCAGGGGGGGCTTCAATACACATACTTTGAAATAATGACATTCCCTTGAGCCAATCAGTCGCTAGACGTTTTGGCTCCTAAACTTAGCTTGATCAGACAATAGAATTCAATTAACCTTTAAAACAATTATCACTCACACATAATCCCCATCAGCATACACCTCACAGGAGGCTGTTACCTACACAAAAGAGAGTTCATTAGCTATGCAAAGGGAACATTAGCATTCAGCAGTGAAAGAGACCCTTGTCCAATTAACCCTTTGAGCTCAGAATACAATGTGGTACATCCAATTGTGACAAGCCATGCAGTTCCTTGTAGTCCTCCCTGCATGAAGATTATAGATGTCCAGGCAGAATAATTCATAGGTCCGTTACAGTCCCAAAATAGTGTCAAAAGTGTCTGATGTGTCCGCCATAATATCGCAGTCACGATAAAAATCGCTGATCACTGCCATTACTAGAAAAATAAATATTAATAAAAATGCAATAAAACTATCCCCTATTTGGTAGACACTATAAATTTCGCGCAAACCAATCAATAAACACTTATTGCGATTTTTTTTACCAAAAATATGTAGAAAAATACGTATCAGCCTAAACTGAGGAAAAAAATACTTTTTTTTATAGATTTTTGGGGGATATTTATTATAGCAAAAAGTAAATAATATTGCATTTTTTTCAAAATCTATTTTGTTTATAGCGCAAAAAAGTAAAACCGCAGAGGTCATCAAATACCACCAAAAGAAAGCTCTATTTGTAGGGAAAAAAGGACGCCAATTTTGTTTGGGAGCCACGTCGCACGACCGCGCAATTGTCAGTTACAGTGACGCAGTGCCGAATCGCAAAAAGTGGCCTGTTCTTTAAGCTGCATAATGGTCCGGGGCTTAAGTGGTTAAAGTATATGCAAATCCATTCACTTAAAGTAATTGTAAAGTGTATTTTTTTTCCCCCTTAAAAATAACAAACATGTAATACTTACCTGCCCTGTGCAGTTGGTTATTGCATAGAGCAGCCCAGATCCTCCTCTTCTCAGTTTTTTTTGTTGGCTCTCTTAGCCCCTCCCTCCTGACGAGTGCCCCCACAGCAAGTAGCTTGCTATGGGGCACCGAGCCCAGTGTGCATTCAGACACGGAGCCCCGGCTAGGCCCCGTCCTATCTCTCTCACCATTGGCTTACTGATGTTGCTTGACAGCAGCGGTAGCAAATGGCGCTGCTGTCTCAGCCAATGAGGAGGAGAGACCTAGGCAGCCGAGTATCTCCTACAACATCGCTCAGGTAAGTATTAGGGGGGCTGAGGGGGGCTGCTGCACACAGAAGGGTTTTTATCTTAATGCATAGAATGCATTAGGATAAAAATAAAATTCTGCCTTTACAACCACTTTAAACCTCATAGAAGCTAAAGCATATTAACTGCTGCCTATTGTAAAATGAAGGCCAGGCAGGAGCCCTACTATCCTGAGCAGACATATGACGTCCTCCTTGGATGGCACCTCATGCGCACCACATGGCCCATGCACGATCTGTCACTCGCTGTGTCCACCGGATGCCCACTGTCGGGACAATGTGATCACTGTGACCAATACCAGCAGATCACACTGCAATTGTACACAATGAATGGCTTTGATTTATGCCATTCATTGTGTACTATTGTGTTGATCTCTGTGATTGGTGACAGTGATCACATTGTACAGACAGGGCCAATCACAGCCCATCTGTACTATGTGATCAGCTGTGACCAATCACAGCTAATTAAAATAGTAAGCACTGAATGAATAGTTTTCATTAACCTCCCTGGCGGTATGATTCTGTCAGAAAAAACATGCTAAAAGCGGTACCATTATTTGCAAGGAAATTTGGCGTTTTATATTGTAGGTCTGTAATTTTTAGAAATAACTCACTTAAATCTGACCAAACAAGCTTCTAATAGGCATCCCGGGTATGACATTTTTTTAAAAACAAAATTATAAATTATAATATAATAAATAATTATAAATAATTATAACAAATAATAATATAATTATAATAAAAATTATTCAATAATGTAATCAAATCAAAATCACTGAAATTTGCTCAGTTGCAGAATTGTTGCTGTCATTTTTTTTTTTTTTTTATGACGAATTTCCCCACAAATCGCTATCGCACAATTCTGCAAGTGATTATAATTTATTATCGCTGTTTTTTAGCTGATCTAAAACTATTTTTGACATAAAGGGACACTTTTGGTTGCTATGGACAATCTACAGTTTGCAGGGAGAAAGAAACGTTTTTATTATATAAAATGACATGCATGACACAGGACAGACCACTAGGGACAGGGGGGGTGTGTTTTTTTTACATACAGTACTGTAATCTATAAGATTACAGTATACTGTATGTAAGGTGTTTGTTTACTTTTTTGAATTTGGCGCCGTTCTCCGTCCCCGTGCGTCGTAACGTCGCAGGGAACGGAGATCGGCGTCACACGGAGGCACTGTGTGAATCGAGCGAGGACCCACTCGCTCACACAGCGCGGTGGCATCGCTGGATCCAGGGACAAGGTAAGTAACTTGTGCCTGTGGATCTAGCGAGGCAAGCCCGAGTCTGACACGGGGTTTCCGCTCGCAGCAGGAAAATCTAACCCCGTGTCAGACTCGGGAAGACCGCCAGGCAGGTTAAGAAAAAATGGTTGCTTATAACAGTGAAATTATTATAAGCAATTAGAAAGAAAAATAAGCAAACCTAGTATGTATTAAAAAAAATCCTGACCACCTCCCTAGACTACTACAGCCCTACTATGGTAATGATGTATTGCTCCAGTCAGTGTCCCTGATGACCGCTACATCAGTTATGTGATAACACCGTACTGCACTGGTGACAGTATGTAAAATTAAGATTTTACATATGAAGATATTTCATACAAGGCTTTATTTCCTTACTTTATCAATTAATTTATATCCAGGTCACAGTCCATTTTTATATTTCTTCTGGCACCTCTGATATACACTTTGTGTGCCGTCCATTTGGTGACTCACTACACCCACAGCTCCCAGGCAAGACTGCTCTAGTGGTGCCTATCCATTAGACCTGTTTTTATGTGAGAGATGATTTAAATTCCCTCTCCTATTTTTGTGATTGATGTGTAAGTATAATAATTTTTAGATCGTATCTTTTATTGAAAAGAGAGCTCTGTACATCGGAGCCGAATACAGCTGGTGTGTTCAGGCCCGGATTTCCCACAAGGCCACCGAGGCCAGGCCTCGGGGCGGCAGGGTGCCAAGGGGCGGCAGCGGCATTGAGTCCCCCGACGCCCGGAACATACAGTTAATGGCGGTAAGTTGCTTTCTAGCAGGACTAAATGTAGTGTGGGGTAATCCGCTCGCTCGTTAACAAGTGATTGCGGCGAGGTCGCCGAAATCACTTGTAAAATGTGTGCTGCCGTCCGTCCTCCCCTCTCCCCCCACCCCACACATACCTCTCTCTGCTGGCTCTGTCTTCGGGACTCCGTCCTCCCCCCAGCCGCCGAGTCTGTCTCCTTTCCCCGCCGCCGCCGATGTACACAGTGAGCTGTGCTCCTCCCATCTCAGCTGTGACAGGAGTTTTAGCACAGTGCCAGGACTCCTGTTTTGGAGGTGACATGGTCAATAAAGAGAACCTGTCACCTCCAATTACTATCACACAGGGAAGTGTTTTCTCCTGTGTGATAGAAATAAAGTTAAGTGGAAAAAATTGATTAAAAAAAATGTAAATAAAAAAATACTAAGAAATAATAATTAAATTAATAAAATAAAAAAGTAATTAAAAAGTAAAGAATAAGAAAAATAATATTAAAAATAATAAGAAAATTAAACAATAATAAGAGAGTAAATGACAAATAAAAAATAAAAAAAAGTGATTAAAAAGTAAAGAAAAAAGAAACAAAAAAGATTTGAACTAACCATGCCGCCACTGCCATCCGGTTGCCATTCTCTGTTGATTTGGGGGGGTAGTTTATTTGGCGGGGAGGGGGTGCATTGCGGAACCTGGCCTTGGGGCGGCAGGGAGAGCAAATCCGGCCCTGGGTGTGTTCCTTCATTGGGACACAGATGTCTTAATGTTGTATGCTTTAATGACATGGTCTTATTTTCCATCCAGCACCTTCAACAAAAGTTGGCTGAAAAATGGCTGTTCAACTGGGTGTTTCGGCAGCGCCATTCATGTTTAGGAATTTTGATTGATTCAACAGGATTTGTCTGAAATTCGTGCTATCTATTCCATCTTTAAATAACCTAAAATATATCTAAAAGCAACATTTCAAACCTACAGGCCAATACTATAGGCTTGAGAAAGAATCAGTTGCAGGTCCAATTTGGGATTTATATAATAAAGGGATTGTCATGGACCTTGGAATGCAGAAGTGTTCCTCCTTAAAATCTGTTACACAGTGGGGGGTCTTCTGCCCTGTCTTAAGGCTCCAGACGGCTCCATTGTTCTGTGTCTGGCTATTGTGTACATTGATTGCCCCCTGGGGCTTCTGTCTCATTACACATAACAGTCCTTCCAATCAAGCTATCGAACCAATCCCTGCTGACTCATTTTCAAGTCCGCATTTGCATGGCTAAGGAGGACCTGAAGGAGGACTACATGTACTTTACAATTGACCAATAGGAAAGCGGTTGTTGGGGGCGGGATGTTCCAAATTCTGTTTAAAAGTGTGTTGTGTATTTCCAATAAAGGTCTTCCTGTTTGAACTTACATACAGCCTGCCTGGTGTTTGTTCTAATGGATTACGAACTGGACATATATGTAGTTCGGATCTCGGAGCCTTGAATGACCAAACCATCAGACGTTGCGATCTGCAAGCTGACTCACTAGTAGCAGAGGAGTGTCGGGAGAGTGGAAGCGAGCGAGCAAGGGTCTCGTTACAGGGATCTATAACGGAAGGTTTACTTGTAAAAGTACACTGGTGCATGTTACCTGGAAGAGTGCGTGATGCACTCTTTCAGGTAATGGAATCTGCAATTTTTGGAATCCTCCCCCCTCCGGTGTCACATTTGGCACCCCCTTCCGTGGGAGGAGGGAGCAGATACCTGTGTAATACAGGTATTTGCTCCCACTTCCTGGCATAGATCACTGCAGTGATCGAGGTGACGTACGCCACTTCCGGCACCTACTCTGCCCCCCCCGCTGTCTTCTGGGAGACACACATGTCCCAGAAGACAGCAGGGACCAGTGAGGACACGCAGCGCGACGCACGCATGCGCAGTAAGGAACCAGGAAGTGAAGCCTCAAGGCTTCACTTCCTGATTCCCTTACTGAAGATGGAGACGGCAGCACCCGAAAACCGACGGACAGATTGGCTTCGGCTGCTGACATAGCAGGCGCCCTGGACAGGTAAGTGTCCATATTTTAAAAGTCAGCAGCTGTAGCAGTATTTGTAGCTGCTGACTTAAAAAAAAAATTGTCGGAACACCGATTTAACTTTTAACCAAATTACTGTTGGTCAGATACAGCAGGGTGTAGGACAACCTTGTAGGAAAATATGCTTAATCTAGTGCCTAGTTACCCTCATTCACACCCTCATTCCCATGAGCATCAGACTCTTGCCTCTTTTTCAACACCTTTTAAGCATCTCCAAGTGACCGCGTTGAAAGGATGCATGGAGCTAAACAACTTGCACGCAATGTTTGGGCTGCATTTAGTCACTCAATGGCTTCTCCTGTAGGGCCCCCTGTGAGAGTGATTAAAGCATATCCTGACAGAGGCTGAGACAACACAGGTGCTGGGTGCTCTCTTGCTATGGCCGCAGCTAAAGGCTTTGAATTTCCCTGTTAACATTTCTGCTTTTGCCTCTCTAATCTTCACCCACCCATTTCTTCTGAAATCTGAACAAATATTATGGCATTTTAGGAGATTTTACATTTCTTTCCATAATAAACAGTAAGGCGGTTATCACGTTACTTAGTTTTCTAATACAGCTTTATACATTTACAGAAATGAGACAGACGTCTTATCTATTTCAGGGATTTAAACCTGTTATTCACCGCCACTGTCCATATACTGTGTCTCCAGTGGATAATTAGCCTTTTCATAGCTTACTTGACTTCAGTATCCACAGTTTAAACACATGACTCAAGATAAATATTTGATGTACAGAAAAAGCACAAGTGTTTCTAGGATCTGGAGTCTTTAAAGGCAATGTCTACCAGCAATCATAAGACAAAGACTGGCATTTTACTCTCTATGGATTTCTACATCTAGTGCATAGACATTGTTCTAATAGCACCTGCGCTATCTTTCCAAAATAGTGCACCACAATACACATAACATTTGCATCTTTATGGTGTGGTACGCTATAATGCAAGTGTGCTTTGTTGTTACTCCATATTAGGGATGAGCTTTATGTTCGAGTCGAACATGAGTCCCCAGGGGACATGTATCAAGGCTAGGAGAAGTGATTTTAATAATGCTTAAAGTGAAACAATAAAAGTGAAATATTCCTTAAAATTTCGTACATGGGGTATGTCTATGCCTATATGCCTGTAACACAGATTCCCATAAGCTCCTCGCCCACAACCATCGGGCAAGGGTTGTGGGGATGAGGTCCTTGTCCCTATCAACATGGGGACATCCTCCTCATGTTGAGGGCGTGTGGCCTGGTACGGTTCAGGAGGGGGGCACTCTCTCGTCCCTCCTCTTTTCCTGTGGCCTGCCAGGTTGCGTGCTTGGATAAGGGTCTGGTATAGATTTTCAGGGGGAACCCCACACCATTTATTTTGGCGCAGGGGTTTCCCTTAAAGGAGTTGTAAAGAATTTTTTTTCTCACCTTAATGCAATCTATGCATTAAGGTGAAAAAACATTGGATGCTGCCGCCCCCCCCCCCCAAAACCCTGTTATACTTACCTGACCCCTCGAAAGTCCCGCGCGGTCCCGAGATCCTCTTCGCCGCTCTGCCTGGCCGCTGATTGGCTAGAGCGGATGGATTGAGAGCAGCGCAGCCATTGGCTGGCGCTGCTGTCAATCACATCCAATGACGCGGTGCGCCAAGGGGCGGGGCCGAGTGATACAGTGAGCGGCTATGGCCGCTCGCTGTATCACAGGAGCGCGCCCACAATTACTGACCACCATGCGAGTTCTCGCATTACTGTGGTGAGTAATTGCAGGGAGGACCAGAGACAGCTGCCGAGGGACCCCAGAAGACGTGGATCGGGGCCACTCTGTGCAAAACGAACTGCACAGTGGAGGTAAGTATAACATGTTTGTTATTTTAAATGATTTTTTTTTTCTTTACTAACGCTTTAAAGCGGGGGTTCACCCTAAAAACTATTTTCGAACATTACATCCAGGATACTAACAACATTTACAGTATGCAGGTCTTTTTTTTTTATTGCCGTACATACCGTTATATTGAGATTTTCTCCCCGGCTTCCGGGTTCTGATTCCCGCGGGACTGGGCGTTCCTATTCCCTGGGTTAGATGATTGACGTCTGGTGAAACAGTTCCCATGTCGCACAAGGCGCGGCACCAGATTTCCGTAAACAGCCGAGCTGCGAGTCGACGCTATACGGCGCCTGCGCCCGCCGTGTAGAGCTGACCGCGCAGGCGCCGTATAGCGCCGACTCGCAGCTCGGCTATTTACGGAAATTTTGTGACGTGCCTTGTGCGACATGAGAACTGTTTCACCAGACGTCAATCATCTAACCCAGGGATAAGAACGCCCAGTCCCGCAGCAATCAGAACCCGGAAGCCGGGGAGAAAATCACAATATAACGGTATGTACGGCGATAAAAAAAAAAGACCTGCATACTGTAAATGTTAGAATTTTTTTTAGGGTGAATCCCCGCTTTAAGGAGCCTGAAGGGCCTTATATGGAATTTGGGGGGACCCCCATGCATTTTTTTATCATTTTGTTTCGGGGTTCCCCTTAATATTCATACCAGACCCAAAGGGCTTAGTAATGAACTAAGGGGGAAACCATGCCATTTTTTTTCAATTACTTTTATCTGTATTGCCGGGACCCAACAATTCATTATAGCCGCGACATTTCCTTTAGAAATGTCATTTTGTACAGAGACTGTTATAAACACGGGAAACATGTGATACTTTACATGCATATTATAGACACCCCCCCAGGTACGAAATTTAAAGGAAATTTTCAATTTTTTTGGTTCACTTTAAGCATTATTAAAATCACTGCTCCCGAAAAAAAAGTTTTTTAAAACTTTATTTTTCATTGATACATGTCCCTGGGGCAGGACCCAGGTCCTTAAACACTTTTTATGACAATAACTTGCATATTAACCTTTAAAATTAGCACTTTTGATTTTTCATGTTCGTGTCCCATAAACTTTAACTGTGTTCGAACAAATTTTTTGCCTGTTCGCATGTTCTGCTGTGAACCAAACCGGGTGGTGTTCAGATCATCCCTACTCCATGTATGCATTGGGGTGAAATCAAGAATGTGTGACTGTTGCTGCATGCAATATGGTGTAAACGAACCCCTAAATCATCAGCCCAGTTCTCATCAATTCTTTTTAATCCTTCTCCATACAAAAATGGGGGAGGGGACCTAATACGCCTTAGGGCCCCATAGACATTATCCCTGCCCTGTGTGATACATGTTCCTGAGGAGCATATTTAAAGACTTTCTTTTTGGGACCTTTTTTAAATTTGTATGAACAGTCAGGTGAAGTAAAACTTCATACAAGCTCTGGCGAGGCAGCTCTCACAAACCATGGCTTCCTTCAATGGATACCCATCATTAGTGTCTAATATTACAGTGTCAGTCCACAAGTAGAATCTCATTCTGGTCCTACTATAAATCTGTTTGCTCACTGTTTCCTCTGAGTAGATTCAAGTTTTATCAGATGTTGATTTTTTATTTTTTAATAAAGTACTTGTCCCAAGCTGTGTGTGTGTTTTTTCCCCCTTTTTTCTCACTTTTATTGTGAAATGGTATGGGTACAATGTACCCCTTACCAATTCACATAGGTGGGCTGGGATCTGGATGACCCCTTTGTTAAAGGGGGCTTCCAGATTCCGATAAGCCCCCCGCCCGCAGACCCCCACAACCACCAGGCAAGGGTTGTGGGGATGAGGCCCTTGTCCCCATCAACATGGGGACATCCTCCCCATGTTGAGGGCATGTAGCCTGGTACGGTTCAGGAGGGGGGGGCGCTCTCTCATCCCCGCTCTTTTCCTGCAGTCTGCCAGGTTGCGTGCTCGGATAAGGGTCTGGCATGGATTTCTGGGTGCGGGGTTCCCCTTAAAATCCATACCAGACCTGAAGGGTCTGGTATGGATTTTTGGGGGCGACCCCCTACGCCATTTAAAAAAAAAATTGGCGCAGGGTTCCCCTTAATATCCATACCAGACCTGAAGGGCCTGATATGGAATTTAGGAGAGACCCCCGCGCATAATATTGCGTTGGGGTCCCCTTAGAAAGGAAAAAAATATGTTGACTGTTTTTCACATGACCTATTTACCAACAATTAAAATGTATTTGGGCTTTTTCATCCATGTTTCAGTCTGGGCTCCTTTCTGTATTCCTATGAGTCCATTGAAGTTTTATTAGATGTTGAGCCCTGAGAAATGTCAAATGGTTTGGCCCCCAAAATACATTGGCTGTTTTTATATGACCTACTTACTAATGACTAAAATGTATTTGGACTTCTATCCATCTTTTGGTCTGGCGCTCCATTCTGTATTCCTATGGTTTGTGATACATGTTCCTTCAGTAACAAATAGCCTGTGTCTTTCTGGAAAGAAGCTATCCAATTATCTAGCTATACAATTTGAGAATTAGTATGTGTAAAAAAAACAATATAATGAAGCAATAGCTACAGTTAAAACTGCAATTCGAGCTTTTCATCATCCTGCACTTGAGACTGTAAAGCACCTTGATTATGGCTGCCACCACATATTGGTTTTTGTCCACCCTGAAGATTTAATATTTCCATAGAATTAAACAATATTCCATATGTTGCTAGAAAGAGCTTATGTTCTTTAAGTATGTATTTGTCTTCATCTATGATTTTAGGTGTTAGCTTTCCTTTACATAAACAATAAAGTCTTCCATGTTTTGATTAAGGAAATCCCTATTTTATAGAAGTAAATGATTAAGTCAACTCTGCATTCCGCACGCACAAAACACTCAGGGCGTTCGTTCGTTTTCCTTTGATGTTATTATTTCAACGTTTCCTTCCTATATTAATCTACAATGATTTTCTCTTGTCATATTTTCTGAAGAGACTGAAACCTTCCTTTTCTGTTTGAGGACATTCAATATAATTATATACACAGAGCCTTTCATTCTGTCATTATGTGCGTTGTTTGCAGAAACGCAGAACTGAGCGCTGCATTGATTGATTGGTGTCAAACAGCAGCATCATCATTATCTGTCGGTGTTCAGGCTGGAGAAAGTCCCGTTCTGTAGTTTTCCTCTTGCTGTTTTGTCATGTTTCTCTACCTGTTTCTCTGGAGATGTATATTATTTTTACACTAATCTGAGGGATCTTCACGTCTGATAACTTGCCTGTGGCACTTCCCAGCATTTTTTACAAAAAGATAAGAGGAGGAAAAACAAGTAATGTTCCAACTGTAACATCTAAAGGTAGTAGATGTTTAACCAAAGGTAGGCAAAACAGTAAAAAAAAAAAAAAAACAGGTACTTTTTCAAATGAGAGGGTGATAAAAATGGTGATTATATCCAATCATAGCCTAACTCCAGCAAAAATGTTATAGCTTTGTATAAGTACATTTTATTTAAGTTTTTATTATGTATTCCCTTTGGGTTTTTTTTTTTCATGTTCCTTCTCTTGTCACAGGTACATGACAATAAGACAAACCTCTGCAAGACACACAAGTAGTAATAAAAAAGACGTAGGGCCGGATTCAGAAAGGACTTACGACGGCGTATCTCCAGATACGCCGTCGTAAGTCCAAATGTGCGCCGTTGTATCTTTACGCGTATTCTGGAAACCAGATACGCCAGAATTTTGCCAAGATACGACCGACGTAAGTCTCCTATGCCGTCGTATCTTGGGTGCATATTTACGCTGGCCGCAAGGGGCGCTTCTGTCGATTTACACGTCTAATATGCAACTAGACCTAGATACGCCGATTCAGGAACGTACTTGCTCCCGTCGGATTTAGCTCCGCCGTTTACGTAAGGCTTACGTTCGGCGTAAGTTTTCCCCTCATAAAGCAGGGGTAAGTCATGTTAAGGTATGGACGTCGGAAACGTCGGAACAGCGTTGTATTTTATGTTGTTTGCGTAAGTCGTACGTGAATGGGGCTGGGCGTAAGTTAGGTTCACGTCATACGCATAGCCGTCGTATCTTAGGGAGTAATTGCGATGTGATTCTGAGCATGCGCGCACATGCGCCGTTCGTTCGGCCATGCATTCACATGGGGTCACGCTTCATTAGAATACTACACGCCCACTGCCTTGCTACTTTGAATTACGCGGGCTTACGCCAGCCCATTTACTTTACGCCGGTGTACATATGGGAGCAAGTGCTTTGTGAATACTGTACTTGCCTCTCAATGTTACAACGGCGTAGCGCATATGCGATGCGCTACGCCTATCAAAAGATGCGCCGATCTCTCTTTATTTTTTAGCAGAGTGGCAAAGGGTTAAAACTTCCCCTTTTCGCTGTTTGCGTTCTCATTGGCGAGGTTCCCCTGACTCCCTGTCCCAGTAACACCCAGTGTTTGAGGGTGTGACTAGGTGTCACCAAGAAGAGAAGTGAGGAGAAACCTCAGACAGCAATGAAAACTGGAATGAGCTTTAAAGTGTGGGATTTGTGAAAATAACTAAATTATACTCACCTAGGTAGATGCAGCATTGGCCCATTGCTGCATCTGCCCCGTGCTGGCTTAAGAACGAGAACTGAGCGATCAAACACCGCTGATGGCTCAGCTTCAGTCATCAGGCTGCAGAGCAGATGTCTGTCAGTCCAGCTCTTTGCTCTGCTCCTCCAGGGCTCACTGGAGTGCTGGGCTGTTTAGGGGACGGGAGCAGCTGGCTAAGGCTCTCAGCAGATCGCTGAGGGGCTGAGTCAGCTGCTGGTCCAGGCATCTAGGTAGGTCCTGACTGTAAAGTCAGGTTCTTTGTCAAGCGTGGACTGGCTCTGTGACCACTGAAGCCCACTGTTGGCTGAAATCGGATCACAGGAGTGCAAAATTAACTGCGCTCCTGTGATTCATAGGAGAAGGACAGCAGAAAAAGTTTTGGCTATACTTCTCCTTTAAAGCGGAACTAAAGTCCCACTTTAAAATATTGTTTGAAATTAGAGTTTTTGGTAAATAAAGATATGCTAAGCCTCTTTTGGTAAAAAAAAAACATTCCCCTACGCTCCTAGCAATTATACTCCCATGATACATATTGCACAACACATGCCAAGATTGGAGCCAGTGCAAGTGATGTTGTTACATCATAAATGGCAAGCCAATGGCCAAAGAGAAGCATTGCATGACCCTGAAGAAGCAGCATAGGAAATGGACTGAGCAGCAACTTGAAGCTGGACATGTCACCATTAGAAGGGGGTGCTCTGAGAGGTAAGTGTGTCAAATTGTGAAAGTATGCCATATAAACCTAAAACCATCAAAAACGCACTAACCTACTGCAGTAATAAAACACACTTGCAATGAACAAATAGTGCTCATCTGTAGCCCAAACACAGCATCATAATCGGGCCAAATGTTCACTCTTCTAATCCGCATATCTCCCAACTTTCTGAGACGGGCATGAGGACCAACTATTTGCAAAAGTATGTAGGCATAGGACACCCCCTTAAAGGAGAATTATGCAAAAAAAATATAATTTAATTATAATTAGTTAAAGCGGGGGTTCACCCTGTTAAAAAAAAAAAAAAAGTTTTTTTTTATTAGACCATTACTTTCGGCATCGTAGCGCGAGCTACGGTATGCCGGTCCTAAATTTTTAATCCCCGTACTCACTGTGCTATCGTTGATTGAAGAATCCGGGGAATGGGCGTTCCTATGGTGAGAGAAGGTGATTGACGGCCGGCCCTGGCACGTCACGCTTCTCCGGAAATAGCCGAAATAGGCTTGGCTATTCACGGCGCCTGCGCATAGCCTGTGCGCAGGCGCTGTGAATAGCCGAGACCTACTCCGGCTGTCTTCGGGGAGCGTGACGTGCCAGAGCCGGCCGTCAATCATCCTCCCTCTCCATAGGCACGCCCATTCCCCGCGGGAGTCGGATTCTTCAATCAACAATAGCACAGTGAGTACGGAGATTAAAAATTTAAGACCGGCATACCGTAGCTCGCGCTACGATGCCGAAAGTAATGGAATAATGAGGTGAAGGAGGGTGAACTACCGCTTTAAGTGTTTTGTTTCCCACTAATATTCCTTTATATTGGCTTTTAAAAAAAATTGAAAGAAAGAAAGAAAGTACATTTTATATACAACTATATAGAACAGTATATAGAACAGACCAAAATGACAAATCAGGAGCAATGAGGGACAGAGGGACTTTGTTCCAAATCAGGGACAGTCCCTCGAAAACCAGGGACAGTTGGGAGCTATGTATTTGTTCCTGGTCAGTGACAGTGAGGAAGCTATCATTTTCAAATAGAGGTCATAAATGGAAATCCCTGTATTTCTCTCAATTTTCTTTAAAGTGGATGTAAACCCGAAATGTTATTTTTATTTTTTTGATGTCACAATGTACAGTATAAGATTTCCCATCATCTGTGCCCAGTCTTGCCACACAGAGTTAATCCAGCTCTGAGCAATCCTCTTTTATTGTTCAGTGAAATAAAACAGACTTATAGAGAAAAACCTTAGTCCGTTCCGCCCCCTTGCTGTGAGTGACATTTTATTTACATATATCATGCACTAGCCTGAAGACAGGCATTATTTTTTAATTCCCACCCCCACTCCTTTTCTGAAGTCAGGTGGTTACTTTTCTGGATTTTGACTGGATGTTAGTGATCATACCAAAATTTAGTGTAAGGAATACGCAGGAAAAAATGTATGTTGACGGGGAGTGTAGAGGAGGGTGGGGAGTCTACTGACATCACGACTCCACCCACAGAGCTCCAGACAACAGATCCACCCACAGAATCTGCAGTTTTTCAGTTCTTATAACAGACAGAGGGGAGACATTTGACAGGTAAGGATACATGCAGGAAGCATCAATTAGGTAGATTCAGAAAGAGTTAGGCCGGCTTATCAGTAGATAAGCCGACCTAACTCAGAATCTACGCCGACTTATGTTTAAGTGTATGCTCAAACAGAGATACGCTTAAATATATCTAAGATACGACGGCTTGCGCGGTCCTATCTTAGGTTGCAATATTGAGGCTGGCCGCTAGGTGGCGCTTCCATTGCGGTCGGCGTAGAATATGTAAATTAGTAGATACGCCGATTCACGAACGTACGCCCGGCCGGCGCAGTACATTTACGCCATTTACGTTACAGATAGGCCGCGTAAAGTTAGAGCTGGGCCCTAGGTGGCGTTGCAAATGTTAAGTATGGCCGCCGTTCCCGCGTCGAAATTCGAAATTTTTACGTTGTTTGCGTAAGTCATCCGTGAATAGAGATTTACGTTGTTTACATCCACGGTGAAATCAATAGGCCCATGCGGCGTACTTAGCCGCAATGCACACTGGGAAATGTAGGCGCCCGGCGCATGCGCAGTTGATAAAAAACGTCAAAAACGTAAGGTCAAGCCCCATTAACATAAAACACGCCCCCTTACACACATTTGAATTAGGCGCCCTTACGCCCGCCCGATTTAGGCTACGCCGCCGTAACTTAGTGGGCAAGTACTTCCCTAGCTAACTTACGGCGGCGTAGCCTAAACACGCTAAGCTACGCCGCCGCAAGTTTACACCAACGTCTCTGAATCTACCTTTATATCCTTATAGATCAGCACTATGGCAGTACAGTAGTTTAGAAAGGATGAGAGTGGGTTTACATCCAACTTTAAATAATATGTACACAAGGATTTGACTTGTATTAGTGGAAACTAGAATCTAGATCCATTGAACATTAAAAAATGTTCTTTCCTTTTCTTGCCTCTAAAGCATTTCTTGGTGTGTCGGCTCACAATTCTTACCAGTAGGAATGGTAAAGCCTTGCTTGTACATGCAGCAGCCTAATAGCTCCATCACATCACACACCTTCTGCATCATTAACTTTATACTATTAATGGGAGGTACAATTTTGCAGCCTGTGTGCTTTTTCATTCTTTCTGTTTCTAATTATGTACTATATGTTATTTGCTGTATTAATACCTATCTGTTTACTGCTATAGCATAGTTATTTGCTGTGTTCGATCAAAAAAAAAGGATTTTGAAATGCATCACATTAAAATGCAGTGCAGGAAAGCCACGTTCCTGTGCAGCTTCCTGAACCTCCTTCCAATTGCACTGTGTGGAAGATCTGCTGCGAAGATCAGTGCAAAGTTAACAAAACCCAAAACGCAGGTCACATATTGCCTGTACCTGCACCAGATCTCTTGGTACAAAAGTTCAGTGCGAAGCAGGTTCCGTGTGTTTTAAAAAGTAGGGTTGTGCTCGAAGATGAACCTTCTACTCAGGAGGCAAACAGCTAAATACATATACAGTTGTGCGCATAAGTTTACATACCCTGGCAGAATTTATGATTTTTTGGCCATTTTTCTGAAAATATGAATGATAATACAAAAACTTTTCTTTCACTCATGGTAAGTGTTTGGCTGAAGCCATTTATTATCAATCAACTGTTTACTCTTTTTAAATTATAATGGCAACAGAAACCACCCAAATGACCCAGATCAAAAGTTTACATGCCCTGGTGATTTTGGCCTGATAACATGCACACAAGTTGGCACAAAGGGGTTTGAATGGCTATTAAAGGTAACCATCCTCACCTGTTTGCTTGTAATTAGTATGTGTGTATAAAAGGTCAATGAGTTTCTGGACTCCTGACAGACCATTGCATCTTTCATCCAGTGCTGCAATGACGTTTCTGGATTCTGAGTCATGGGGAAAGCAAAAGAATTGTCAAAGGATCTGCGGGGAAAAGGGTAGTTGAAATGTATAAAACAGGAAAGGGATATAAAAAGATATCCAAGGAAATGAGAATGCCAATCAGCAGTGTTAAAACTCTAATCAAGAAGTGTAAAACGAGGTGTTCTGTTGAAACCAAACCACGTGCAGGTAGACCAACTAAAATTTCAGCCACAACTGCGAGGAAAATTGTTTGGGATGCAAAGAAAAACCCACAAATAACTTCAAGTGAAATACAGGACTCTCTGAAAACATGTGGTGTGGCTGCTTCAAGATGCACAATATGGAGGCACTTGAAGAAAGATGGGCTGCATGGTCGAGTCGCCAGAAGAAAGCCATTACTATGCAAATGCAACAAAGTGTCCTGCTTACAATACGCCAAACAGCACAGAAACAAACCTCAAACCTTCTGGAGTGATGAGACCAAAATTTAGCTTTTTGACCACAACCATAAACGCTTCATTTGGAGAGGAGTCAAAAAGGCCTATGATGAAAGGTACCCCATTCCTACTGTGAATCGCAGAGGTGGGTCGCTGATGTTTTGGGGATGTGAGAGCTACAAAGGCACAGCAAATTTGGTCAAAATTGTTGGCAAGATCAATGCAGTATGTTATCAAAAATACTGGAGGAGGAAAATTTGCATTCATCAGCCAGGAAGCTGCGTATGGGACAGACTTGGACATTCCAACATTACAATGATCCAAAACAAAAAGCCAAGTCGACCTGTCATTGGCTACAACAGAGTAAAGTGAAGGTTCTGGAGTGGCCATCTCAGTCTCCTGACCTCAATATTATTGAGCCACTCTGGGGAGATCTCAAACATGCAGTTCATGCAAGACAGCCCAAGAATTTACAGCAGTGGTTCTCAACCTCCTAGTGCTGTGACCCCTTGATAAAATCTCCCAAGTTGTGGGGACCCCTAACGGTAAAATTATTTTTGTAGCGTGGGTTGTCGGCACCCAAGGCAAGACAAGTTATTTGCGCCCCTAACCCACAGACATTTAGCGCTACCTGAGTCCTATAAATGGCAACTATAATTACAGGTAGTGTTACTTACCGTGTCTCAGGCTTCACTGTGTCTCTGACTTTGTGGTGTCTCGTAGCAGTGACACATATGCCGAAATCAGGAGATAGGGTCTCCTCCAGCCCCTCCCACTTCACATTCCTCATCAGTCAGCTTATCTCTAGTCTTTGCCCCCCCCAACCATGCCGTAAACTGAATGGGTGCCTGCAAAGAGGCTGAGTGGGCCGCTACGAGCTCCAGGAATAGCCCAGCTGGGCGGCCACAGACTCCAGGGATAGCCCTGCTGGGTGGCCGCAAAAGGGCTGGGAGAGTGGTGTGGGCTTCAGGAACAGCCCAGGATTCAGTGACCCCCTGGCATATCATCTTTTGACCCCTGAGGGGGTCCCGACCCCCAGGTTGAGAACCACTGATTTACAGGAACTGGAGGCTTTTTGCCAAGAGGAATGGGCAGCTTTACCATCTGAGAAGATAAAAAGTCTCATCCACAAATACCACAAAAGACTTCAAGCTGTCATTGATGTTAAAGGGGGCAAAACATGGTATTAAGAACTGGGGTATTTAAACTTTTGATCAGGGTCATTTGGGTAGTTGCTGTTGCCATTATGATTTAAAAAGAGTAAACACAGTTGACTGATAATAAATGGCTTCAGGCAAACACTAACCATGAGTGAAAGAAACTTTTTTGTATTATCATTCATATTATCTGAAAAATGGCCAAGAAATCATAAATTCGGCCAGGGTATGTAAACTTATGAGCACAACTGTATATATACTAAAGGGTTGCTATTTCAGTTGCCAAAAGGTTTGTAGTTTTGGCAAGCCATGGTGACACATACATATCTTGGCTAGTCGTAAGATCACTGCTGATTTCTGGTTTACCTTTACTCTATTTTGGGTTATCTCAGTACTTGATGATTAGAGGTGATAATTCACTATCCAATAAGGAGGCTGGAGGTGAAATGGTGAAATGGTGACATGGTAAGCTGCACTAATGTACCAGGAAGATAAATGACTAAATCATTGACTATATGTGGATACACAGAATTACAAATCCTTTAGTAAGGAAAAACAGTAAAAATATAATATATGTATATGAGCTGTATATGTAGTTTCCACTTTGGAATTCAGTATGCAATAAAGAAATCAAGACATCGCCTATCGCAGAGGCTAAATAAAGCAAATCAGAATAGCCAGAAGCAGACAATTTTGAAATTTTTGCAAGTGGGATGGTTGGTATGGTTCCTGCAGGCTGCTCATAGTCATTGCCCTTTGCACTGCCCTATTATATAAACCCAGCAATCTTGATTTAGCTGTGGCTGGATACCTGCGTAGTGTGCTTAGTTAAACTGTGTCCTTAGCATGAGGATCTTGCTCTCTGTAGAGATTATCTGAGGACACAAACCCACACTAGGTGTGTCACGGAAAAAATATAGAGCAAGATAAAACCTGTTAAGTCAAACAAAAAAGTTTAAATCTAAAAATACTTCTACATGTGAATGTGACATTTCAGATTCTACATAACAGACTTATTGGTGATATATGGGGGTATGCTGTGAGGATATACTATTACTATATAATAGTAATAAAACGCACAGAAATGTATGAAAATGTAGGAATATGAATCCTCTTCAGACAAGCTTACAGTCAGACAGCGGGGATAGCTGCAGAAGATAAGGGAGACGTGACAGCAGTATGTGTGCTGAAAATGACTGGTTCTGTAACTTTTTTTTGTTGAGGACCACTTTAAAGTGGAGCTTCACTCTCATTTTTTACATTGGTTAATCTCACTGCTTACCCTCTCAGTTGCCCAAATTAGAAATAATTTTTTATTTCACTTTTTTACAAATACCCCTTTTTCTTCCAGGTTGACCTCTTCTTCCTCATGTTTTGCCTAGGCTAGAATGACATTGGTTAGTACAAACTTGTACTATGGCAAAGTGTAATCAAATTGATTCCTGATAGATTTCTGGGTGAACATACGTAGGATTGGCATGGCCAGATCAGATTTTCTACCTTAGAGGGTGGCATGGCGGAGAAGAGGAACTTGAAAAGTTCATATGGTAATAATGCATAGTAAATGTGCGGAGTTCCTCTTTAAGATGTTTCTTCTCAAGTAAATACACAATTAGCCAGATTCAGGTAGAGGCGCGTATTTTTATGCCGGCGTATCGCATCCCATTTGCACTAGGCCGACGTAACATAGTGAGGCAAGTAATGTATTCACAAAGCACTTGCCTCCTAAGTTACATCGGCGTAGCGCAAATGTCCCGGCGTAACCCCGTCTAATTCAAAATAGGCAGGTAGGGGGCGTGCTCCATGTAAATTACCCTTGACCCCATGTAAATGAGGGCCGTTGGTACGGCGCATGCTCAGAATCACGTCGCAAATACTCCCTACGTCACGACGTCGGCTCAATGCTTTTGACGTGAACGTAACCTACCCCCAGCCCCATTCACGTACGCTTACGCAAACAACGTAAAATACGACGGCTGTTCCGTCGTCCGTACCTTGCATGGGCTGCGCCATCTTTTTGGTGGTTTATCTTTACGCCGGTGTATGTCTTACGTAAACGTTGTATCTTATTGCAACAGGCGTACGTACATTCGCAGTTGAAACACCTTTTACTGAAAGTTCAGTATGTAGTAGACATGTGCATTAGTTTTCGTCCGAATGCATTTTCGTCCGAATTTTAGGTATTTTCGTTATCATTTTAACAAACGATAACGAAATCACAGAAAACGAAAACCAAAATATCCGACATAAACAAATGCTTTATTTTCGTTGCGGTTGAATGTGCCTAACCTTAACTCTATTAGTACAATATTATTCTACATAAAGAGAAAAGATTCAACGCAAAAATACGAAGGGAACTTGGACAGCCGCACTCCAAAAGCGTTCCTTTTATTAAAATGGATCACAGCGTGTACAAGCTATGACTAAGCACTGAAGTCACAGTGTGAAACGTTAGCTTTTTGTTCCAATTTTTGCTGTGGCATGTTTATTTTGTGATCCTTTTTAATAAAAGGAACGCTTTTGGAGTGCGGCTGTCCAAGTTCCCTTCGTATTTTTGCATTGCTATTGCATTGCCAGCACCCGTGGTTTGGATCCAGTGAGGAGGTTCTTTGAACACTACTGAGCGGTTATCTTTCCAGAAAAGATTCGACATTGAGAGAAAAGATTCGGCATTATAGAGACATGAAGAAGAGTCGACATAGAGAGAAAAGATTCGACATAGAGAGAAAAGATTCGGCATTATAGAGACATGAAGAAGAGTCGACATAGAGAGAAAAGATTTGACATAGAGAGAAAAAATTCGACATTATAGAGACATGAAAAAGAGTCGACATAGAGACATAGAGAGAAAAGATTCGACATAGAGAGAAAAGATTCGACATAGAGAGACATGAAGATTCGACGAAGTAGCTAAAAACATACGATCGCAGCAAGCGGACATTTATGGTGAAATGCTCTGCCTATAGGCTATAGAAGAATTCTAATGTTGGTTGACTAGTAATAATAATTAATAAATATAATTATTATTAGTCATACAACATTAGAATTCTTCTATAGCTTGTAGGTGGAACATTCGACCGGAAATGTACGATTGCGGCATCGTACAGTTTACTTTTTTTTTTTAAAGATTCTGTCTAATCTTTTTTTTTTTTAAAGATTCCGTCAAATCTTCTTTTTTTTTTTTTTAAGATTCCGTCGAATCTTCTTACAACATTCGACAGACACCATAAGCCTTCAATGACAGATTCGACCTTAATTAATTTGGATTTTCGGACGAATGCATTTTTTTTACGAAAACCGAAATAAATAAAAACGAATTTCGGGAGTAACTAAATAGATACATTTTTCAGACGAAAACTAAATTCCGAAACAAAATACTTCAGTGTGCATATGTCTAGTATGTAGCACTACCCCCGGAGGAGCTGCTGGTTTGTTTTGGGTGGCATGTTACCTCTGTGACTCCGCCGTCTAGGGTAGTTGATGAGAGCCGTAGTAATGGAATGTCCACACAGCAGGTGTCTTTTTCTTGTGCTTTTATTTACCCAACAAGGTAAAACAGTTGAACTTGGTGAATAATAGAGGAATAGCAGAGAGGGAGAACAAAGATTCATGTGTAGGTAAAAGGAAACAGTCCTGCTTCCAACGACAAACTTTACTTCGCCACTCCAGACAGAATAGGTATAGCGCACCTGGACAGGCCTCTCTCACAAGCCTGGCAGCCAGAATAACACTCGGACTTGGGGTTAAGTCTCTGCCACAGACCCTCCTAATGGTTGCAGAAAATAGTGGTCTGAAGTGCCCTTGACTGGACTTGACACCTGGATCTCCTTCAGGTAGTTTAGGTTTTGGGTACCGACTGATAGGCAGCCAACATTCAGCCTCTCAGTGTCCGGTTCCCCTGGTCCCCGATGGATGATCAGTCCCTATTGGAACACCAGCCTCTCTTGGTACTCCTCAGGTAGACTCTCCACCATACAGCCTCCTCCAACAGGACGGACAGCCCAGGACCTCCTTAGGTGGGACCCAGGCGATTACTAAGTCCCCAAGCGGCAGATCAATTGCTCCGGGCCAACGTGATCCCGAAGCCAGGATCTTTGCGTTGCACATGCACCCTGGCCCAGAAGGCCATTTTCTAAGGCGCCGTGGAGTAGCTACCCTAAAGGTGGGCGCCACATGAGGAGAAGACCCAGGAAAATGGCGTCTTCCCCATAAATACCCCTCCCCAGCATGCACAGCGAGGAAGCTTCCTCCTGATAGGCTGCTGGGAAAAAGTTTCTAGTACTTGACCCTACTGCTGCCACCTGCCGACCTGGGGTGGAACTACACCCCAGGAACAACAGCATGAGCCCACAGCACAGCCAAGCTGGGACAGAAGCTCCAAATTTGAACTAATTAACAATGGTTAGAGTTACTTAAAGCGGAAGTAAACCCATCAATGTAACACTTAAAAAAACTGTTAACATTCCCGGCATGCCGGGAATGCTAACTGCACATTGGTTGTGCTCTCAACCAAACTGTCAAACCATCCAATGGCTGGTGTCATAACTGATCACATGTGCAGCTTCATGGCAGTTGAAGATTGAACAAAGGCCAAGATGGCAGCTTCCTTGGCTGAAAAAGATAGGAGGGTTAACAACCGCTTTAACTCTCTGACTCTAAATTTCAATAGCACCGGTTCTGAAAAGTAAACAGGTGCTACAAGTAGAACATGTAGAACATGCAATAATATGCTCATACTATCGACACCTAATCGTGGCTGCTCCAGGTTACCTGATCAAGTGAAGCAGTTTTGGGAGTAATCCATACTTGGGAAGTCTCAAACATAGAAGTCCATGTCCTGAATCGGCGTTGAATAATGGAGCAACCAAGCCTGCACCCGTGTCCTGTTCCCTCTTAAGTCCTGAGCCCCTTAGGAACCAGACCTCTTTCAATTTATAACACACTGGAGGGAGGCTGAACCCCAGAAAGATCCCACAAACACACTTAGGGAAGGCGGCAAAACTTTACCCCTTCTCTCTAACTTGGGCAGCCAAAGCTACATAAACATACAGTAGGCCACCTGCCTACACTGTCACGTGATCTCCCCTGTGTCAGCCAGTGGCGGCTGCAGGGGAATGAAGAGATCACTCAGCAATGGCTGGCAACGCATGAGTGATGACATCACCTATACGCTTACAATGACCCATACATTGTTGCCACTTCCTCCTCTCTCATGCAGGTGATGATGGCTGACAGAGGGGAGCCATTCATGTGATGGCCTGAAAATAGGTAAGTATACAGAGTTTTTCTTATACAGGCTAGACAGAATAGTTGTTAGTAGGGTGTAGGGAGTATTTTTAAGAGTAGCTAGGATTTGACCAAAATTCTGCTTTAAAACAGGATATACATGTTTTTTTTTCAATCATTCATTGTTAAATGGAGCAATGCTGGAAATGCCACCCACGGAGCAAATTTCAGTTGGTCAATCTGGACCTGTCCAAAGTTTGCTTAGAGTATAGCCAACTACATGGACTGTCTATGTATTGCAAAGGCTACTGTTCATTTTTGTCTATCTAAATTATTTTTACACAGGGTCCCTTTGGTCACTTTGTGTGCCACTGCACTGGCTAGACTAGAAAGTAAGATGTTAGACAACTGAGATTAGAACCTAGATATTAAGGTCCGGATTCACATACACATCACATCACGCATATTTATGCCGCCGTAGCGTATCTCCTTTACGCTATGCCGACGCAGCGCAGAGAGGCAAGCACTGGATTCACAAAGCCAGTGCTGCCAAATCTGCGCTGGGTTTCCTAGGCGTAAGCCGGCGTATATGGAAGTGGGCGTGAGCCATGCAAATGAGGCGTGACCCCATGCAAATGATGGGCTGAGTCTCAGACAGATACGTATAATGAACGGCGCATGCGCCGTCCCGTGGACGCATCCCAGTGCACATGCTCAGAATCACGTCGGAACTACTCCCTAAGATACGCTGGATTACTGCCTACGGCGTGAACGTAACCTACGCCTAGTCATATTCACGTCCTACGTAAACAACGTAAAATACGTCGGCTTGTGTTCCCTGGTGCAGCCATTTGCATGGATGCTGCTGAGTTACACCTGTTTATGGGGCATAACTTTACGCCGGACGTATGACTTTATGCGCACTGCGTCGGACGGACGTACGTTCGTGAATCGGCGTATCTCCCTCATTTGCATATGTGAATAGAAAATCAATGGGAGCGCCAAATAAGTCCAGCGTAAATATGCGCCCACTCTACACCGGCGTAGGCAAGTTACGTCGGTCGAATGAAGCCTATTTTTAGACTTAGCTTGGTTTCTGAGTCCGGCGCATAGATACGACGGCGCATATTTGCACTTACGCGGCGTATCTGGAGATACGTCGGAGCAAGTGCTTTGTGAATTCGGGCATAAATGTATACCTTTGGCTAAAGAGAAAACAGATGCACAGCTACATGTTTTTACATACTCTCTTTTTTATAAGTATTTAAAGAAAGATTGCACTTTATTTTTATTTTTTAACTTAGTCCCCCCCCCGCACCACTGGTCACCTGGTCTTAAACATACCTTCAAACTGATCCAACGATCTTCACTATACAGCTCTGTCCTGAGCCTTTCCTTTGAAAATGGCGACTCAGTTGGGCGAGTAAGTAAAATATTAAAGTACAGTTGTTCTTTAAGCATGAAACATGTTGTTTGATGTAATAAATATATCCTACTGTCTGCTAATAACAAAATCATTGTGTCATAATCTTTTGTGTTTATGACAGTAAATTCCTACCTACTATAAAAATACCTGGTGGTCTGAGAAGAGTCATTAGCTCAGGGTGAGTAAACTACCCGTCTCTATTAGTAAGTAATGCTGACAGAAATATGGTGTCATTAGTATGATGCTTGACCTTCAGTGGTTAATGAATCACGTTTTTAGCATTATAAGGAATCTCCCACAAAAGACGTAGCTGTGAATGGCAAGACAGATGTGTGATGACTAAAAATGAAATCTTTATCATTTAAATAAAGTGATATCCTTAAAGCTTTGTGTAGCAAACTGTGGCTGCATTCAAGCTTCAATAAATAAAGCGGAGCTACATTGCATCTGAGCACCACAAACAAAAAATGCAGTTTAAATTATTTTTATTATTTAAAGCTAACTCCCCTATCCTTCCATGTCTTAATGCTTTATTTTGCTTAGAAATCACTTTAAAAACACCCCCTATCTGACCATGAACATCTTAGGAAAGGCCAAAGAATTCATGTAGCATTTACTTCTTGGGATCCGTCTGCCCTTATGCCGCGTACGCACGACCGTTTTTAAATTGGTCATTAAAAACGACCGTGTGTGGGCTCCAGAGCATTTTTTTTGACGTGAAAAATGGCTATTAAAAATTTAGAACCTGCTCTAATTTTTATTGTCGTTTTTCACGTAGTCGGTTTTTACGGTTTTTGTGTGGGCTTTAAAGACGGGAAAAAATGTGCATGCTCAGAATCAAGTTATGAGACGGGAGCACTTGTTCTGGTAAAACTAGCGTTTGTAATGGAGATAGCACATTCGTCACGCTGTAACAGACTGAAAAGCCTGAAGATGGAAAATTGCGAATCGTCTATCACCAAACTTTTACTAACACGAAATCAGCAAAAGCAGCCCAAAGGGTGGCCCCATCTGAATGGAACTTCCCCTTTATAGTGCCGTCGTACGCGTTGTATGTCACCGCGCTTTGCTCGAGCATTTTTTTTTTCACGATCGTGTGTATGCAAGGCGGGCTTGATAAGAATCACGTCGAGAAAAACAACGTTTTTTTCTAGGACATTAAAAACGGTCGTGTGTAGCCCAAGCATGCAGGCAAGAGGGTGTGCTTAGCTGAAAAAAATCCTCATCTCCTTCTGAAGACTCCTGGGATGTACAACATCATTTGCCTAGGCCTGGAAACCAGGAAGTAACTGAAGATATGTGAAAAAAAAAAAAAAGTTTAAAATGAGTAAATATGATATACTTTCCTATCTATTTACTACTGCTAGCAGCATAAGAATTCAAAATAGTGTTGGTTGAGAGAGTGAAGTTCCACTTTAAAGACTTTAACTGTATATGGATATCCCACATACAGCCAATGATTTGCCATTGGTGGGTGTCTGCCCCGATTGGTATACAAAGAATCCACAAGGGAAATGGGGAAATGGTGAGGAGCACCAAGGCTTTGTGACACCCAAGGAGTAAATAGTTGGGTATAACACGAGTAAGTATAAAATAAAATATTTATTGGGAAAGTTTAAAAAGTCCCCTGTACATAAAAGTAGAAAAAAATACTGAGCATTTGAAAATGCATAACATCAAACATGTAAGGAATACAGTACATCCAAGTGAATATAAGTATACTATATATCCATAGATGAACATATTAAAAAAAAGCATATACAGATTCAAATGAACATCCAAACTTACATGAGTAATAAAATACATAAGATGCAGTTGACTGGTGATACCGGAGGTCATCCAGGATGGAAATGGAGCACTGGATAGACACAGAGGGAAAGGGGGAACAATGTCAGCCCATGTGTCCCAAACACAAGGGATATCAGCCCGAGAGTAAGAACAATGTGCCTAGCAAAAATAGTTATATATAATTAAAAACATATTTTTATAAGAAGAAAAAGAAAGTGATGATATATCAGTGCCCATCAGTGGCGCATATAGTATTAGTGCCACCTCATCAGTGCTGCCTCATCAGTGCCTGTCAGTGCAGCCTCATCAGCGCACATCAGTGAAGGAGAAAAATACCTATTTCCAACATTTTATAGCAGAAACTAAGAAAAGCTTTTTTTATTTTCAAAATGCTTGGTCTTTTTTAATTTGTTTAGCATAAATAAAAAAAAAAACAATGGTGAATAAATACCACCAAAAGAAAGTTCTATCTGTCTAAAAAAAGAAAAATTCGACAAATTTCATAATGATACAGTGTTGCATAATCGTGCAATTGTTATTCAAAGTGCAATTGTTATTCAATGAAGATGGTTTAAGCCTGGCACACAGGAGACAATGGCAACAGCGAGGGACTGTTGGAAAGGTGAGTATTAACCACTTTACTTAAACTTTAAGTTGATAAAAAAATCTTTGAGGTACTGTACAACTCTAGCCCAAATTTTTCTTCCAACTTAAAGAGCATGGTAAAAACATTAAGATAAGATTGTGCGACCAAGAATTAGTAACATGGGACCATTTTTTTTCTGGGTTTGAGGTTGCGAAATTTCTGAATGACACTGAGTACACTTGAACAAATATTTAAATCTCATGCAGTGAATGCAAACACCATAGAATGTAGAATGTTGACCCAGGTAGCATGCAATTGCCTTTGGGGATCGGGCAGAAAATTTCCCCCCAAAATGGACTATACTCTACACAAGAGAGTTTTCATCCATTCATTCATTTTTATTGTTTAACCACTTAAAGTGGAGCTCCACCCTAAAGTGGAACTCCCGCTGATCGGATCCCTCCCCCCTCCGGTGTCACATTTGACACCTTTCAGGGGGAGAGGGGTGCAGATACCTGTCTAAAGACAGGTATTTGCACCCACTTCCGGCCACAGTCTGCGGGCAGACTGCAGGCAGGACGTCACCCCCCCGTTGTGTTCTGGGAACACTCGGCTCCCAGAGCACAGCGGGAGCCAATCAGCAGGCGCAGCGCGACTTGCGCATGCGCTGTAGGGAACCGGGCAGTGAAGCCGGAGCGCTTTACTTCCTGGTTCCCTCACCGAGGATGGCGGGGGGTCAGCAGAGTGATGAACGATCACTCGTCCTCTGCTGCGGACGGTGCTGGACTCCAGGACAGGTAAGTGTGCCGATATTAAAAGTCAGCAGCTGCAGTATTTGTAGCTGCTGACTTTAAAAAAAAAAAATTTCAGCGGACATCCGCTTTAAGGACCGAGCCTGTTTTTCAGACTCAGCGTTTGCGCGTTAAAAACATTTTTTTATACAGAAATTTACTTAGAACCACCCTAGAGAATAAAATGGCGGTCATTGCAATGAGGTCTTACAAGTACACTTTTTTTGGAAAAATTCATTTTTTTTAATAAAAAAATAAGACAACAGTAAAGATAGCCCAATGTTTTTTTATATTGTGAAATACAATGTTACGCCAAGTAAATTGATACCCATGTAACATGTAATGCTTCAAAATTGCGCCCACTTGTGGAATGGCATTACATTTTCAAATCTCCATTGGCAATGTTTAAAACATTATCCAGGTTGCATGTTTTGAGTTACGAGGAGGTCCAGGGCTCGAATTATTGCTCTCGCTCTAACGATCACGGCAATACCTCACATGTGTGGTTTGAACACCATTTTAATATGCGGGCGCTATTAACGTATGCGTTCGCTTCTGCACGCAAGCTAGTCGGGACGGAGCTCTTAAAAAAAAAATCTTATTTATATTACTTGATTTTATTCTTTTTACACTGTTTTAAAGAGACCACCATTATCGTTTAACGAACCACCGCCTGAAGAGATGGATATCTTGGTTATGGCAATAGCTGCTGCCATTACCGAGATATCCCTCTTCAAAGTCAGGACATATATAGTCGTGCGGCGATCGGTAAGTGGTTAAATGTGATTGTAATTTTTTTTTTAACCTGATTGACAATGTAACTATGTACAAATTTCAGCAGAGGGAGAATGGGGGCAAAAGCAATTTATTTTTGAAGGATCAGGGGTTTGCGTTGTTAAACTCCAGAAAAATATTATTTGTGGAGTTCAGAATGTCTGGGCTTCTTTTCGACTTGGAAGTCTCTAAACATTGGCCCAGATTCAAGAAGCACTTGCGCCCGCGCAACCATAGTTGCGCGGCGCAAGTGCTTACTTGCTCCGGTGTAACGAGTGCTCCTGATTCAGGAACCTCGTTACACCGAATGCAGCCTAGGATGTGACAAACATAAGCCTCCTTATGCCTTCACATCCCAGGCTGCATTCTTGCGTTGGCCGCTAGGGGGCGCGGCCTTTGTGATCGGCGTGTAGTATGCAAATTGCATACTAACACCGATTCACAAAAGTTGCGCGGGCCCTGCGTACGCAAGGTACGGAGTTTCCGTACGGCGCCTTTAGCATAAGATTGCTCCTGCTAATAGCAGGCGCAGCCAATGCTAAAGTATAGCTGCGCCTCCCGCTCGCGACGTTCAAATTTCACGTCGTTTACGTAAGTGAACCGTGAATGGCGCTGGACGCCATTCACGTTCACTTACAAGCAAATGACGTCCTTGCGACGTCATTTGCCGCAATGCACGTCGGGAAAGTTTCCCGACGGAGCATGCGCTGTTCGCTCGGCGCGGGAGCGCGCCTAATTTAAATGATTCCCGCCCCCGGCGGGATCATTTACATTAGGCAGCCTTGCGCCCGGCTGCTTAGCATATTGCCCGCGCAATTTACGGAGCAACTGCTCCGTGAATCGCGGGCAAAGTGCAATATTTGCGTGGGCGCAGAGAAAAAAATTTGCTCTTTGCCCACGCAAATATTGCGCGATTCTACTTGAATCTGGGCCATTATTTAAAAAAATTTGAATAAAAATATTGGAAACGAAAAAATAAATAAATTCATTGGCAGGTGCAATTGAAAAGTCATCACAGGCCCTTTTACAGGTAGCCTGTATTTCCTTGGAAGACCTTTAGTTTGAATAAGGGGTTGTATAGTTTGATGAATTAAGCATAGTTATTAATAGATACATCTCCTTACGGCTTTATCTTCAAGTCTCTGTAAAAGGACCTCGCAACACCCTTTTTTTCTTCTTGCAGACACTTCAACGAAGGTCAAGTCACCCAAAATAGAATGCTGCCATCATTTTCACTTAACCCAAAATAAACTTAGTTGTATATTGATCAACAGATCAGAACCCCTTGGCTCTGGCTGACTCTGCAGGTCTCCTGGACAAGATTCAAGCAAGCAATGTCCTTTCCTTGCTATATTGCCACTAATCACATCACTGCCAGGAAACCCAATTACATCTCTTGGAGTGAGGTGCTAATGTTTATGCCAGCCAGAGAACCTCCTCGGTAACATGCCCTCCTACAGATGTTACAGAGCTTAGTGACGTGCTGAAGTATATTCCTACTACATAAACATTTTTCTTGGACCTGTACACAGGCTTTACAAACAAATTGCTGCTTGTACTGGAATAATTAGTGATACGTGCAGACTTACAAATAGCAATATTGTAGAAAATGCAGTGTTTTAAAGTGACCCTGAGGACTCGTGCAGACCATCGAACATGTCCGATGAAAACGGTCCACGGACCGTTTTCATCGGACATGTCCGCTCGGAGATTTCGGTCTGATGGCTGTACACACCATCAAACCGAAATCCCCGCGGACAGACAGCGCGGTAACGTGGCGGTGACGTTGACGCCGCCACCTCACCAAACCAGGAAGTAAAATACTTCCACGCATGCGTCGAATCCATTCTACGCATGCGGGAGATATCTGCCTGCTTGTTAGCATGCTAAGAAACATTTGTCTGCTGGAAATCTGTCCGCTAGCCTGTACACACAATCGGATCTGTCCCCTGAAACTGGTCCGTGGACCAGTTTCAGCGGACATGTCCAGTCGTGTGTACGAGGCCTGACTTTAAATGTTTTTAAAATGTTAAGTTCATTCAGGGTTGCTGACAACTGTACCCATGCAGTAGGGCTGCCCTTGCACTGCATGGGTTAAATGTAATTTTTTTGTCGGGGATGGACGAATAATGTTTGCACCCACAGGCTTTCTCTTCTCCATACAAGTGATTTCCCAAAGCCATTGACCTGTTGTAGCTCTCCAATGTCATTGCATACAATATAGGACCAATGGTTTTATTAGATGTGATGATGGAAAGGGTGTCTGAGACCTGAGAAGAATTATGCTAAATGTGAATGGGGCCTGTAAATAAAATTGGTGCGTTAAAACAAGAACAATTTCAGAAATCACATTTAAAAACGCACCAAGCTCTGCTCTTGAAGCTTCTTTGGGGCAATTTTTGCGTGTAGGGCAGCCCATTTGGTGGATGGGCTGCCCTATGCATGAAGAGTGAAAATGCTCCAAAACGCCCCCCCCCTGCTAAAGAAAAAAAATGCATGTGGCAATGTGAGTTACCGCTATGCAGAAATGTGAACAGTGGTTGACAGCTGAGTGTTTCTGTCCACTCCCTCCTATGTACTTGTATAAAGATTACCATACACGATGCAATCGGATTGTATATTGTGTAATTAGTGAGAAGGGTGATCACTGATTGATTCCATTTCATTAAAAAAACTTGCAGCTGGGAATGGGTGGGTAGGTAGGAGGGTTGATGATGCAGGGTGTGATGCTCAACTCCTTCTGTGTCATGACCCAAAGTCTGTTCAGGAAGTAAGGCCTAAAGTAAGGAAGTAAGGCAGAAGCCAGTAAGTAAGGCCTAAAGCAGGGGTGTCCAAACTTTTTTCAAAGAGGGCCATATTTGATGAAGTGAACATGCTCGAGGGCCGACCATTTTGCCTCACATTCTTTGAACCATTAAAATTCCGTCTGAGTGTGCTAGTTCAAGCACTAATACACTGCCCAACAAGAATGATCTTGCCTTTGTGGCTGTGTGTGATGAAGAGATGAGCTCAGGCATATTATTTGGATATACCGCATTTATTGGCGTATAACACGCACTTTCACTTTAAGAGGGAAGTTTCAGGAAAAAAAACGTAAAAATGTTAAATAAAGAACTGTGAAGCAAAATAAGGGTCAGTGCCCCTCTGCAGACCCCCAATTGCTAGGAATGCAGTACCCACCATTGCCGCGAATGCAGCACCCATCATTGCCGGGAATGCAGCACCCATCATTGCCGGGAATGCAGCACCCATCATTGCCAGGAATGCAGCACTCACCATTGCCAAGAATGCAGCACTCACCATTGCCAAGAATGCAGCACTCACCATTGCCAGGAATACAGCACTCACCATTGCCAGGAATGCAGCACCCATCATTGCCAGGAATGCACCCACCATTGCCAGGAATGCACCCACCATTGCCAGGAATGCACCCACCATTGCCAGGAATGCGAACTTATCATTGCTGGGAATGCACTCACCATTGCCAGGAATGCAGCACCTATCATTGCTGGGACTGCACTCACCATTGCCGGGAATGCAGCACCTATCATTGTCGGGAATGCAGCACCTATCATTGCCGGGAATGCAGCATCTATCATGGCCAGGAATGCAGCTCCTATTATTGCCAGGAATGCAGCACCTATTATTGCCAGGAATGCAGAACATATCATTGCCAGGAATGCAGCACCTATCATTGCCGGGAATGCACCCACCATTGCCAGGAATGCATCACCTATCATTGCGGGAATGCACTCACCATTGCCGGGAATGCATCGCTTATCGTTGCCGGGAATGCAGCACCTATCATTGCCGGGAATGTAGCACCTATCATTGCCAGGAATGCAACACCTATTATTGCCAGGAATGCAGCACCTATTATTGCCAGGATAGCAGCACATATCATTGCCGGGAAGGCACCCACCATTGCCAGAAATGCAGCACCTATCATTGCCGGGAATGCACTCACCATTTCCGGGAATGCAGCACCTATCATTGCCGGGAATTCAGGACCTATCATTGCCAGGAATGCAGCACCTATCATTGCCGGGAATGCACTCACCATTGTCATGAATGATCAGCAGTGCCCATCTGCAGCCAGCGTGCCCAAGTGTCCATCTGGACATAACACACATCCAATGTCGGGACTGGGCGTGGCTGCGAGCAGAGCGGAGCCTAGCCGAGTGCACAGTATACTCGGCTCGGGCTGTTTCAGCGGCGCTCGCTTTCCCTTCACCCACAGGCAGCAGGGATTGGCGTATAACACGCAAAAAAGTGTGTGTTATATGCCGATAAATACGGTATATCTTTTGTGGCCCCGGGGGTGGGAGATCGTCGGGGGCCACAAAAGATACATACAGTACAGACCAAAAGTTTGGACACACCTTCTCATTCAAAGAGTTTTCTTTATTTTCATGACTATGAAAATTGTAGATTCACACTGAAGGCATCAAAACTATGAATTAACACATGTGGAATTATACATAACAAAAAAGTGTGAAACAACTGAAAATATATTTCAAATTCTAGGTTGTTCAAAGTAGCCACCTTTTGCTTTGAGGTAGTCATAGAATGCATGAAGGTAAAAAACCTTGGGCCTATGCAACAATTTTAAAGGGATAATACAGCCAATTAACAAAACATGCAATTAAAATATATAATGTAAATGGTTTTACTAATTAATATGTTTCTGATCCTGGTTAGCCAGTCTTGTAATTCACCCACCCTTACCACACTGTATAGCCAGAGGGTGACAGTATTATTTCTGTCCCTTCCTGTATCACCTTCTCCAGCCTGCTTGCTGCATAACAAATATGTATTACCCTACTGGTGAGATTCTTTCAGAGAACAAAGACAAATTCAGAAAAGTAGATCAAGTCTTTAAAAGATGCTCATGGGAACAGTGCCGACGTATTTCAATCCTTCAACCGACACACATTTCATTATAGCTTTTTTTCCATTTAATAAAGAAGTCTTGTAGGCACTATTAATATCTAAAATGACCTCATAACATAACCCATTAATATGCAGAAAATATATATTTTTTTCTGTGAAAGTAAAATAATGTTTGTGATGCCCCCATGCGTTTATCTGTTAAGAAACATGTAGGGTGGTTTAAAGACCAATTAAACGTTCATTTTAAATCGGGAAAAATATATTCCAGGTGTATCAAAACAAAAGGTGTGCAAATCTTTAGGCCCCTTTTAGACAGACATTCCATAAAAAAAAAAAAACGAACAGCAATTAATTCTTATGGGCAAATGGATTATTATAAGTTTACATCAGTTTATATCTGTTAAGGTCAGTTTTTTTAAAACGTTAAAACAAGTCTCTAAGTTTTGTTCCATTTATTTACTTGAATAACGGACACTTTCACCCCCTTCCTGCCCAGGGCAATTTTTAGATTCAGTGGGGCAGATTCATCAAAGAGATACGACGGCGGATCTCCTGATCCGCCGTCGTACCTCTGAGTCCAGCCGGTCGGATCTATGAGGCTGATTCATAGAATCAGATTCCTCATAGATCTCCCTTAGATCCGACTGGTGTAAGTGACTTACACCAGTCGAATCTTAGGCTGCAATCTACCGCCGGCCGCTAGGTGTCGTCGCTTTTTTTTACGCGTCGGATATGCAAATGAGTAGAACCGCCGATTCAAGTCCGTACGCACGCCTGTCGCTTTTTTTTAACGTCGTTTGCGTTCGGCTTTTTCCGGCGGATAGCTACCCCTGCTATATGAGGGGTAGCTAATGTTAAGTATGCCCGTCGTTCCCGCGCCGAGATTCAAATTTTTACGTCGTTTGCGCAAGTCGATCGGGAATACGGATGGCCGCAATTGACGTACCCGCCGCAAAGAATGACGTCCTAGCGACATCATTTGGAGCATGCGCACTGGGAAATTTCGCCGGTGGCGCATGCGCAGTTAAATCGGCGCAGGAACGCGCCTTATTTAAATTGTACACTCCCCCTAGCCGCGGAATTTGCATTCCGCCGGGGGGGTTACGATCCGACGATGCAATTTTCGAGGTAAGTGCTTGATGAATACTGCACTAGCCTCGCTAAATTGCACCGACTGATCGTAAAACACGTAGATCGAGCGCATCTAAAGATCCGCTGATCTACATGAATCTGGCCCCGTGTATATTATTTGGTCTGTAAGGGCCAGATTCACAGAACAGATACGACGGCGTATCTCCTGATACACCGTCGTATCTCTTGTTCTATCTATGCGGCTGATTCATAGAATCAGTTCCGCATAGATAGCCCTAAGATCCGACAGGTGTAATTGACTTACACCATCGGATCTTAGGATGCAGTACCTCGGCCGCCGCTGGGTGGAGTTTGCGTCGTATTCCAGCGTCGGGTATGCAAATTAGCAGTTACGGCGATCCACAAAGGTTTTTCCCGTTGTTACGTCGGCGCAAGTCTTAGTTTCCCGTCGCAAAGTTAGGGGTGCTATTAACATGGTGTAAAATTACTCCACCATGTTAAAGTATGCCCGTCGTTCCCAGGTCGCTTTTGAAATTTTTTTTCCCGGCGTAAGTACGTTACGCACGTCGCGATTCACAAACACGTCGGGCCGCTGTAAGTTCGCGCAAAGCACGTCGGGAAAATTGCGAACGGAGCATGCGCAGTACGTCCGGCGCGGGAGCGCGCCTAATTTTAATGGTACCCGCCCCATTTGAATTGGGCGGGCTTGCGCCGAACGTATTTACGATACACCGCCGCAAGTTTACAGGTAAGTGCTTTGTGGTTTGGGCACTTACACTGAAAACTTGCGGCGGTGTAACGTAAACGGGTTACGTTACACTGCCGCAATTCTACGTGAATCTGGCCCTATGAGTCTATAAACTATAATATATATACTGTGTATATTTGAACATTGATCAGTCCTGATGTACTGACTGCCTTTCTCATTTCTTGAACCCCTAAATTGCCAGCACAGTACAAATACCCCCATGGAGAGTTCTTTGAAGTTATAATTTTTTGTCACATTTTTTTTTAAACTGAAGAAATGTTATTAAATTCGTTTTTTTCCCCACATTTTTTTTACATACATACTATTACCAGAGCATTACAGCATCATCATATGACTGGTGTTGTGTTGATCAGGGACACTTGACAGTATTTTTTTATTTTCTTTACATTTCTTTTACATAATGTGATCAGAGCATTAGAGTTTCCCCAAAGCGAATGATCTAATCACTGTTATAAGCAAGAATTTTTATGAATGTCATCCATTCATGTGCCATTGTGTACTCTTGTGATATGTGATAGCTGGGATTGGCTACAGCTATCACATGGCATGGCATTCCCCACTGATAACGGGATGCAAACAAAAGAGCCAAACCGAACCCAAAAAATATATAATATACCAGGCTCTCCAAATATGGTATGGATTTGGGGGGACCTCATAGCAAAAATAAAAAAAAAGCATTTTGCCCCCTAAACTCACTACCAGACCCCTATCTGAGCATGCAGCCTGGCAGGCCAAGAGAAGGGTGGAACAAGCATGTACCAACCCTCCCTCCCCAAACCATACCAGGTCACATGCCCTCAAAATGAAGAGGAGGACTCTCCTGGCAAAGCAGCAAAGCTTCTTGTCCCCAAGTTGCTGAGGACATGGGCCTCTTGCCCACAACCCTGGCTGTGTGGTTGTGGGCGTGCGGGTGACTTATCAAAATCTGAAATCCCCTGACACATTCCCAAAAAGTGACAAGTGTAAATAAACATGTTTTTGACAAGGTCTTTATTAAAATGAAAAAGAAATACAGTTGCTTTGCTAAAGAAAATTAACTGGAAGACTTTGTACTCTTGTTTTGATGCACCTGGAATGTATTTAGCCGAGTTAAAACTGACTGTTCAATTGGGCTTTACATGTTTATCTTTGGCTGTTAACTCAATGCTTTAAAAGATCTTATCGAAAAAGGAAAATCCCATGAAGCAATGCAGGCATTCTAGGCTATGCTTTAAAAAGAACAATTCTGGAAAGGAGAAAACCAAGGTAGGTAGTGTGCGTGGTTGTTCAAATAATGCAGGTTTTAATCTGTATTGGAAGCATCGTGTTTAAAGCATATCTAAACCCAGTTACTATATATTCATATAAACCTTACCATGTTAATGTAATTTCAAATGTTTTTCAATCTATTAAAATCTGCAGTTTTCATTGATGTTTATGCCATGAACGTCCTAGTTCAGACACTTCATTTGATGTGCTGACAACTGTCTCCCAGTTGTGCATCTTTGTTGTAGACAAGATCCTCCACGGGGTCTGAATTAAAGAATGCCATCCCACATTCAACGTTATTAAACCACACACAACCCGCTTTGGCCCCTTCCCTTCTCTAAAGTGTTTTGCTAACGGAGAGCTCAATCGTAGAACTAAGGAAGGGAGATGGCTTTATAAAAAGCACCCACACATCCTACTAAAGTACCAAAACTTCTCTCAGTTAAAATCAATAATATGTTTATTAGCAATTATTAAAATACAGAATGCCCAAAAACATTCAAATTTAATATTTATCCGACGGTTGAGAAATAAGTGCAATACAATTTCTAGGATCTTCAATAAATTGTCAGTGCACAACTATGCAGATATTTGCATAACATATTTCACTCCAAAGGTGCATAAAAAAGAGAGAGAGATCAAACAGTAATGCCGCGTACACACGATCAGTCCATCCAATGAGAACGGACCGATGGACCGTTTTCATCGGTTAACCGATGAAGCTGACTGATGGTCCGTCGCGCCTACACACCATCGGTTAAAAAAACGATCGTATCAGAACGCGGTGACGTAAAACACAACGACGTGCTGAAAAAAACGAAAATCAATGATTCCAAGCATGCGTCGACTTGATTCTGAGCATGCGTGGATTTTTAACCGATGGTCGTGCCTACTAACGATCGGTTTTGTCCTATCGGTTAGGAATCCATCGGTTAATTTTAAAACAAGTTGGCTTTTTTTTTAACCGATGGTTAACTAACCGATGGCACCCACACACGATCGGTTTTGACCGATGAAAGCGGTCCATCAGACCATTCTCATCGGTTTAATCGATCGTGTGTATGTGGCATAAGAGAGAGGGAATGACGAGGGTAGGAAGGAGGTTTGCATGATATTGCACATATACAGTGCCATAATTTCATAAAGCTTTTTTACAGACGGTGCCAACAGAGCACATGTAATTAAATGAACACAAAAATGGTACAGATATCAAAGAGTCATGGAAATAATAATGTCAAGTGGCTTTATTTTTATTACAATTGGTTTTACTCTGCTACGTTGTCTACATTAGTTCAAGAATGGGATGTATAAATCAGTCATAGCTGTCAAAAACATGGTCTCCGTTGTGTGAGATCTGGGTGCTCCAGCCCCATTAATGGCATTTTAATTGAATAAAACAATCTTTATTAGGGCATTAAGTAAGTGTGAATGATTTTAAAAGCGGTTGAGCGGGCGAAATTAAGCATTTAATAAGTGACATTTGAAAGACTTGTTTAACTGTACTTGTGGTGTTTTCTTTTGACTTAAACTAAATCTGGAATTTGCAAAAAGTGCAAAATGTTATATTTAGAAAAAATATTTTTGCTTAAAGGAAAACCTTTAACTGCAAACTATTATGCCGCGTACACACTCGACAGGATTCCTCTCAAGCCTGCCTTGTATACACACGATCGTGATAAAAAACGCTCGAGCAAAGCACGGTGACGTACAACTGCACTATAAAGGGGAAGTTCCATTTGAATGGCGCCACCCTTTGGGCTTGATTATGCAAATTTCCCTTCTCATAACTTGATTCTGAGCATGCACGTTTTTTGTCCCAGTCGTTAAAGCCTACACACGACCATTTTTTTATGACGTGAAAGACGTTGAGAAAAAATAGAGCAGGTTCTAAATTTTTTCCGCTCATCGAGAAAAATGCTCTGGAGCCTACACACGATAGTTTTTAACTACATGCCGAACAGGTGCCGCATTTATACGGTGGCAGGTCGGCTCCCCTGCGCGAGAGCCGTAGCTATATGTCGGCTCTCGAAGCGGCCACTAGGAGACCCGCGATTGCTCGTTACAGAGCGAGGATCGGGAGCTGTGTGTGTAAACCTGTCCTGTCAGGGGAGAAATGCCTGACCGTCTGTTCATACAATGTATGAACAGCGATCAGTCATTTTCCCTAGTGAGACCACCCCCCCTACAGTTAGAACACACCCAGGGAACATACTTAACCCCTTTCTCGCCCCCTAGTGTTAACCCCTTCACTGCCTGTGGCATTTTTATAGTAATCCAATGCATTTTTATAGCACTGATCGCTATAAAAAGGACAATGGTCCCAAAAATGTGTCCGAAGTGTCCGCCATAATGTCGCAGTACCGAAAGAAAATCGCTGATCGCCGCCATTACTAGTAAAGAAAAAATATTAATAAAAATGCCATAAAACTATCCCCTATTTTGTAAACGCTATAACTTTTGTGCAAACCAATCAATAAACGTTTATTGCGATTTTATTTTACGAAAAATATGTAGAAGAATACGTTTCGGCCTAAACTGAGGAAATTTTTTTTTTTATATAGTTTTGGGGGATATTTATTATAGAAAAAAGTAAAAAATATATATTTTTTTCAAAATTGTCGCTCTTTTTTTGTTTATAGCGCAAAAACTAAAAACCGCAGAGGTGATCAAATACCACCAAAAGAAATCTCTATTTGTGGGGGAAAAAAGGACGCCAATTTTGTTTGGGAGCCACGTCGCACGTCCGTTAAAGCGACGCAGTGCCGAATCGCAAAAAGTGCTCTGGTCTTTGACCAGCAATATGGTCCGGGGGTTAAGTGGTTAATGACCAATTTAAAAAAAATTAATTTTTCTCGTCATGAAAAACGGTCATGTGTACGCGGCATAAGTGTTATTTAATTATAAGTGACCTATTAGATTTGACTGTTCTATTTAATCTGTGGCCCACATGTGGCTGCTGCTCGTCTCCTGTGTTTATATGTTAGGTCTTCCAATTTTGGATGGTAGGTTCTAACCAGATGGATAGTGGAGGCTTAGGGAATATGCTGAATTCTTTATAAATTTGCTACATGCAAAAAGATGGACTGTGATGTGCAGATTTGTTGTCATGGATCTGCCACTTAAGGGTTAATGGTGCAGACTGATTTCAGTGATTAACAGCAGGCTGGCCTATTTAAACACCTCAGCAGCACAGTGGGGGTTATTTACTAAAGAAAAATCCACTTTGCACTACAAGTACACTGCAAGTGCACTTAAAAATGCACTTGGAAATGCAGTCGCTGTAGATCTGAGGGGGACATGCAAGGAAAATAAAAAACAGCATTTTAGCTTGCACATGATTAGATGATAAAATCAGCAGATCTTCCCGTCATTTCAGATCTACCCCTCAGATTTACAGCGTCTGCACTTCCAAGTGCACTTTATAGTGCACTTGCAGTGCAAAGTGAATTTGCCTTTTGTAAATAACCCCCAGTGTCTTTGCTGCCTGATCTGCAGTTCTGACGTGGATCCTATCTGAGACCTGTTTGCTATCTGAAACCTGATTTAAACACTGAACTTGGCTTGTTTTGACTACTCTACTTGAAACCTGATTTGAACACCGAACCCGGCTTGTCTGACTCCTCTCATCTCTCCTATCCTGACCGGGCTCCGTTTGACCATCCGCCTGCTTGACTTCACTGCTGCCAGATCCACCTGCTTGTTTACCGACCATTCTTCAGTCATCTTTCTGCACGATCACCTGTTATGACCCGGCTTGTTTGACCCTGCTTTCCCGGTATACCTGAACTATTACTAACTTGTGCCGCTGTAGTCACAGCTTCTGTGCGGGTCGCTGACCCATCCTACCTGAACTGTTACTAACTTGTGCCGCTGTAGTCGCAGCTTCTGTGCGGGTCGCTGACCCATCCTCCGCTGTACGTTCAGCATCTACTTGCCAGAGGTATTCGTCCACCTGCTTCTACACATCACCACCCGGCACTCCTACCCCTCTGTGCTCCGAGCCCGCTGTACCATATCCAGTGGCTCGCGAACCAGAGTCGTAAGAGAGGCTACCCTGCATCAGACTCTGGAAACCAGGTACGTAACAGTATCAGGCAGCCATGACAGAGTCTGCAGGCGTAGTTCCGGCTATGGAAGAGGTGTGTAAACACTTAGCATCACTTACCCAGGCCGTTCAAAACCTACAAGATGGCTACCTGAGATTGGAGGGGCAGGTTCAGAACTTATCAGCTTCTGGGGACGCAACTTCAGCATCCACTGCTAGATCATCGTCATCTGCGGGTCCGTCAGTTGTGATGTTGCCACCTGAACCCAGGGTTCCCATGCCCGAACGATTCTCCGGGGATCGAACCAAGTTCCGGGACTTCCGAAACGCATGTCAGTTATACTTTGCTTTGCAACCCCGAACCTTTTCTTTGGAAGCCACTAAAGTGGGATTTGTCGTTTCCCTACTCCAAGGGGAACCCCAAAATTGGGCACATCGCTTGTTAGAGGAGAACGGTGTCCAGACAGAGACTTTGCTAAACTTCTTCCAGACTATGGCACAGCTCTACGACGACCCGCAAAGGACTGCTACTGCTGAAGCTGCTTTACTCGCTCTCCAACAGGGGCGTAGAGCAGTGGAGGACTATGTTACTGATTTCCGCCGCTGGAGTGCGGACACCCAGTGGAATAGCGCAGCCTTGCGCCACCAATTTCGCTTAGGTCTGTCTGAAGCCTTAAAGGATGAATTGGCCCGTATTGGGGTACCTGACACCCTGGATGATCTGATTGACAAAGCCGTTCAGATCGACCGACGACTAAGGGAACGCCGAGCGGAACGATCCTCTCAACAGAGTCGCCCAGTCTGGGTCACCACCCGGGCTCCCTTGCCTCCTTCTCGTTTTCCACCACCTGTTTCTTCCAATTCTGCTGGTCCACCCATGGATACTTCAGAACCCATGCAAATAGGCGTGATGCGACCCACCTTGCCACCTGAAGAACGCACACGCCGCCGTCAGCTAAACCTGTGTCTATATTGCGGTGAGGCCGGTCACTACGTACACAATTGTCCCGTCAAAATACGTAAGTTCCGTTCTTCAGTTCCTGGTAACATCTCTGCTATTACTACCAACCCCAACCATCTTGCTCTCATCCTTTCCTTACAGCTTCCGGGAAAGACGGTGTCGGTCAACGCTATCGTTGATTCAGGGGCATGCAGTTGTTTCATCGATTCCTCATTTGCCGATCTGCATAACATTCCCGTCCGCACAAAGGACTTTAGACTTTCCGTTTTTTTGGCTGATGGCTCACACATCAAGTCTGGGCAAGTGACCCATGAGACCCTTCCTTTACCTGCTATTACTTCATCCAATCATAAGGAACTTTTAATTTTGGACGTCATTTCATCTCCTTTGTTTCCAGTAATCCTGGGTATACCCTGGCTTCAGGTACACAATCCTCAGATTGACTGGACATCTAAAAATCTTTCGTTCCCATCTCATTACTGTCAGGAACACTGTTTTCCCGAACGTCCTAAACCATCTTCTGCCCTGCTGTGCTTAAACACTGACCCAAGTTTGATTCAATCCATCCCCAAACCCTACCATGGATTTCTGGATGTCTTCAGTAAGAAAGGGGCAGATTCCCTTCCACCTCATCGGCCGTACGATTGTCCGATTGATCTTCTTCCAGGGGCCGAGATCCCTTTCGGACGAATTTTCCCACTTTCTGAAAAAGAACAAGACGCATTAAAAATCTACCTTGACGAGAATTTGGAAAAGGGATTTATCCGCCCGTCCACTTCACCAGCAGGTGCCGGAATATTTTTCGTCACAAAGAAGGACCAAACTCTTCGTCCCTGTATTGACTACCGGGAACTCAACAAAGTCACAGTGAAAAATCGTTACCCTCTACCTTTAATACCTGAACTTTTCCAAAAATTAAGATTTGCCGTTCTCTTTACAAAATTAGACCTAAGGGGAGCGTATAATTTAATACGTATCAAGGATGGACATGAGTGGAAAACAGCATTCCGTACCCGCTATGGCCATTACGAATATTTGGTCATGCCCTTCGGGCTATGTAACGCGCCCGCTACTTTTCAGCACTTCGTCAACGACGTATTCCGAGATTTTTTGGACATTTTTGTAATCGTGTATCTAGATGACATACTGATTTTCTCCCGTTCCTTGGAGGAGCACCGAGGACATGTCTGTAAGGTTCTGGATCGCCTCCGTCAGCACAGTTTATATGCGAAAGCTGAAAAATGCGAGTTTGAACAGCAAACCATCCAATTCTTAGGCCTGGTAATTTCCCCTACAGGAATTGAGATGGATCAAAAGAAGGTATCTGCAATCTTAGACTGGCCAACACCCTTGGATAAAAAAGGGGTGCAGCGTTTCATTGGATTCGCAAACTTCTATAGAAAATTTATTAGAGGGTTTTCGGCTATTGTGGCCCCTATCACACAACTCACGAAACAAAATCTTCGTTTCTGTTGGAACCCTGAAGCGCAGAAGGCCTTTGACATTTTAAAAAGACTCTTTACTTCAGCTCCGATCCTTAGACATCCCAATCCAACGTTACCTTTCCTTCTTGAGGTCGATGCCTCCGAAGTTGCGGTAGGAGCCGTTCTCTCTCAGCGCTTGGGGGACAAAGATTTAATACACCCAGTGGGATTCTTCTCTCGAAAGCTTTCCCCCACAGAAAAGAACTATGATGTAGGAGATCGAGAACTACTGGCCATTAAGACAGCTCTAGAGGAATGGAGATATCTATTGGAGGGCGCCATTCATCCTGTACTGATCTACACAGATCATAAGAATTTGGAGTATTTGAAATCTGCCAGACGTCTTAAACCTCGACAAGCCCGTTGGGCTCTTTTCTTTTCTCGTTTTTGTTTCCATATTACCTTCCGACCAGGATCCAAAAACATTAAACCGGATGCATTATCCCGAATGTACGATAACCCAAAGGATACTTCTATTCCCGATACCATCCTGTCGGATGGCAACTTCCTGCTCCTACACACTGACCTAATCTCCATGATCCGAGGAGCATCTTCCGATTCGTCCAAACCCTCTAATGTCTCACTAACTTCCAGAAACGGGCTGTTTTGGAGAGGAAGTCAGGTTTTTGTCCCAGAAAACATTAGAGTGGAAGTCTTGAAACTTCTTCATGATCACCCACTTGCAGGTCACTTTGGAGTTAATAAGACTCTTGAATTGGTACGACGCACCTTCTGGTGGCCCAATTTGGAGGAATTTTGCAAGTCTTACATCAGTTCTTGTCCGATATGCAACTGAAATAAAACACCCCGAAAACTAGCCTGGGGTTTACTAAAACCCTTACCAGTACCTAACCGACCATGGCAGATGATCGCAATGGATTTTATTGTTGAACTTCCTCGTTCCGAGGGATGTACCGCAATTTTTGTTGTCGTGGACCGTTTTACTAAAATGGCTCATTTCCTGCCTTTAAAAAACACACCTTCTGCTGCAGAAACGGCCCGCGTGTTTATCAAGGAAATCATTAGACTACATGGGGTACCTTCCAACATCGTTTCGGACAGGGGAGTCCAATTTACTTCTCGTTTCTGGAGAGCCCTCTGTGAAACACTACAGATTCAACTTTCCTTGTCCTCAGCCTACCACCCCCAGTCTAATGGGCAAACAGAGAGGACGAATCAAACCCTGGAACAATATATTAGGTGTTTCACAGCCTTCTCTCAAGACGACTGGGTCTCTCTGCTGCCTTTGGCAGAATTTGCATATAATAACACCAATCACTCAGCTACTGGGCAATCCCCTTTTTTCTCTAATTATGGCTTTAATTTAACATTTTTACCAGATTTCTTTTCAGAGTCAGCAGTTCCAGCTGTGCAGAGTACTATGGACTTTCTCCAACGCAACAATCAGTTATTGCACGACGCAGTAACTAAAGCCCAGGCCGATAGCAAGAGATTTTTTGACAAGAAAAGAAGGGGTGACTTGGACCTGAAACCAGACGATCAGGTATGGCTGTCTACGAGTAATCTCAAATTACCTTGCCCATCCAAAAAGTTGGCACCTAGGTTTTTGGGTCCATTTTCAGTTAAAAGAAAAATCAACTTAGCTTCTTACGAACTGTTTTTGCCTGACTCATTGAAAATTCACCCTGTGTTCCACGTTTCACTACTCAAGCCTGCAGTGGCCGATCCTTTTCCCAACAGAGGATCCAGACCTCCCGAACCCATCCAGGTTGACGGTTGGGAAGAATACGTGGTGGAAGCTATCTTGGACTGTAGGAAGCGACAAGGCCAGAATCAATTCCTAGTCAAATGGAAGGGGTACGGCCCAGAGGATAATTCTTGGGAGCCAGAAGGTAATATACATGCCAAGAGGTTGTTACGTGCTTTTTTCCTTGCTCATCCTGACAAAGAAGCCCGACTGGGCATCCGGAGGCTGCCCCTTGGGGGGGGGGCAATGTCATGGATCTGCCACTTAAGGGTTAATGGTGCAGACTGATTTCAGTGATTAACAGCAGGCTGGCCTATTTAAACACCTCAGCAGCACAGTGTCTTTGCTGCCTGATCTGCAGTTCTGACGTGGATCCTATCTGAGACCTGTTTGCTATCTGAAACCTGATTTAAACACTGAACTTGGCTTGTTTTGACTACTCTACCTGAAACCTGATTTGAACACCGAACCCGGCTTGTCTGACTCCTCTCATCTCTCCTATCCTGACCCGGCTCCGTTTGACCATCCGCCTGCTTGACTTCACTGCTGCCAGATCCACCTGCTTGTTTACCGACCATTCTTCAGTCATCTTTCTGCACGATCACCTGTTATGACCCGGCTTGTTTGACCCTGCTTTCCCGGTATACCTGAACTATTACTAACTTGTGCCGCTGTAGTCACAGCTTCTGTGCGGGTCGCTGACCCATCCTACCTGAACTGTTACTAACTTGTGCCGCTGTAGTCGCAGCTTCTGTGCGGGTCGCTGACCCATCCTCCGCTGTACGTTCAGCATCTACTTGCCAGAGGTATTCGTCCACCCAGGGGCGTAACTAGAAATCACAGGGCCCCATAGCAAAATGTTGTATGGGCCCCCCCCCCCCCCCAGAAAAAAAAATCACGCCCACCAAAATGCCCCACATCCTTTATTTGATATCATTATAACTAAAGAGGACCTGTCATGGCTCTATACATGTATAGGAGTATAAAGAGGACCTGTCATGGCTCTATACATGTATAGGAGTATAAAGAGGACCTGTCATGGCATTATACGTGTATATAGAAGTATAATGAGGACCTGTCATGGCATTATACGTGTATATAGAAGTATAATGAGGACCTGTCATGGCATTATACGTGTATATAGAAGTATAATGAGGACCTGTCATGGCTCTATACATGTATGTAGGAGTATAAAGAGGACCTGTCATGGCTCTATCCTAGTGATTAGGAACAGAGATCTCTCTCCTCCTCCAGTCAGTCCCACCCCCCCAGTTAGAAACACCTCCCAGGGAACACATTTAATCCCTTCCCTGACAGTGACATTTACACATTAATCAGTGCATTTTAATAGCACAGATCGCTGTATAAATGTGAATGGTCCCAAAAATGTGTCAAAAGTTTCTGACCTGTCCACCGCAATGTCGCAGTCTCACAAAAAAAAAAACAGATCACTGCCATTACTAGTAAAAAAAAATAATAATAATAAAAATGCTTGAAGTGCATAATTTCTATTATTACATTGTTATATAAAATAGTTCAACTCACCATATTGCAGAATCAGTAGGAGCCCCGAGCGTGTCACTTGCCAACGTCACCTGCCTTCAGATGCGGATTGTCACTTGCCGCGTCACCAGATGCGGGTTGTCACCTGCCACACATTGCAGATTGTTACTTGCCACGATGTCACACATTGAGGATTGTCACTTGCCACCTGCCACACATTGCAGATTGTTACTTGCCACGATGTCACACATTGAGGATTGTCACTTGCCACCTGCCACACAATGCAGATTGTCACTTGCCACGACGCCACCTGTCACACATTGTCACTTGCCACAACGTCACCTGCCACACGTAGCAGATTGTCACTTGCCACATCACCTGCCACACATTGCGGATTGCCACTTGCTGTGTCCCAGAGTAAAGGCAGGCAGCAGAGAGATAATGAAATCTCTCTGCTGCCCGCACAGTGGGGACAGATCTGCAATGATGCAGATGATGTCATCTCTCTGCTCCCCCGCCCGCTGATTGGCAAGAAAGCCCGCTCACCCGCTGACTGTTCTCCTGTTCTGCCCGCAACGCCCAGGTGAATGGAGCGTGCTGGCAGAACAGGTGGAGCGGGCTGGCTGGCAGGTGGGCGTCAATTTGCCTCACAGTGGAGCGCGGGGCGGGCAGAACGGGCTGGCAACAATTTGTCTCACAGTGGAGCGGGCTGGCGGAAATTTGCCCCTCAGTGCAGGCAGGGCCGGTGCTAGGCAATTTGGCGCCCTAAGCAAGACCAGCTATGTGCGTCTGTCCCCCCCCCAAAGAAAATGTCCCTGCATCCATCATATGTAATGTGCACCAGTAAATTTAAGGGGGTGGGGTGGTATGAAGATTACAGGGGGTGGTAGGAAGATGACAGGGGTGGGTGGTAGGGAGGTGACGGGGAGGATGGAGATGACAGGGGTGGGTGGTAGGGAGGTGACGGGGAGGATGGAGATGACAGGGGTGGGTGGTAGGGAGGTGACGTGGAGGATGGAGATGACAGGGGTGGGTGGTAGGGAGGTGACTGGGAGGATGGAGATGACAGGGGTGGGTGGTAGGGAGGTGACGGGGAGGATGGAGATGACAGGGGTGGGCGGTAGGGAGGTGACGTGGAGGATGGAGATGACAGGGGTGGGCGGTAGGGAGGTGACGGGGAGGATGGAGATGACAGGGGTGGGCGGTAGGGAGGTGACGTGGAGGATGGAGATGACAGGGGTGGGTGGTAGGGAGGTGACGGAGAGGATGGAGATGACAGGGGTGGGTGGTAGGGAGGTGACGGAGAGGATGGAGATGACAGGGGTGGGCGGTAGGGAGGTGACGGGGAGGATGGAGATGACAGGGGTGGGCGGTAGGGAGGTGACGTGGAGGATGGAGATGACAGGGGTGGGCGGTAGGGAGGTGACGGGGAGGATGGAGATGACAGGGGTGGGCGGTAGGGAGGTGACGTGGAGGATGGAGATGACAGGGGTGGGCGGTAGGGAGGTGACGGGGAGGATGGAGATGACAGGGGTGATAACATGTATGACAGCCTCAGAGGTAGGATGGTGGGATCATCGTGTTTCTCGTCATCCCCCTGTTCCTGGCATCCCACTGGGATGCCAGGAACAGGGGGATGACGAGAAGCATGATGATGACAGCAGACAGTAGGTGGCATCACAGCATTAGGGCTGTGTGTAAGGTCATCACAAGCAGCTGGTAGCAGGGACGTTCGGGCGCCCTTGTTCAGGGAGTGAAATCGTATGCTTGCAAGCCAGACCCCCCCCCCCCCCCCATCCCCATTAAAAAAAAATTGCAAGCCAAGCCAGCCCCCCCCCCCCCATCATTATCAAAAAAACATCAGGTCCCCCTCAATCAGCCTGTGCTGTTACTCACGTCTCACGGCGGTCATCTGGGTTCTGGCGCGCTGATAAATGTCCCGCCCTCCTCCTCTAGACCAGCTTGTGTGACAGACAGCACACTGGCTCTATCACACGAGCTAGTCTTCACGAGCTAGGAGGAGGAGGGCGGGACATTTATCACAGCACGGCGCGCTCTTTTCCTCCGCTGCCGCACTCAGCAAAGCTGTACAAAAGAGCCGCACTAGACACTCGGCGGCGGCGGCGGTGAAAAAAAAGAAACCTCATTGCCTTGCCCTGCTTACCGGGCCCCACTCGGCTGCGGGCCCCATAGCGCCCGCGTGGGTTGCTATGGCGGTAGTTCCGCCACTGCGTCCACCTGCTTCTACACATCACCACCCGGCACTCCTACCCCTCTGTGCTCCGAGCCCGCTGTCCCATATCCAGTGGCTCGCGAACCAGAGTCGTAAGAGAGGCTACCCTGCATCAGACTCTGGAAACCAGGTACGTAACATTTGTCTTCTCGGCCCTGTCAGGTTGAGTTCCCGTTTGAGGAAGATATTAAAGCTAAGATTAACTGTATCTGAGCACCACATACTAAAAATGCTATTAAATTTATTTTTAATATTCAAAGCAAACTCACCCATCCATCCATGTATCCATATTTTATGCTTGGAGAAATCACCTTGAAAAACACCCCCTAGCATGTCTAGCCACAGCCATCTTGAGTAAGGGCAGGTGATTCATGTAGCATTTACTTCCTGGAATCCATCTGCCCTAGGGTCATGCATGCAGGCAGTAGTGTGTGCTTTCATCTAGCTCCTCCAGATGAAAAATAAAAGGCCCATGCTGACTTCTGGGATGAATTACATAATTTTGGACTAGGCCAGGAGACAAGAAGCAACTGAAGAAATGTTAAAAAAAGTTTAAAACAAGTACATACAGTGCCTTGAAAAAGTATTCACACCCCTTGAAATTTTCCACATTTTGTCATGTTACAACCAAAAATGTAAATGTATTTTATTGGGATTTTATGTGATAGACCAACACAAAGTGGCACAAATAGCCCAAGATCTGTCAAATTGGAGGGAGGGCATCTACGAACAGCAATTTTCAAGTCTTGTCACAGAATCTCAATTGGATTTAGGTCTGGACTTTGACTGGGCCATTCTAACACATTAATATGATTTGATCTAAACCATTATTTTAAACCTCCGTCTCGAGTCTTTTGCAGAATAAGTAAAAGGAGGAAAAGAAGATGCCTAAAAAGCAATGCAAATACTACAAACGCCCTAAGAAGGAAGTAATCAGGTTTCCCTTTATAGAAGAGATAAGGGAAATAATTCTGTTGTCCAGCTATTGTGCTCACTATCATGAAAACTATCAGGGTATGGGTGGACAATGGGTGGTTAATCTCTGCTCATCCGGGAATTTACTTCCTCTTTTCTGGGTGAAGTTATGATGGACATAGTGCACTCCTGAGCCTGTACCAGGCTATGGTTTATGATAGCCAATAGGGCCTTGTGGATGCATCCCTGTGTGGCTGATCCAGTTTCCAAACAGGAATGGTACAAGATCCCCTTTCAGTAACTGTCTATCCCAGTTTGGAAGCAAGCTCAACATCGCCATAAGTAAAGTGACAGTTGGCTGTCAGGACAATCCAGGTAATCCAGTTTTTGACTAGTTATTTCCTATATGTATGCTGCCATGATATTGTCTGGAAAACAGAACTGTAGACAATTATATACCTTAATTTTCTTTTCCTGACTTATCTCCATGGCAGCATGCTTCCCAACTTAGAACATGTAGTGACTAATTACACAATGGGGAACAAATGGGTGGATATCAATTTACAGGTATGGGGTCCTATGGGATCATGGGGACAAAGCCAGTGATATGCTGTCATAGAGATGGATCATGAAAGGAAAATTACAGTATGTACTGTATTTGTCTACAATTTTTTTTTTAAGTTTAAGTATCATAATTGAACTTGAAATCAGAATCCTGAAGTCCCTTCACAGCAGAGTTCAGAGTGTGTTTTGATCCATCTGTTGCCAAAGAGATGTGTTCATCACTGTGCTGTTTCTCTTTCACTATCCAGTCCCAGGGGAGTCCATGAGAGTTTGGGCTGAAAGGAAGTGGGTTGAAAGATGTAGGCCATTATTCAACCCAGAAGTCTGAAAATCTCAAGTAGCAGAAATTACTTAATGTGGGGGACAGCTCTGGATTAAAGGAGAATATTGCAGCAAAAGCTGTCTTTTTCATTTTATATTTTAGTATAATATTCATCTTGTAATTTGAAGTAAACACTTTTATAATAACTCAAAATATGTGCTGCCAAAAACTATATTTTGCCATTGATAAACCCAATAAAAAAAGGAACACACACACAAACATAGTCTGTGTCTTTTAATTCTATTCAAATTCTATCCTAATACTCTTAATCCAAAAAGCAATTAACAGGAAAGTGATTCACAGAAATACGCTCCTCACCAAACTATCTATGGTGCTTCACCGACATCCAGTATTAGTAAAACTTTTACAAAGGAACACACCGGTCTGACGTCCTGGAACATTTCGCTGCCTCGCTTCCTATGTTTGCTGTGGATTAGGTTGTAGGGAAGACAGGTGTTAAAAACCTATTAAGTGGCATTACCTTCCAGCTGCATTAAGCTAAATGAATTTGATCAGACAGGCTCAATGAACAAGTCATCAACAACTCCAAAGATATCAGACTGAGGATACATAACCAACAGGATTATCATTACACCTCAGAGCATCAGTGACTTGATTCTGAATAAAATGTAAACAATATGGATTCCTCCACTACTTGTCAAGCAAGAGAGAATGTAAATCCCTCTACTGACCTTTATTCCATACTTAGCATGCTTTGATAAATGTGCTCCACTGTGCTTTTTAAAGGGAATGTCAGATGTTTTCAATGTTTGATTAGACACATAAATAACAGATCGGCTTGACGTATATAATCTTATTAATGTGTGTACATAAAAAAAAAAAAAAACATTCAGGGGAATGGAATTCAAGTGTAGCACCCCCTAGCTGTGTTGCTAGAGTGCTAGGATTTTTGTTTGTTATTGTAGGTAAAGTCAAGCTTGGCTAGCAGCTAAGCCTGTGTGTTTTTCTGGGTCAGGGTTTGAGTGACTCAGGGAGGGCTGGATGACTCAAAGGTAGCATCTCTGAGACCTCCCCCTACTTCTGGAATTTACTGGAAACTTCCAAAAGAATTGGCATGGAGGTAAGGAGGAGGTACCTGGAGTATTCAGAGGGCCCTGACCAATCCCCAACAGATGGGTTGGCAGGGGGCCGGCCCCGTCAAGTACGCAGGATCAGCACAGCGGGGTCAGTGGAGTTTGGGTGGAAGCTGGAGATGGAGTGTTAGGCTGTCAGTGGCCCTTGAGGGTAGCCCTCTAGTCTGGGGGTGGGGAGTGACCTAGGGCCTGGGCTTGGGTGCGGAAGGGACCTTCATGATACACAGAAGTGCCCTGACCTGAGGCACAGGAGCAAGTTGAGGACAGCAAGAGAAAACACTGTTGGGCAAATCTCCAGGGGGGAAGACTAAAAGGCATGCCTAAGAGGACTGTGAGAGCAGTCTGGGATGGACGCAGGGTCGGTCAGGGAGGACTGTGAGTCTTAGCCAGGAAGGCTAGTGAAAGGGGCAGCTGTAGCCAAGTGGGCTGGTAGTGCCTGAAGATGTGATGCTGGAATCAGTAGCAACAAAGTGGAGGACAGCTAAGCACTAGGTATTTTGCTACACTAATAAAAAAAAGGAAGTCGCGCTAATTGAAATTAATATAAATAATAGTGAAACACCAGTGACTAATGAAATCAAATAATTCAATGTATGGTGATAAACGCCATCAATGAAGTAAGTGCAAGTTGTGATAAACTCCTAAATGATATGAATGTCTCTGTAATCAATAAGAACGTATTAACAGTCCAAATGAGCCAAGAGGTTAAAAGCAGTCCACAGGTGTGTGATGAAAGGAATCTTTAGGTAACAGTGATGACGACCACGCTGTGTTTAAAACCAACAGGAGACCTCCACCACAGATAATACTGACTCTTACCAGAATTCAGTAAATAATAAGCATGAAATCAAATCCAGCAGCAGCCCACAAGATTGTCTTCAACCAGCGGTATCCATGTATTAGTAATCACCATTAAAATCCAGGCTCCATAGGTACAAAGGAGACATCAAGAGAGGAATATAGTGTAATACTGCGCTGGTTTATTGTAACATAGAAAAGCCAAATGCTTACTTACATTTCAAAGGATGAAAATAGGCATCGAGCGGACATAAAATTGATAGCAGAATATAAAAAGACACAGCCGGCCGGACTGTGTGTAAGCGTGCGTCCGGATATCCGGATCCTTACACTTGGTAAACGCGGCAACGTCAGGGCGTCTCCTCCCAACGTTTCGTCACAATGGGGACGTGTTCACGGGGTAAGGAGACGCCCCAACTCACCGCACATATATCGAACAAAAGGGGCGGAGCCAACCAGGGGGCAGATCCAATCACGATCGCTCATCCTCCATTTTGACTCCTGGAAACCCGCAACTCCTGCTAATGCAGACCGCTGCCACAGTAAGGGAAAAGATATAATGCTACCTCTCTCCCAAAGGCAAAAGGGCAATTATATTTAAAAACTACCATTAAAACTCACAGTCTAGAAAACCGGAAGATCAAGTGAAATAGACTAATGTAAAAAGGGGAGTATGATCCTCATATAACTATAGCCAACAGACAATGCTACCAGCGCATTGATCCCTGTCATGACCGATCTTCTAGGGTTTAAAACAAATAAAAATTGTGGAAAATGCGATCACCAGAATCCACCCCTGGTAGTCTACACCCCCATGTGCATATATCAACATATACAATTACTACAATAAGCAATCTGGCTTGGTTAAAGCAACATGTATAATAAAAACAGAATTAACCATCTATGTTTACACTAAATATATACCATAATAAAAATAAAAATAAATAAAAATAAGTAAGATAAAAATATATCACATAGGTCAATGGAACATTCATAATTTACAATGCCACATTAACACAGATTTTCAAAACCTTCTCATTTAAGAAAAGAGATTAGTATGCTATATCCACATTAAAGTGCTAGTATATATATAAATGGGTAAAATTACAACTCTCATATCCAGAATAGCTCTCCATAACGAAAATATACCTGAACAAATTTATTTCTATGAACCTGAAAATTATGAATTATCCAGAAAACAATTCAAGTCTACCTCGATATTTAAGCCGTAAGGCGTATAGCATTTAATTTTATGTATCCAGGACATCTCGGTCCTAGATATAGATCTGACCAAGTCACTCCCCCTCCAATGAGCGGTAAACTTGTCAATCCCAAGGAATATAGTATCCTTGGGATTACATGCGTGGGCAGTGAGGTAATGCTTGGATACGGAATGCTCCGTGAAACCGCTCCTAATATTCGCGATGTGCTCATTAAGTCGCACGTGTAGCGGACGTTTAGTCCTCCCCACATATTGTAAACCGCACGGACATATTAATAAGTAAATAACTCCAACTGTGGAGCACGTGATAAAAGGTTTAATCGAAAACCTTCTACCAGTGCAACTGGAGCTAAACTCCACCGTCTTTTTCTTAGTGCGGTTATTAATACTACAACTCTGACACCGGCCACATTTATAAAAACCTGTCAGGCCTGCCAAGAACATAGAAGGGACTTTGGGGGGATTCATTATGTTACCAGCCACCTTATCTCTTAAATAAGGGAGACCCCTAAAGATCACCTGCGGCCTGTCTGGTAGTAGACCACCTAAAATGTTATCACTTTTGAGAATGTGCCAATGTTTAGACATATATGCTTAATCCCCCCATGCTGGCAGGAAAAATCTGTAATGAAAGGGCATTTGAATTTGTCAGACTTGTTGCGAGGCTTATCCTCAAGTAAAGAGCCCCTGTCTAATTGTGTCACATGTTCCAGGGCACTAGATAGATCATCCGACTTATACCCCTTCGCTAAAAAGCGATGTGTTAACACGTCTGCTTGTTGAACAAACGATGTCTGCTTAGTGCAGTTCCTCTTGATGCGTAAGTATTGGCTTTTTGGGATGGAATCAAGCCAGGGAGCATAATGGCAGCTATCCCTAGAAATATACGCATTTCTGTCCGTCGACTTGAAATGGGTTACTGTCTGAAAGTTCTCCCCCTCCACCGAGATCACCAAATCCAAAAAATTTACTTGCACCTGGCTAGCCTCATAGCTCAGCGAGATGCCCCGATCATTTACATTTAGAGCGCTCATAAAATGGGTCAAATCATCCTCAGTGCCGTCCCACAGGAGGAGGATGTCGTCAATATACCTGGCCCACAATAATATTTGTGGCCTGGATTGGACACAGACGACATCCTCCTCCCATAGTGCCATGAAGAGATTGGCAAGGCTCGGAGCGTATTTAGCTCCCATCGCTACACCACGATTTTGTTTGTAGAATTTGCCATCATGCCAGAAAAAATTGTGCGTTGCCGCGAATTCCAATAGTTCCATAATAAATGATACCTGTCTTTTATCCAACTTACTATCCCTATTCAAATAATATGAAACCGCATGTAGACCTAGGTCATGTGGTATTATCGTATACAATGAAGCAACATCACATGTTACCAGCCACACACCTGGAGGAGGTTTGATCCCAGATACAATATTAATCACCTCTTTAGTATCCTTGATAAATGATGGTATCATTTTCACCAAAGGCTGAAGGAAGAAGTCTATATACTTGCCCACCCGGGACGTAACCGAATCTATCCCACTTATAATGGGGCATCCCGGGGGGGCAAGTAAGACTCTTATGTACCTTTGGCAAATAATATATAATCGGCGTTCTCGGAGCTTTAGGGACCAAGAAGTCTCTCTCTTTTTCATTAAGAATGTTGCTCCGGAAGCCTCTATTCACTAACCTGGTCAGAATTTTCTTATATTTGATGCCCGGATCAAGGAAAAGTGGAACGTAAGTTTCCCCGTCTCCTAAAATCCGCTGCATTTCCTGCATGTAGTCGATTTTGTTAAGGACCACAATTCCACCACCCTTATCCGCCGGGCGAATAACCACATTTTTATTCTGGCACAGGGATTCTATCCCCTTTTGGATGTCTTGTTTACACCAAACCTGCTTCACTTTCATATCATCTAAGTCTCTCAAAGTAAGATCTCTAAAAACTTTAAGAGCAGCTGGAAGGTGACCCGCAGGGTTCCAAATGGAAGCGTTGGACAATCCTGAATGTATTATATTTGAGGTGGACAATGCAGATTGGTTGAAAGGGTTAGAGGCACAATATCTTTAGATATTGAGCTTTCTAATATATTTATGTATATCCATGTATACCTTAAATTTATTAATATTGGCGGGAGGGACATACTTAAGTCCTTTATCCAGAACTGTTATTTCTGAGGGGCTTAAAGTATGAGAGCTCAGGTTGAAGATGCCTTCCCCCTTCACAGTCTCGACCTCTTTGGGCTTCCTGTTCCTCCCCCCTCTGGTTCCTCTTTTCTTTCTGCAGTTCTTTTGGTACCCTGGCTTGCTCGGGGAAAACCCCATTGTGGGCGGTTGAAGCCATTGTTCAAATTAGGAACACTTGACCCTCCATATCCGAGTTCAAAAGTCCCAGACTGGGTAGGTCCATTCTGTCCCTGGGGAGGGCCATAAGCCCCTTCCCCCAAGTCCAGTGTGTCCCCCAGGGGAAGAAAAGGGTTGTGGGTTAATATATTGAACTCTGGTTCTAAAGTTTCAGCATAGTGAACTACCTCCTGAATTCCTGAAGTTGGAGGAGGACCGAAATATTGTCATCCATAAGGTTGACTACCTCTATGGCCTCCAAACTGATGCTGGTAGCCAGTATTATATTGGGGGGCCAAAGGGGGTGGTGGTGGTCCCTGAGTGCCTCTTCCCCTCATTAAGGGGGGACCAGATGGATAGACAGAACCCCAATGGTAAGTTGGTGGGCCTGTCGTGGGGATCGGGCGTGCTCTTTGAATGGGGGCACCTCTACCTCTGTTGGTGGCTGAAGCAGCAGAAAACTTTTTGGTTTTATTATAACCTTTTGGGGTACCTCCCTTCACGGAATGATTTTGAGGTCTCTTGAGGACATGGGATGGTGGGGGAAGAGAGTACATAGCATCGATCTGACTAGAGGTAGGTTGTGACGCTACCTCCATCTGGGGATTAATCAGGGCATTGGCTTCCGCTAGCAGTTTTTTTTGCCAGTCGAAAACCACATTACCCTGGTAATCAACCAGATCTCTATTAAATTTTTTCTTTTTTTTAATTTTTTGTTCCCTCTCTTCTTTTTCCAGAATTTTTAAAAGGGTTTGAGACCTTTCCCCATATTCTGGACTGGTCAGGGAACCAATTTATCTTTTATAAGAATAATTTCTGCATCTAATCTTTTCAGTTTGGTAGCTTTACGTTCACCTAAAAACTGTAAGAGACTAAGACCTGCTTCATTAAAATATTTGAACCACCCCTCAAGGTCCGTGTCGCCTTTTTGGGGCTGTATCTCCCATCTAAGGCTCCTGGGAACCATCTGTTGTTTAATATAAGTCTCTAAAAAGACTATATCCCATTGGGTATGCAGTTCTGACACTGTAAGATTTTTAAGCCTCATGAAGAGGCCACCTAAATCTCCATCCCCCTCTTTGAAGATTTCGAATACACCCTCAGTATTGACTACTCTCTTGGATTTGGATTTGGTGATCTCGGTGGAGGGGGAGAACTTTCAGACAGTAACCCATTTCAAGTCGACGGACAGAAATGCGTATATTTCTAGGGATAGCTGCCATTATGCTCCCTGGCTTGATTCCATCCCAAAAAGCCAATACTTACGCATCAAGAGGAACTGCACTAAGCAGACATCGTTTGTTCAACAAGCAGACGTGTTAACACATCGCTTTTTAGCGAAGGGGTATAAGTCGGATGATCTATCTAGTGCCCTGGAACATGTGACACAATTAGACAGGGGCTCTTTACTTGAGGATAAGCCTCGCAACAAGTCTGACAAATTCAAATGCCCTTTCATTACAGATTTTTCCTGCCAGCATGGGGGCATTAAGCATATAATGTCTAAACATTGGCACATTCTCAAAAGTGATAACATTTTAGGTGGTCTACAACCAGACAGGCCGCAGGTGGTCTTTAGGGGTCTCCCTTCTTTAAGAGATAAGGTGGCTGGTAACATAATGAATCCCCCCAAAGTCCCTTCGATGTTCTTGGCAGGCCTGACAGGTTTTTATAAATGTGGCCGGTGTCAGAGTTGTAGTATTAATAACCGCACTAAGAAAAAGACGGTGGAGTTTAGCTCCAGTTGCACTGGTAGAAGGTTTTCGATTAAACCTTTTATCACGTGCTCCACAGTTGGAGTTATTTACTTATTAATATGTCCGTGCGGTTTACAATATGTGGGGAGGACTAAACGTCCGCTACACGTGCGACTTAATGAGCACATCGCGAATATTAGGAGCGGTTTCACGGAGCATTCCGTATCCAAGCATTACCTCACTGCCCACGCATGTAATCCCAAGGATACTATATTCCTTGGGATTGACAAGTTTACCGCTCATTGGAGGGGGAGTGACTTGGTCAGATCTATATCTAGGACCGAGATGTCCTGGATACATAAAATTAAATGCTATACGCCTTACGGCTTAAATATCGAGGTAGACTTGAATTGTTTTCTGGATAATTCATAATTTTCAGGTTCATAGAAATAAATTTGTTCAGGTATATTTTCGTTATGGAGAGCTATTCTGGATATGAGAGTTGTAATTTTACCCATTTATATATATACTAGCACTTTAATGTGGATATAGCATACTAATCTCTTTTCTTAAATGAGAAGGTTTTGAAAATCTGTGTTAATGTGGCATTGTAAATTATGAATGTTCCATTGACCTATGTGATATATTTTTATCTTACTTATTTTTATTTATTTTTATTTTTATTATGGTATATATTTAGTGTAAACATAGATGGTTAATTCTGTTTTTATTATACATGTTGCTTTAACCAAGCCAGATTGCTTATTGTAGTAATTGTATATGTTGATATATGCACATGGGGGTGTAGGCTACCAGGGGTGGATTCTGGTGATCGCATTTTCCACAATTTTTATTTGTTTTAAACCCTAGAAGATCGGTCATGACAGGGATCAATGCGCTGGTAGCATTGTCTGTTGGCTATAGTTATATGAGGATCATACTCCCCTTTTTACATTAGTCTATTTCACTTGATCTTCCGGTTTTCTAGACTGTGAGTTTTAATGGTAGTTTTTAAATATAATTGCCCTTTTGCCTTTGGGAGAGAGGTAGCATTATATATTTTCCCTTACTGTGGCAGCGGTCTGCATTAGCAGGAGTTGCGGGTTTCCAGGAGTCAAAATGGAGGATGAGCGATCGTGATTGGATCTGCCCCCTGGTTGGCTCCGCCCCTTTTGTTCGATATATGTGCGGTGAGTTGGGGCGTCTCCTTACCCCGTGAACACGTCCCCATTGTGACGAAACGTTGGGAGGAGACGCCCTGACGTTGCCGCGTTTACCAAGTGTAAGGATCCGGATATCCGGACGCACGCTTACACACAGTCCGGCCGGCTGTGTCTTTTTATATTCTGCTATCAATTTTATGTCCGCTCGATGCCTATTTTCATCCTTTGAAATGTAAGTAAGCATTTGGCTTTTCTATGTTACAATAAACCAGCGCAGTATTACACTATATTCCTCTCTTGATGTCTCCTTTGTACCTATGGAGCCTGGATTTTAATGGTGATTACTAATACATGGATACCGCTGGTTGAAGACAATCTTGTGGGCTGCTGCTGGATTTGATTTCATGCTTATTATTTACTGAATTCTGGTAAGAGTCAGTATTATCTGTGGTGGAGGTCTCCTGTTGGTTTTAAACACAGCGTGGTCGTCATCACTGTTACCTAAAGATTCCTTTCATCACACACCTGTGGACTGCTTTTAACCTCTTGGCTCATTTGGACTGTTAATACGTTCTTATTGATTACAGAGACATTCATATCATTTAGGAGTTTATCACAACTTGCACTTACTTCATTGATGGCGTTTATCACCATACATTGAATTATTTGATTTCATTAGTCACTGGTGTTTCACTATTATTTATATTAATTTCAATTAGCGCGACTTCCCTTTTTTTATTATGTTTGTTTGTGCTGTATGGCACACTTAAGACACGGCTGATAACACATATTTTTGCACTACATGCTGGGTCTGCGCAACAATTTTTTCTTTTTACTATTTTGCTACACTACCATAGGGGCCAGTGGTCCCTGCCTATAAAGGGCATTTGCTATTAGTCTGATTGCGTTCTTATCAGACCATCTATTCAGGGCCAGCTGGTCCTGGCAGATGTAGTTCTACAAGCAATATTGTGCTGGAGGAAGAGGAGAAGTATATATACGGACTATATATAGCTGTGGAGTGTTCTACTACTTTGATCAAGTGAGCATCCCATAATACCCTAAACCCTATCCAAGTTTAATACCCCTAATAAAATGCAAAAACAAAGCTTGACCCCAGAATGCTGTGGAAAATTCTGTGTGCCTGGCTGTGCAGGGTGGGAGATATTTCATTCACCAGTGGAAAGCACTATAGAAAGTCCTAGCAAATCTTTTCTGGTGGTTTGACCTTTTAAAATCGCCCGTGCCAGATCTAAAAATTCCTGCCACATTCTGTTAGGTTTACTAACACGTGCAGCAGATTCAGGTAGTTGTGAATAGTGCCACTTTTACAAATTGGCACAAATTTTAATTGAATTACCTCCAATTTGCAGATAAGGAAACTGGAAGTAAATGAAACCTACTGTAACTTGTTGTACAGAAAAAGGTAGACATGTGCACACTGAAATATTTAGTTTTTGTCCGAATTTTTTTTTTATTTAGTTACACCCAAATTCGTTTTTATTTATTTAGTTTCATAAAAAAATGCATTAGTCCGAAAATCCGACTTAAGGTTGAATCTGTCATTGAAGGCATATGGTGTCTGTCGAATGTTCTAAGAAGATTAGACGAAGCAGCTAAACTGTACGACGCCGCAATCGTACATTTCCGGTCGATAGTTCCACCTACAAGCTATAGAAGAATTCTAATGTTGTATGACACTAGTAATAATTATATTTATTAATTATTATTACTAGTCAACCAACATATAAATTCTTCTATAGCCTATGAGCCGAGCATTTGACCGGAAATGTATGATTGCGGCGTCGTACAGTTTAGCTGCATGTCTAATCTTCTAAGAACTTTCGACAGACACCATAAGCCTTCAGTGACAGGTTCGACATTTGTATGTTTTTCGCTGCTTTGTCGAATCTTCGTCGTTCATGTCAAATGGTCTACCCAACACTGTCTCTATAATGTACACTCTTTTCTCTCTGTGTCGAATCCTCATGTCTCTATAATGTCGACTCTTTTCTTTCTATGTCAAATCTTTTCTATATATGTCGAATCTTCATGTCTCTTTAATGTCGAATCTTTCCTCTCCTAGAATAATCTTGGACTGATAAGCCCCGTTCACACCATAGAATCCATCCGCAGATAAATCCCAGCAAATGGGTTTCAGCGGATAGATCCTATGGTGTGTACACGCCAGCGGATCTTTTTCCGCGGGTATATCTCCCCTGGGATGGATTCCAGCAGATCGGATATTTGCTGACATGCAGAACATATCCATCTGCTGGAGTCCATCCCAACGGATGGATCCGCTGGTCTGTACAGACTCACCGAATCCATCCGTCCGAAGGGATCCCCCGCATGCGTCGTAATGATTTGACTCATGCGTGGAATTCCTTATATGACAGCGTCGCGCACGTCGCCGCGTCATAATCGCGGCGACGGCGCGACACGTCATCGCAAGAGGATTTCGGCGCGGATTTCAATGCGATGGTGTGTACACACCATCGCATGAAAATCCGCCGAAATCCACGAGAGGATTTATCCGCGGAAACGGTCCGCTGGACCGTATTCGCGGATAAATTCTATCGTGTGTATGGGGCCATAGAGTTAAGGTTAGCCACATTCGACCACAGGTTCGATAGACACAGATTGCTATTGTCACCGTCATGTCAAATCTCCTATCTATATCGAACTGTTGTAGAAACGAAAACGGAAAAAAAGCTTTTTTTTATGAGGGAGCTTTCGGATTTCAGATTCTGTGCGTTCGTTTTCGTTTGTTAAAACGATAATGAAAATACCCCAAATTCGGATGAAAACAAATGTACAGGTCTAGAGAAAGGCAGAATGCCTGTACCTGTGTCTTGTTCAGTCGGCACACTCCAATTCGACCCATTCAACTGACTGGGGGTCCCTTGCAACAGCCCCACAGCCATATCCAATGCATGTGGATGTGGTTGGTGTGCTAAGCCCTAGCAGTTTTTCAGGACAAGCTCTCAGGGGTCTATCTCCTACTTCTAGGTCCAAGAAGTACTTGTATGCAGAGGCTTAGCACAATGCTAAGACAAATATGCAATTAGGAAACAAATTTGTAGCACACTTGCATTTGGGAGGTGTAAAGCATATAAAATGAGTCACTATGGCACAGATTAAAGACTTGTGATCATGATCTATGCCATGCTATTGACATTGAGGTGAAACCTCAGTGGGCTGCTGACAGTGATATACTGGAATGTGTGGCAGTCAGGGGCCGGGAAAACACACTGTGCTGACAGGCCGTGAGTTACAGCCATGGCACTTCTCTGTAGCCGTGATTAGTCTTCAGCTGTAAATCATGGGCAGACATCAGATAATTGCCAGCCAGGGTACAAAAGATCAGATTTTACAGGTTTAATCTGCTGATTGGATGTAGCATCATCCGCTCAGCTTCTGTCTCGGTTCTGTAACTGATCAGCTCAGCATTCCACAGTCAGAATAAATGTCATTTATTATACCAAAGTCATTAAGTGCCTACAGTTCATTTAAATCTCCAGACTGGGTTAAAATATTCAGACTACATGTAAATGTCATTATATTTAAACTGTGAGGTGCATAAATGCATGCTCTGAAGGTTACAAATAAACTCCCAGCTTACCGGAGCGCAACATTCCTATTAAAATGATCCTGTCCAAAATAAAAATTTAGAAAATAAGGTTCCTCTGTGAAGAAAAGACATTCGACTTACCTGTCTTTCCACCAAAGATACTAATCTTTTCTGTCTACAAGACCTACTGTGACCATGAATCCTCCTTATCCAGCATATTTCCATGAGTGTCGGATTCCTGATCCCATGCTGAGCGCTGTGGCTTCTTTTGTCAGCACCAACGTCATTTAAATGTCTTATGCCTCGTACACACGACAGGTTTTTCCGTTGGGAAAACTGCCATGACAGCTTTTGGCCGGGAAAACCAGCCGTGTGTACGCTCCATAGAAGTTTTCCCGACAGGAAAACTGCCGGGAATCCCGGCGGGAAAAATGAGAACATGTTTTCTTTTTTCCTGCCAGGATTCCCGGTGGTTTTTAAGCCGGCAGTTTTTCTATGGGGAAAGCCTGCAGTGGAGCATACACACAGCCAGGATTCCCGACCAAAGCTCTCATGACAGTTTTCCTTTTCTTTAATGGCCAGCAGGCTAATCTGGGATTTATAACTTTGGCTGCCTGTGCTGCAGTGTTTGCAGCAGATCCTTCTGGTGAGTTTGTAATTCACTTGGAGGTGTGGTTCTCTAGAAGATTCTATTATCAAGTGGACATGGAGGTGGAGACACATTTGTTATGACCAGTGCTTTTTTTCTCAGAGAATAGGTGCAGGTTTTCCCCCCTTCTAAATCACTTTGTGTCTCTGCCCCCTACCCACCTCCAAGCACTGGCCCTCGGTACCACCCCCTACCCAGCTCCCAGTACGGCCCCTTTTAAAGAATATAGAGCCAAGTGTCATTGTAGTGCTAAGTAATTTGTATGGAATTTGGTAATGATAACAAGAAAAGCAACAAAATAGATCATCCGCAGCCAGCAACAATAGACCCCCAGCAGCAATAACAGATCTCCCAGAAGTCAGCATCAATAGACTCTCCAGCAGCCAGAAACAGTAGAACCACCCCTCCTTAAATATTAGATCCCTTCCAGCATCAATCCCCCCCCAGTAACAAAGGATTGTCCACCAGTAACAATAGATTGCCACGCAAAAATAGATCCCATCCCAATAGATACCCCAGCAGCCAGCATCAAAAGACCCTCCATCACACCCCAGCACCCCTTGCCATGGCATATGTAGCACTACCCCCGAAGGAGCTGCTGGCTTATTTTGGGCGGCATTGTTACCTCTATTTCTCCGCCGTCTAGGGGACTGGATGAGAGCTGAAACAAAGGCAATGTCCACACGTTGCATTCCCTTTTCTCTGCTTTATTTACCGAACATGGTAAAAGAACGAACAATAGATTGAAGAAGTGAAATAGGGTATAGGTAGTGGGTTCAGGTGTAGAACTTGATAAGAAGCACTCCTGCTTCCAGACATAAACTCCCGTCGCCACTCTAGCCAGAGTGGGTAGTGTGCCCCTGGATAGGCCTCTCTCACTAGTCCTAGCAGCCAGGGAGCTACACAGAACCTTGGTACAGTCTCTGCCACTGACCTTCCCAAAGGTGGAGATACGTTCGGTCCAGAATCCTCTCACTTTAGGATTAAGCACCCGGATCTCTTCTTAAAGTAATTACTTGTGAAATCAGGAAAACTGACGGGTGACCACTGCTCAGCCTTTCAGTAGTTGTGTGTCCTTTAATGAAGTTCAGGCCTCCCTGAGTGTACCAGCCTCGTGCTCAGTGCTCACCAGAACAGGTACGTCATTCTGTGGCTTCCTCCCTCTAGGACGGATAGTGCAGGACCACCTTATCAATGCAAACCCAGTCTGACTACTGGGCCAGCCTGGCAAATCATGACCCCAGACCAACGTGATCCGGAGCCAGGAACTCTGAACATGCACCCCCGGCCAGGAGGGCCACACACAGGGGTAGTGGGACGACTGCCTAGGGCGGACGACGACGACCCAGAACCCGTGACGTCTGTCCCTTAAATACTCTCCCCCAGCATGTACAGCGAGGCGATCAACCCTCACTAATTGGCCACTGGGAAAGCATACCCAACACACCTTTATCTGACTGCTGCCACCCTCGGCCTGGGGTGGTACCGACACCCCAGACAACAATAGTGGTCACCTGCAGTACAGCCACGGTTGGAACAGAGGCCCAAATTTGAAAACAAACAGGTCAGAGGTGACTACCCTCTAAATTTAAGGGCAGGGCCAGCAGAGAAAAACAGCTGCCCACTACACATACATTTAGTGCTGGAGGTGCCAGAACTGTCTTTACTGGCGATACTGCTGAAAAAAGACCCTAGTTAAAGGGGTTGTAAAGGTAAAAAAAAAAAAATCCTAAATGGCTTCCTTTACCTTAGTGCAGTCCTCCTTCACTTACCTCAACCTTCGATTTTGCTTTTAAATGTCCTTTTTTCTTCTGAGAAATCCTCACTTCCTGTTCTTCTGTCTGTAACTCCGCACAGTAATGCAAGGCTTTCTCCTGGTGTGGAGTGTCGTGCTCGCCCCCTCCCTTGGACAACAGGAGAGTCAGGACGCTCTCTACGTTGCAGATAGAGAAAGGAGCTGTGTGTTAGTGGGCGTCCTGACTCTCCCTTAGTCCAAGGGAGGGGGCGAGCACGACACTCCACACCAGGGAGAAAGCCTTGCATTACTGTGTGGAGTTACAGACAGAGAAACAGGAAGTGAGGATTTCTCTGAAGAAATAAGGACATTTAAAAGCAAAACCGAAGGATGAGGTAAGTGAAGGAGGACTACACTGAGGTAAAGGGAGCTATTTAGGAAAAAAAACTTTACTTTTACAACCCCTTTAAGACCTTTTTTCACATTATATCACATACTGTACAATGGACATTTTATTTATGTTATTAGTTTGTTCAATTATTGAGTGACATTAAGCCCTGGTTCACACTGGGTACGATTTGGAACGATTTGAGATGCGATTTGACATGTCAAATCGCATCTCAAATCGGCGGCAATTGTCGGCAATGGCACTGTCCTAATCAGTGCGACGCCGCATCTGCGATTTCAAAAAGTAGTTCCTGTACTACTTTTTGCGATTTCGGGCTGCGATTTACATTAAATTGCGGCCGAAATCGCGGCAAATTGCGGCAAAATCGCGGCCGCGAAATCGCGGTAAAATCACGCATTTTACCGCGATTTTGAATTCGCAGCAGTGTGAACCTAGGCTAAAGACACTGTTTTAAGCAATCTCCTGATTTTTTATTTATTTTTTATTGTTATTTATTACTTATTTTAGCAAGCTGACAAACAGACAAAGGGCCAGATTCACAAAGGAGATACTCTGTCGTATCTCAGATACTCCGTCGTATCTCTCAGAGTATCTATGCGACTGATTCATAGAATCAGTTACGCATAGATAGTCCTAAGATCCGACAGGTGTAATTGTTTTACACTGTCGGATCTTAGGATGCAGTACCGCGGCCGCCGCTGGGGGGAGTTTGCGTCGTAAACCAGCGTCGGGTGTGCAAATTAGGAGTTACCGCGATCCACAACGGTTTTTCGCGTTCGCTACGTCGCTGCTAGTCTAGTTTCCCGTCGCAAATTTAGTCGTCGTTTTGGGTTCCCCCAACTTTGCACAGCACACGTATGTGCTGTATAAAGTATGGCCGTCGTTCCCGCGTCGAAATTTAAAAATTCACGTCGTTTGCGTACGACGTCTGGGAATACGGAAGTACGCTACGCACGTCGCCAGTTCGAAAAAATTACGTCACTTTGCGCAAAGCACGGCAGGAATTTCGTAACGGAGAATGCGCAGTACTGTACTTCCGGCGCGGGAGCGCGCCTAATTTAAATGGCACACGCCCATTTAATTTACGCGGCCTTACGCCGGAGGCCGCCAGCGTAGGTTTTCATTGCAAGTGCTTTGTGAATCAGGCACTTGCGATGAAAATTTGCGGCGGTGTAACGTATCTACGATACGTTACGCCGCCGCACTTCTACGTGAATCTGGCCCAAAGTGTATAAAAATGCATTTCACATTTATATACTTTATTTTACTTTTTCCAAATATCTGTGTTATGCTTACACATTACTTAGCCTGCATGTATTTAACATGAAACATGTATCTAGGTCCTCTTGAAAATAGCTTTTTTTCCAGAAAATTCTAAAGTCTAAAAATAGCCCTACGCTTTGTATATGGTTATACAGTATGTTGAAATAGAACTTGTCCAGTATGCAAGCAGTTTTCTTAAATCTCCTAACACCTTCATCACTGAATGATAAGAGGTTTTAAAGTTGTGGTCTAGTGGGTAGCACATATATTATTTTCCTTGTCCACAAGCACACTTCATTATCCTTGCAGCTATATGGGAGTCATGTGAGGTTAGTGGGGAAAAAAACTGTCAAAGAATGTATTTGTTTGGCTTGGTTCTCAAAAATGTTTAAATGCATGTCTATCAAATACATGTGAGATACTTCCTTCCTGATTTACTGGTGATCTGTGCCAGCTCTAGGGGTTGCCATGTGCTAAACAAGCATATTGGATATACCTGGTGAAAAATTGTCTATTTATTTATGGAGCACTACCCCAGGAGGAGCTGCTGGATTGTTTTGGTCGGCATGTTATCTCTATTTCCTCGCTGTCTAGGGTATCAGATGAGAGTTGAGAAAAAGTTCAATGTCCACACTTTAGACTTCTTTTTCTTTGAATTACTTGCTAAACTTGGTAAAAGAATAAAATAAGTAGTTGAAGAGGTGGAAGGGTAACAGGTAATAGGTTCAGGTGCACAACTTCCTGCTTCCAGCAACACAACTTTCGTTGCCACTCTAGCCAGAGCGGGTATTGCGCACCCAGATAGGCCTCTCTCACTAGCCTAGCAACCGAGATGGCGCACAGAAATTTGGTAAAATCTCTGCCACAGACCTTCCCACAGAGGGAAGTATATTCGGTCCAAAATCCTCTCAATCTCTCCCGAATGACTTCTTGTGAACTTAGAACTGACAGGCGACCATCATTCAGCCTTTCAGTAATGGTGCGTCCTTCAATAAAGTTCAAGGCCTTTCCTGAGATACCAGCCTCTTGCTCGGTGTTCTCCAAGATAGGTTCTTCATCGAGTGGCTTCCTCCCTCCAGGACGGACAGCACAGGACCACTCTGCAAACGTAGACCCAATCTCACTACCGGGCCTACTTAGTAGATCACAACCCCCGGACCAACGTGGTCCCCGAGCCAGGAACACTTGAACACGCACCCCCGGCCAGGAGGGCCACACACGGGGGGTGGTGGGACGACAGACCCAGGATCGTTGACCCCGGTCCAATGGCATCTGTCCCTTAAGTACTCCTCCCCAGCATGCACAGTGAGAGGACCAACCCCCACTGATTGGCTGCCGAAGGGGAACCCTTGACTGCCGCCAACATTGGCCTGGGGTGGTAACGGCACCCCAGACAACAACAGTGGTCACTCACAGTACAGCCATGGCTGGAACAGAGGCCTAAATTTGGAAAAATCATACGGTCTGAGTCAACTAACTCTCAGACTACCCTCTAAATTTAAAGCAGCGCCGCCTAATAAGTAGCAGGCCGCTACATTTAAAAAATAAGAGGCTTTCTAAGGTTTGGGATAAGCAACTATCTGAGAATTCTACTACCTAGTACCAGGTCAAGGTCCTCTGGTGTCTAAGGTAAAGAAACCAACATGTGCCCCCCCCCCCCTTCACGGTTAATTGAGAGGAATAGACCTTGCATATCACTCTGAACATACAGTGGATGGTCCAGCAAAGGGGCGGAAGATACAGCCCTAGAATTACCTAGAATACTATAGTCATTATGGAGCACAGTAAAACCAAGCCAGGATTTCATTTACAGCAGGATAACTAAAATTAGTTTTTTCATCTGGGAACTAAACCAAAATTAGTCTGTCATTTATCCTTTTTTTTATAAAAGGCACTAAAATTATGTTTCTGGTAAATATTCCTTTTTCAAAACCTCTACTAGCCTAAATGAGCATTTAACCATTGCTGTGCTACAGAAGTAAAGCATTTTTTTAATTTGGCACTACAAAGGAGAAATGTGTAAAGTTGATGATGATTTGTGGCGTAAGAGTTTATAAAAAGTAATAACTAGCGGTTAAACTTTATTTTTAAAACATTTATTTTAGGTTTGTTTAATTTAAACAGAAAACAAATTTAAGAATGAAGGCTACAATTGTAGTATTCATTTATAAATGAATGAGAAGCAGGATTGGGCTGTCTCAGTGACAGCTCAGTCCTGGAACGTAGCTCTCCCATTCTCTAATCAGCACTTTGACAACTGGCCCACTGAGTTTTGCTTATCGGGAGTGAACGGAATTACTGATACAAAGCTGAGTGGCTGTTAAACTGACAGTAGAGCACTGCTGATTGCACTGGAAGAGCGCTTACTCATTCCAAGCAGTTCGGCTGAGCTGTCATCTTGACAGCATGGTCTTGTAGAGCACAGGAGATGGCTAGGACAATGCAGAGTCAGGAGAGGCTCAAATCCTACAGTAGCTGTGCCACCCCTCCCCAGTAGTGCCCTTTGTGTCAGCCCTGCTCTGCCCCTAATTATTATCCACATTGGGACATGTTCCTTTCTGTCCGAAAATACCTGAGTATGACACCTTCTGCAAGTGTTCGTCAAAATTTTGGGTGCATTTTTCACCCTTCTCTTTATTTGAGCTTCATGGCATCAAATGTATTTATGTTAACAGTTTTGTTGGATGGTTTAACCACTTCATCTCTCAAACATTTATACTCCTTATGGACAAGTGCATCTTTTCTGTATCCAATATGAGCCTGATTATTCAGCAATAACCTGTTATTACCCAAGGTAGCAAAGTAATACAAACATACAGTATTTTTTTCTTCACAAACTAGGTTTTATTTGGCAATATTGTTTTGTAAAAGTTTTTTTTTTTTATGTAATAGACCAAAAAATGTATTTATTTTTTCGAAAAGTGTTCGTTTTGGAAAAAGTAATCTTAATACAAGTTAAAATAACACTAACATTATGCTTTTGATGCTAGGCATGTCAAAATTATTTAAAAATGAAAAAAGTATTTTTTTTTATATTGGGATTAACTAAGGCAGTGGTCATCAACTCCTGTCCTCAGGGCTCACTAACAGGCCAGGTTTGCAAGATAACTGAAATACGTCACAGATGATATCATTTGCTGCTCAGTGATTGCAGTATTCTAGTCTGCATCACCCCAAGGTAATACATAAAACTTGGCCTGTTAGTGGGCCCTGAGGACAGGGTTGATGACCACTGAACAAAGGGTTAATAAAAGGTTAAATGGGTATCCATTTTATTCAAAAAAGCAACACAACTTGTAAGGTTTCTGTAACTGATTTCATATGCATATCAAGGTCACATCTATGATCTGCATATCCATGAAATCGGAACTAAGGTTTAACAATACATTTTTACACTGTATTACTCAATAACACTTGCACACCATCTGCGGGTGCTCTGTGACTGCTTCAAATATGTAATGCATAGGATTTCTAGGCTGTAATTCTGACAGCTGGTAATTGCTGGTAATAGCCACAGGGGGAGTGGAGGGGTGCCTAGAGTTATGACCTATAATGACTTGCTCTTTTTTATCCATCATTGTATTTACTTGGTTATTATAGATTTTTGCCATTCAATATGTTCATTGTATATTAAATTCATATTTTCATGTTGGAAAATGACAGAATAATACAGCTGTTGTTATGAATTATATTTATTTTATTATTGCATGATGCTATTTAATCATGTTCAAAATGCACTAACCCTTAGCAACCAATCAGATTTCAATAATAAGATCAGTAGAGGGAGGTTGGTTTTGATTGAGAAATGTCTTGGCCCTTTGGAGTTATGTTCACCTATGCAAACTAACAACATCTGGGAGTTTCTGAGGCTGAGTAAAGCATACAAAATAGTCTTAATGAACATACTCTTGAAGGGCTTTCATAGCTTAAATGTAGATAATCTGATCTCCATCTTGAACCCTTCGATAATTAAAATGAAACGTTTCTACATTTTACAATGCACCACCTACCTTGTTAATACCCTGGGACCCTTAAACTTTTACATTCTTATGCCACAACCATTTTTCATGACGAGAAAAAATTCATCTTTTAAATTGGTCGTGTGTATGCTCCAGAGCATTTTTCTCGATGAGAAAAAGGGGCGCTAAAAATTTAGAACCTGTTCTATTTTGACGTGAACAACGGTCATGTGTACGCCTTAACGAAGGGGAAAAAAAACACGCATTCTCATAAGCAAGTTATGAGACGGGGGGTTGTTGTACGTCACCGCGCTTTGCTCAAGCATTTTTGTTTACGACCCTGTGTATGCAAGGCAGGCTTGAGAGGAATCACGTTGAGAAAAATTTAGTTTTTTTCAATGTCGTGAATAATGGTTGTGTGTACGCGCCATTAAAGCAAACCTATTAAAAACCATGGTAAATAATTTTTGCCATCGTGAAAAAATGCATAATCAGACAACCAAAAGAATGCTGATAGATTGAATACTTATGAGGCAGCTCTGATTGGTCCTTATCGTGTACCAGTACCGAGCACCCTCTGGCAAAATGCCTAAAAAGTGCCCCAAACTGTCCAAAACCCCTCCCCCTCTCTGTAAGTCCTGGAGTTACGTTAGCTGCATTGGGGGGGGGGAGAAAATGAGGAAGAAGGAATGGGGGAACACTAGTCAGTACCAGTGTACAAAAGTATATTTCCTTTGAAAGAATAAATCACCTCTAATGTTTGGTGTCTTAAGTGTGTGGATGCTGCTGAAGTATGTACAACTATTAGTTTAGCTTTTTACATTTAAGAAAGGGGTGCTTCAAGACTGTGCATAATATTTAAGGGTGCTGAGACTGGAAAAAGGCTGAGAAACACTGACTCTGTTGGAAATAGAAAAACACATTTTTGTTGAATAAAGCTACATTGTTAGAGCCGGTTCACACAGGGGCAACACGACTTCCAGAACGACTTTGGGAGGCAACTTGGACAGGACTTGAGTATGAATAATCAGGCAACATACAAGGCAACTTCAAGTTGCCTCCAGGACAGTACAAGGCAACTTCAAGTCGCCTCCAGGACAGGAGGCTTTCCAGTGCGAATCAAACAACAACCAGCTCTGTGGGAGGGAGGGGTTTGCCTGAGAAATGTATGTTATCTTCCTGTATTGTTGCTTCAGTTAAGACAGTGATCAGACTTCTTAGGCGACTTCCATTGAAATCAATGGGTACAAGTTGCCTACAAGTTGCCTACAAGTCGGATTGAAGTAGTACAGAAACCTTTTCTGAAGTCGGAGCGACTTCAGTAGTGTGTATTAAGACGGCTCCATTCACTTCCATTGATTTTCTCAACCACGCGACTTGGGACGACTTGGGGCAACTTCAAGTCAGATCCCAGGTCGCCCCTGTGTGAACCGGCTCTAAGGGCCGGATTCAGATACATCGGCGCATATTTCTGCCGGCGTAGCGCATCTCATATGCGATACGCCGATGTAACACAGAGAGGCAAGCAGAGTATTCACAAAGTACTTGCTCCCAATGTTGCGCCAGCGTAACGTAAATTCTTCGGCGTAAGCCGGCCTAATTTAAAGTAGGTGGAAGTGGGCGTGATACGAGCGAACGGCACATGCGCCGTCCCATGGACGCTTTCCCATGCCCATGCTCAGAATCACGTTGGAGCGAACACCTAAGATACATTGAATCACTGTCTACGACGTGAACGTAACCTACGCCCAGCCCTATTCACGTACTACTACGTAAACTACGTAAAATACGACGACTCTTCCCTGGTCCATACCTTAACATGACTTACACCTGCTTTATGAGGCTTAACTTTACGCCGGACGTACAACGTATGTAAACCGCGTATATTAATGCGCCGGGCGCAAGTACGTTCGTGAATCAACGTATCTCACTCATTTGCATATTCGAATCGTAAATCAACGGGAGCGCCCCTTGTGGCCAGCGTAAATATGCGCCCACGATACGACAGCGTAGGAAACTTACGTCGGTCGGATGAAGCCTATTTACAGGCGTATCTTGCTTTCAAAGTCAGGCGCATAGATACGACGGCGCACATTGATACTTACGCGGCGTATCTCGAGATACGCCAGCGTAAGTGCAAGGGAATTCGGGCCTAAGTGTTTATTGGATGTTGCATGAATATACACCATGCATTTATCAATATATTGCATTTAGCAGCATTTTTTAGATGTGCTTCCATAAGTTGAACAGACTTACAGTAGTTCTTGTAATTCACACCTCAGTACTACATGGTAGCATTCTGGTCTAAATGGAGCAGAGCTGAGCTTTGGAAGTGCATGCCCTCAATGACCTACGTAATAAATAATAATGCATATGTTTTGGAAGCATCATGCTTGACTCTGGAAAATGAAAAACTTTGACAAGTAAGGGTGATCACCTGGTGACCTAAAATCCAACTGGACCCTTTTTTGTTTTGTGATGTTTTCAAATCTGAATTTTTATCATTACAAACTTCCCATCACATCTGTGTTTTCCGTGTAATGTGAACTTGCCTTCCTTCAATGTATCCTTCCTCTCTATTAATAAGCAAGCCTGGGTTAGGTCTGGTTTTTCAATCTGTCCTGAGAACTCTGGCTGACTTGACACAAGAAGATGTGTGGACCACTGACAAGCATTTGCTCATGTTCCTGTCGGTTTGCATTCGGCAGATGAAAGCGACTCCTTGGTTACAAAATATCTAATGTGAAACTTAGTCTTCTCCAATGTTATATGTAGCAAAAAAACAAATGTAAGTGTGTCCATTCTTATTTTTTTCATTTGGCATCTATTTTATTTGTTTCCACTGTGTAGATTTCCATTGTATTGGTGTTGAGTACATTTCTAACATTTCTGAAATGGAAATACACTTAAAGCTCCAGGCACAAAATGTTATTTAAATTCTTCAATAGCTACAAAGGATATAAATCCACTTTGTGTGTACCAAATGCTTCTGCAAAACCAGTTATTACCTTAGAAGTAAAAGGGCAGTTACACTATCACTGTGCATGTACATAACCTGTGCAGAGGGCAGTGCTGTGATAGAGAGACCCAGAAGGCTCCACCCACTACATGAGGGGGCGGATACAGGACCAGTCACCCTGCACAAGGAGAGAGAGCAGCAGTGACCAGTCTAGATTACAGGTTTCTCCTGTGCAGAGGCAAAGTTTCACGCTGGATTACTATACAGATCTGGAGGAAACAAACAAAGCACACCAAGAGTCAAATAAAAACACATGCCTATAGACAATCTTTGCTTAGTGAACCTGCATTTATGAAGTAAAACATTGCTATGTTAAGGGGAACATCTAAATAAGTTAAGGGTGCCTAAACAGCACTCTGAAAAATGTAAATTTATTTGTAGTATATTTTATGTCTCCGTTTGGGTAGTTCAATTTCGAATAGGGTTGATATAGAGAGTCTAAATAAAAGAGAACAGTATTGTATGAATTTCTCCTAAAAAATTGCAGCGCACTTTCTGTTACGTAAGGGGGCCTAGGCACGCCTGTGCCTACAGCCTTATAACTGTATATCTGCAGTGTGAGATCTAAGGCACTTCTGCATCTGTTAGTATCAGGAGATTTGGAGTGAGATTTGGTGATGTCATTACTGTGCTGCTCACTGTTCTACTTGCTGGAGGTTCTGACAATGAAGCAAAGCCCTACCTCTACCAAGATGCTTGCCTCCACACAGGGATACAATTCAGAACAAGGCCTGATAAGTCAGTAATGAAGTAAAGATCAACTAAAGGGAGACCAAATGCAATCCTGAGTGTCCTTTGCTCTTTGCCTTCTTTTTTTGGGCACATCTTCCAGATCTCAGTTACTCTTTAACCACTTCCTCATCGCCCACCGCAGATATACTGTGAAAGGGTGTCTCTGTGATAATTACGTACCTAGTACATAATCTAAGGCCCTGTACACACGATCAGTCCAAACTGATGAAAACGGACTGAAGTTCAGTTTCATTGGTCCAAATTTACCGTGTGTGGGCCCCATCAGTCCGTTATCCTTCGGTCCAGAAATGTAGAACTTGCTTTAAAATTGAACTGATGGACTGGTAACCGATAGGTCAAAACCGATGGTTAGTGCGCAAAAGCATCGGTTCCAAACCCGGGCATGCTCAGAATCAAGTCGACGCATGCTTGGAAGCATTAAACTTCGTTTTTTCAGCACGTCGTTGTGTTTTACGTCACCGCCTTGGACTCGATCGGTTTTTGAACTGATGGTGTGTAGGCACATCAGACCATCAGTCAGTCAGTTTCATCGGTTAACCGATGAAACTGAACTTCAGTCCGTTTTCATCAGTTTGGACTGATCGTGTGTACATGGCCTAACACTTCTAGGTGTAGGGTGCGCACTAGTCTCTTAATTTTCCATCAGGCTCTGCCCACCTGAAGACTCAAGTCATTTCCCAAATAAGGGCATTGCCATATTTGGTTAATATGATCATCAGTATCCTGGCCCTTTTATTTACATTGAGCTTTCGGACAGAGAATCTCCCGTCTCACAGCTGAACGAGACCTGGGAATAAAGCCCTGTCCAAGAAAGTGTCACATGAATGACAGTTTTCCAGCATACATATGCCCCATTCTGAGAACTGGCACCTCTCCAGCTCTGAGATGTTATTAATTTCCACAAGTTAATTACTGTCAGTAATTTTTTAAGAATCTGTCGCTGTCATAGAGATGGGTTCTTGAAGTAGACTACACTCTGTTTTATTTATTGCCATATTTCGGGGGTGACCATCCTAAATCTATTTTATAGGTAAATTCCATCAAACTACAATATTATGATTACCCTTCCGTGATCCATTGGAGAAAATTTAGAAACCATTGAAGGTCCACTTAGAAAGCAAAAATAAAAAAAAATAAGCTTTTAATTTCCTTGTCATAGCCAGGTGGTAGTAAAGGCTATATTAATTAGGTCGTTAGTATCAGAACGCTTTAGATAAAGCAATATAAATATATTTTTCTCAAAATATTGTTGTCATAGATGGATTAACAAGTCCCCTATGTAATAGCATTGGGCAGGTGACAGGTTCTATTGGAAAAGTGTCACAATAGTCTCCTTTAGGAAAACCCATCACTCACAACAAGCAGCACTCAAAAAGGACCATGGTGTACCTTGCATGGTAGGCCGAGTACTCACGAGCAGACATGTCCGATGAAACCGGTCCGCGGACCGTTTTCATCGGACATGTCTGCCCGGGGACTTCTGTTCGATGGCTGTACACACCATCGAACAGAGGTCCGCGTGTAAACAATACGCGGGGCGTGTCCGCGGTGTTGCCGCGTCGATGACACGGTGTCGCCGCGACAATGACGCGGCGACAAGGGCGGCCTGCCTTTAAAATGCTTCCACGCATGCGTCAAAGTCATTCGACGCATGCGAGGGATGGCGGGCGGCCGGACATGTACGGTAGGTCTGTACAGACGACCGTACATGTCGGGGGGACAGGTTTCCAGCGGACTGTTTTAAAGCAAGTCCAGGAAACAGTTGCCTGCTGGAAACCTGTCCGATCCGCCCGAAAATGGTCCGCTCGGGCCTACACACGGCCAAACATGTCTGCTGAAACTGGTCTGCGGACCAGTTTCAGCAGACATGTTTGGTCGTGAGTACGGGGCCGTAGACTTTCTCACAGAAATCTGCAATCTGCCTCTACCATGAAAGGGCCACTTGGTTTTAGCCCCACCAGGATAAAGATTACCAGACCCCTGTGACAGGGGATATCATGCAGAAGGCCTACAATCATAAATATGAATGTTCACTAGTCTTCTTTATGTGGATGAATTGGATGAACATTTGCTGTTGAATGTAGGCATCTTTTCATTTGGAGTATGTTCAACATTTGAGATTGAATGCTCAATTTTTATAAAAGGACAGGCTGACTCTTTAATAGGAAAGTGCTAAGTGCAGACTTCACATTTAATTAGTTTCGAGCAGTCAAAATAATGGGAGATGATTGCAGATGGATTGCTGTGGGTGAATGTTCATTGCTGTTTCTCCATCTTACAACAAGCATGGTTAGTCCAGTATGACTGCCATCATAATTATCTTTGTAAATAGTAGAAAACCAGTCACCATCGATATTCCTAGTTTCCACAGAGAGATTTTATATGAGCATTGGCTTGGATGTGGGATCAGAAGGTCACACAGGTCTGTCTAATGCTAGAATTCATCATTCACATATTACAGTCTGCTTAAATAGTTTTTATTTCAGCATTTACAAAGGGGTCAGAAGTGGCAGAAGGAGTATTTAATACACGGTAGGAGCATTATAGCAGATGTTCTTTGATTCATATTCATGCTGGAAGTGGTTTGTTTGGAAAGTATTTCCAGGCAGTAGGGATGTTCTGAGCTAACCGACAGTGATAGTCCTGGAAAATATGTTTATGGGTGACTATTTGTAGTGATATATATGCATATTGTACGATACGCTTAACGCAGATGGGAGATGAAAAGATCAAGTGCTGGAGGAATTGAAGCCTAAGAACATTGATGAAGGTGGATACCTTGCTGCGCCTTTTACATTATTGAGTGAACTGAAAATTCAGAACTGAAAGTGAAGTTGCAACATTTGCTAAAACTTGAAATTTGGGGAGTTTTAGTGAAACAAATTGTAATCAATAGGTAAGGTGAAATTCAGATGTTTTTTTAAAGTTTCCATTTTGGTGTCCCATGCTGTATATTCATGATGTAATGCTTGTTTTCTCTAATAACATAGAGGAAACCTTAACCTATTCCCAGTCCAGGATAACTCACCATCTTCTGTGCCACTTCTCCAGTCCTGAAACATGGAAGTCCCTCAATGTCATTATAATGGTCACGTATTGTACATGATAACAATGGCAAGAGCAATCACATGCTTGGAGAAGAGGACTGCCTTCAGGGCAACATAACTGGCACAAAAGAAGTCTACAGGCTTTAGGATTATGGTAATTAATGCTCTCTATTACATGTCCCCGCGCTAGCATCAAATATATGGAGGAAGGGCCAAACACATAGGGGCAGATCCACAAAAGGATTACGCCGGCGTATCTACTGATACGCCGGTGTAATTTTAAATTTCCCGCGTCGTATCTTTGTTTTGTATCCACAAAACAAGATACGACGGCCTTCTGGTAAGCCTCAGTCCATGTGGTGGTGGCTCACGCAATCATCAGTGCACCGGGTGTTGTTTGTTCCAAAACTTCATTTGCTTTTTGGACTTTATTATCACACTTAATTTGTGTATTCACAAGGACTTGATTGTCGATTAATTAGTTGGCGCAATTTTTTTCTTTTCTTATATGCTTGTGTTAGGTCACGTTATTGCTGCCTCCTTATATATTCACTTATTTAATCACAATTGTTTTGGTTAGCGCAATTTTTTCTTTTTCCAGCTTCGCCAGGCTCGCCGCTGCCATCGACGAACCAGAGAAGGGATCTGCTGGCCCCGGATGCTGACCATAGAGATTTCTAGCAGACCAGATGGCCCCTGGAGTCTCTATGATTGTTCAGAGGCTGGGCGCGATTTTATGAATTCACGCACGGCCTCTGCACCTCGGCTGGGAAGCTGAGATCATTTTTTTTATTTTCAGGCTTCCCAGCCTAGAGGGGGGATGTGGGGTCTTATTGAAAATAATCTCGTCCATATATGTAAACGGTGTTCAAATCACACATGTGAGATATCGCAGCAAACATTAGTGTGAAGCCCCATACACACCATCAGATTATCTGCAGATTTTTGTCTTCAGATTTACCAAAACCATATAATATGAGGTCAAACCTTAAGAGTTTCAATTTGTATGCAATCAGGCAGGCCCTTGTACTACATGGTTTTGGTAAATCTAAAGACAAAAATCTGCAGATAATCTGATGGTGTGTATGGGGCTTGAGAGTAATTATTCTACAACCAGACCTACTCTGTAACTCAAAACATGTAACCAGTAAAAAAAAAAGAATGCGTCACCTATGGGGATTTTTAAGTACTGAAGTTTGGTGCCATTCCACAAGCCTGTGCAGTTTTGAAGTGTGACATGGTAGGTACGGTATTTATCGGCATATTACACGCACATGCGTATGACACGCACCCTAACTTTAAGAGGGAAGTTTCAGGAAAAAACTTTCCACAGCACCCTGCATATAACACGCAGGCACAGTTTACCCTCTATTTTCAGGGTAAAAAAGTGAGTGTTATACGCCAATAAATACAGTATCTATTTACTCGGCGTAACATCTTCTTTCACATTATGCAAAAAAATTGGGCTAACTTTACTGTTTTGTTTTTTTAAATGTGAAGGACTAGCATCAAATTTAGAGCTTAAAGGACACCGCCACTCGCTGCGTCTTCTTTTAAGGGCTTTATTTGTCCATTTTTATTAAAAGAAGTTCAAACAAAATCAAAGGTTTCCCTTGCAAGGGTTTCAACACTCCTTTTCATCAATCACATGACATTCAGCCTCCTGGCTTATACATACAGCAGTGCTGCTCAGGCCTTCCACTTCAGGCTCTCGTCTGTCTCCTACAGACTATTCCAGACTATTCCATTGGCAACACCGTCCATTTAGATTGGGTCCACTGCTCTGACCCTCAGACTTGGTTCTCTGGCTTCCAGTGTGCAGACAAGCACTCTCTGGCTTCCCCAGTGCACACCTGCACTCGTCGGAAGGGTGGAGCCCAGAATGCTGGTCCTGACTCTACACCTGAACAATCAGTGTGCCGATCAGTCTCAAAGCCCAAACCCATGACTGGGGATTTTATCCCACCCGGATCTCTAAGAAATCCCCAGGCTCCAGGTCCCAAAGTGGACTTTTGTAAATAATGAGGAAACTGAAAAGCCAGTTTCCTCCCAAACAAGCAAATACACTGGAGCCCCTCAACCTGCCTGGTTGAGAATCCTGTATTAGTACACTGGTAGGGTACCACACTACCACACAAAGCATGAAACATTTCCCCCCCCCCCCAAAAACGTGTTTGAAAAATTCCTGCGCAAATACCGTGCAAGATAAAAGTTGCAACAACTGCCACAACTGTTCTGCTAAAAAAAACATTTATAATGTTTGAGGTTCTATGCAGTTTTCTAGCAAAAAAAAAAAGAAGATTTTTCCATGTAGGAAAGAAATGTCAGAATTGTCCTGGTAGGCACATGTAGGCACATCAAGCGTTTGACCGCTAATGGATTCCATTAACCAGAATAATAATGTATTATTGCACATTGGGATACTATAATGTCAGGGGTACAACAATGTTTTTTTTTATTTTACCGCCGCATCCCTAATACAATTCAAATAGCTTTATCCCTACTAAGAGAAGGAATAGGACATAAATTCATGGTATTTTTTAGGTGGATACGGTATATCTCACAATAAAATGTCAATACAATACATATTTTGCCAACATTAATTTTTTTATTAATAAACTTTTGGTCACTCAAGAGTGGCTCATAGAGGCCTTCAGATGAGCTATGTGGTTTATAGCCTCTGCGTATTGTTTTTAACATTTGTAAGGCAATTTTCACCTTTTTTAAATGGGCCACTCTTGATCAAATGACCAAATGTTTATTAATAAAACATTGCAATTGAGCAAAATATGATGGACTTGTAATCTTTGATGAAAACCCCAAAAAATTAAAATACATAATTAAAAATGTGTTCATATGATATATTTGAGTGCAGATTTATGTTTTTAAGGATTTTTTTTCCTTTTTTTATAAAATTCATCTTTTGTAGCACTTTTGTAGATAACATGTTTTAGGACAGTTCCTCTTTAAAGTGTAATTATAGAACAGGCACCAGATTGCTGCTGGATGACTTGTCATAACAGTTTGGAGAACCCATAGTTTGCTGTGCCTGGTGGTTACACTTCAACGTCAGTCTCTTGCCTTTCGAAAGTCATCAGCGGTCCCTGCTCCTGCTGCCTGGGTTATGTGATCCACATATTGCTAGGCATACATCAAGCGCATAGGGAGTCGATATAATTAAAAGTGACAGAATGTACTAATATCTTATGGATAGAATCACTTTGTGCCAACCTCTGTGTAGCAGAAACAGCTGGTGGTCCACTGAAGTGCAATTAAAAATCAGATTAGAGGAGATATATAATAGATTCCTGCATAGTTATTCTGACAAGTGCTGCGCAGTCATGGAAACATAATGGAATCTAAGGATACAGTAGTCACAGATCATCGTCACAAGATGAATACCCGTTATAGTAAGACAAAGCTTCTGCAAAGACCACTTCACTTAAATAAAACAGTGACATGTAATGTAATGCAATGCAAACCATTCATATGAGCAGCTTTTCTAGATGGTTTTTAGGTCATCAATAGGCATTTGAAATAATCAAAATCTCGATCCTTGAATTGTTATAATAGCGCAACCTAACCTTTCATTGATTACTTTATTTTTTGTATTTACTTGTATTCTCTCCTGGTTAGAGTAGACGTGACTGACTAAGTGTCAGGCTGCAAGGTTGTGTTATCTATTGACCTGACTCAGTGCTCATAACAAACACTTAAAAACTGTCATACAGCAAAGGTGCTGTAAGGATTACATGTAGAAAATCTAAAAGCTTTCTTTACTGCCAGTTTGCAATTCTCCAGCAACATGATGGAGCTAGAGTTTTCAGCCCTGAGCTAAGGCAGAAGACAGGCTAGCCTTTAAGACTTAAGGATGCACTCTGAAAGCTGTGCCAAAAAAAAAACTGAGGCAGATGGCAAAGGACTAGTCACCAGTATTGCCTGTGGCCTCCCCGCAGCTGATCTCTTTCCCATTACTGACTTTGACTTACCATGCATTCTTCTGTAGGGAAAACTTATCATTGAGTTTGCACCAAAATTGTGGTACAGGAAACATGCATTGTCCTACATAAACCGGCCAATACTGATCACAGTTGACAGTCAAATGGCTTTTTGTGACATTGAGAAGGTGATTAGCTACACCCGATTGAGTTTACAAGTTATTTTTACGAGGGAGTGATCCTTTTACCAACTCTGATTCTGTTTTCGACTTTGTTCTTATCTTTTTCTGACATGTTGGTAATGTTGGACATCTTTCACTTAAAAAAAAAAAAAAAAATGGATTATTTTAAAGGGGGCTGATTCTTTTCTATACCATATATATATATATATATATATATATATATATATATATATATATATATATATATATATATATATATATATATATATATATTTCCAAGAAGCAGGTGAGGTACATGGATGTATGAATCAAGTACATGCACTAGACAGGCTCTGTCTCTGATTGGATGAGCCAGAGAAGAGGGATGGATGACATCATGATCACCATGATCTCTGCCTTGTCCAATCGCTGAACAACTTGTGTTGTGTTGAAAAACTTCAAGACGTTCTCTCTCTGAATAACGGAGATGCCAAGAAAGTTACTCCCTGTGTTCAGCATGCAAATATCAAGTCACTCGAGCAGCACCTGGAAGAGAGCAGTGTTGACTGTATGCTCAGACTACTACAGTGAATTTCTGCACCCCCAGTGGCCCTCCGGATACAAGACATGAAGAATTAGATGTAACTAAGCCGAACCAAAACTCATTCCTGGAGTTCTGCTTTATTTTAATACTACCTAAAATGTTAAAGGCATGAGGATGGTGAGGGATAAGGGCACCTTAAAAAAAATGAGGTATTGAAATAGTTATATTTGTATTAAATCTATAATAATAGTCTTTACTTGTTGCTACTAATACATTTTCAGTAATGGCCTGTTTGTCTTTATTGTGTCCTTAATGTGATAAGCTTGTAGATTATTTGATCAATGTGTGTAAACGTTTCAAAAACCTTCCTTGTGTTAATATCCTTGTAACTCCTTACTATTGGTTCCTTAAATGTTTGTTGTATTATGATCTATTAAATATGATAAGCAATACCTAATAACTGTATATCTTTCTGTTGGAAATTATTATGTCAAACCTAATTAAAATTGAAAGTAAAAAACAAACAAAAAAAACCTTGCTTGTGTGTCTATAATTATACATTTTCAAGATGGCAGGCAGCCATAGTTTGGATTTTTTTTTTTTTAAAACTGCGCTAAAAGTGCTAAAAAGAAAAGAACAACTATAAAACTAAGTTGCAGCTTGTTCAGTTGGGAGCTGCGATTAACATGTAAACAATTGGTACAGCAAAACACATAAAAAGAAAAATAAATCGCGCTAACCCCCTAACCATGTGGTATAGATATTAATTAAATTCAATCACCAAAATTATATATACCAAAACCAGGCTAGTAATGAACTAATGTGTGACTAATGGCATATAGTAAGATTAAAAACTGAGTGATGTGTCATTTCTCCTACACCAGGACAGGTGTACTGAAACAGAAAATAGTGTTGCCGGATTGGTTGAATTAGAGAAGGCGCGGACACACCCCCTCCTTAGAGTACAGAGATCGTTCTGCTCCTCCAGGAGGATGAAGAGTCCGGGATTTTTTTTTAGGCAGCCATAGTTGTTGATTGTGTGTGTGTAAATATATATATATATAGTGATATTTGGTGGTTGTTTAGCTTAACTGAACAGGTTACAGTGAGCTGAGACAGGCCAGATATGTCGTTTAAGGGCTTGTTGGCCCATTTTTATTAAAAACTAAAAACAAATAGTCCTTCCAGGATTCCCACACAGGGGTTTCGAATTCACACACAAAAAATGTTATTGAAAAAATACTAAGCCACCTGGCTCTCTTTAGCAGCAGCAGCACTGCTTAGGGTTTGTGCCACAGTCCTTCTGACCCTGTCACACAGCATCCCTGTGTTGCTGTATTAATGCTGTACCTCTGTCAGCTCTTTTCCTTGCAGCTTTCCTGCTGCTCCAGCCCACAGACTTGGGCCCTCTGTCTGCTTTATCAGACTGTACGGTGCAGACATGCACACTTTTCCCTTGCACGCCAGGACTCCTCGGGAGGGTGGAGCCCAGAACCCTGGTTCTGACTCTACTATTAAACCCCTACACACCTGAACAATCAATCTCCTGGCTATTCCTAAATCTTAGACACAGGATTGGAGATTTCCTGCCACCCAGATTGCTGCGAAATCTCCAGGTTCCAGGTCCCCAAACTAGACCTTACAAACCACAGAGGAAACTGAAAACACAGTCTCCTCCAAATTAAACAATTGTCCTGGAACCCCTCAACCTGCCAGAGAACTGTACTGTCACAATATACTGTATATATACAATATATATATATATATATATATATATATATATAGATATATATATATATATATATATATATATATATATATATATATATATACAGGCTCTGCTTCCTTTTTGTCTTTGCACAATGCATGTCTACAGGACAGACAATCCATTAAAAACATTTTACTCCAGATAAACCTAATATTGTAGCACAATGTTTAAAGCAGAATTCAAGCTAGATACAGATTAACACAGCTCTGTATTTATTATAAAAAAAAAATATGTAAACAGTGTAAATACCTGTATTTGACTTTCCCTTTGCAGTACAGTAGCTCAGACTGGAAGAGGAAGAATCCCCTACTCTTGCTACTTTCAGGCGATCCCTGAAAACTCACCTCTTCAGGGAAGCCTATCACGTCTCCAACTAATCTTTTACCACTTCCATCAGCTCATTCCCCACAGTTACAACCGTTTGTACCACCTGCCCCACCCTATTAGATTGTAAGCTCTTCTGAGCAGGGCCCTCTTAATCCTCTTGTATTTTATTGTATTGTAACTGTATTGTCTCCCTTTTATATTGTAAAGCGCTGCGTCAGCTGTTGGCGCTATATAAATCCTGTATAATAATAATAATAATAATAATAATAATGTGTTGACACATAGCATGCTGATAGGAGAACATAGTAGAGATCAAAGAGATGAGTTCATGTGCTTGTCCTTCAATGTCCATACCCATATGATTGCAGGTTCTGAGCTCAGAGGAGGTGGGTTGAATGATGTATGACTGTCATTCAATGTGGAAGGCTCTACACACTAGCCACTTTTTGCCAGGGCTACTGATGGTGGAGATGGGTTTCTCTACGAGCTAATGCCAGGTCACAGCTCTCTGGATTGCCCCACCAGTAGTAGGGCAATTAGGGGTCAGGTAGCAGAGAATAAAGCAGAAGTGTAGTCAATGAAAAAGCCAAAAGATTGGTAAAAAGTAGTAGCTGGCTGGGAGCAGGCAGAAACATAGTCAATGGACAAGCCAACAGCCAGTAATGAGTGGTAGCAAAGATAAGGACAACAGCAGGAATGCAAAGAGCAAGATATCGGCTGGGGAGAGCACAATAATCTGGCAAACAGGAAGTGCAGAGACATGACCTAAATAGGAACTTCATAGAAGGGCCAAAGATCTTCAACAGAGACAAGGCAGAAAGAAGGAATTTCTACAGGACTAGACAGGGAGCTGTCCAGCATTTTAGGTAGTACAGTGAGAAGAGACCCAGACAGAAACTGCAGAGCTCTCAGGTTCCGATCCCAATCCTGACATATTGTAAATATTTCAGCAAGCCCTAATAAAGGGGGTGATGTTGGCCACCCCAAAATGCATTTCAACACACTGCATTGCTGCTCCAGGGGAGTGACCTCTGGTAATCCCTTCACAGCTCCTCCAGTCGGACGCCAGCCCATCTCACGTGCTGCACAGTATGAAGCAAATAAGATCGGGATGGCTACACGATGACAGTCAACTTTATTCAGCATAAACATTAAAACCAATTGACAGGTGATATAGATACAGGGATGGACAAGCAGGTAGATGTGTTTCACACTAAAATCAGTGTTTAATCATTACCCAGTGGACCCTTAGGCTGGGTTCACACTTATCCGACAAACGCTCTTACATTGGGAGCTCATGTAGCATGACGTGTGAAAATCAATGTTTCCCTATGAGAGCTGTCTTAACTGGTCCTACACAAGACGGTCCGAGTTTTAAAAATGCTCCCTGTACTACTTTGGTCCTACATTGATCCTACTTCATCTCACTCTGGGATTGTTTTGATTGGTCAAAGAACAAGTCAGACTATCACAAAGTCGGATCAAAGTAGTATCCTGTTCATGAAAGTAGGATGGATGTAGGACCAATGTAGGATCAATGTAGGACCAATGTAGGACTGATGTAGCAGCGCAAAGTAGGATGAAAGTCGTATAGTATAGTGTGAACTCAGCCTGAGGCTGGGTTCACACTACTACACTACTTTGATCCTACTTTGCTCTGCTACATTGGTCCTACATTTATCCTACATTGGTCCTACATCCATCCTACTTTCATGAACAGGATACTACTTTGGTCTGACTTCAATGATATTCAATGGGCCTGAAGTAGGATCAATGTAGGACCAAAAGTAGTACAGGGAGCATTTTCAAAGTCGGACCGACTTGTGTAGGACGCTACAAGACGCTCTCATAGGGAAGCATTGAACACAGAGCAAAGTAGGATGAAAGTAGTGTAGTAGTGTGAACCCAGCCTGAGGCTGGGTTCACACTACTACACTACTTTCATCCTACTTTGCTCTGCTACATTGGTCCTACATTTATCCTACATTGGTCCTACATCCATCCTACTTTCATGAACAGGATACTACTTTGGTCCGACTTCAATGATATTCAATGGGTTAAGGCTGGGTTCACACTTGTCCGACAAACGGTCCTACATTGGGAACCTCATGTAGCATGACGTGTAAAAATCAATGTTTCCCTATGAGAGCTGTCTTAACTGGTCCTACACAAGTCGGTCCGACTTTGAAAATGCTCCCTGTACTACTTTTGGTCCTACATTGATCCTACTTCAACCCATTGAATATCATTGAAGTCGGACCAAAGTAGTATCCTGTTCATGAAAGTAGGATGGATGTACAGTAGGACCAATGTAGGATAAATGTAGGACCGATGTAGCAGAGCAAAGTAGGATGAAAGTAGTGTAGTAGTGTGAACCCAGCCTAACCCCAAATGCTGTTTTTAAAGCTTAATGATGGCTGTCTCCCATCACAGGCAATGGGTCCACCTCCTACTGCACAGAGCCAGGTTTAAAATATAAACGGCTCTAAAATCCCAGTATAAAACACATACTGTGGGTGTGATCCAACCTGCATCCAGCTCAACAAAAGTACACCAGCCAGAAACATGGGGATCAACGTACTGCAGTGTGTAGGATATTAAAAAAATAAAATCTATAACCCACACCTATGTTATAAAATCAACATGAAAACATTCCTCGGGACAGTGCTGTAATAGCCTTAATCAAAACTTAATCGTGCATTGGATTTTATATTAATTTTATGTTTGAAATAAATTTAGTTTTGAACATGAACATTTCAGTGTGATACTTCAATTCCAGATCCAAACAAAATAAATCAATAAATAAACACATCTTTCCCTATTCTCTCCAAATCTTAAAAACAAAATAATAATAAAAAAAAGGTTTTGCTATACATAAACTTTAAAAACTTGGGTGTACATTTTAGTCATTTATGTTTTATTCGCTGATCTTATTGGTTATTGCAACATTGGGTGGGCAGTTTAGCAAAACAAATTTCATGTTCATCACTGCTGACTTGCTTTGTGTTATAGTTATGTTATTATATAAAGAGATCTATTTTTCTAAACCTCAGATCACACTCTTTCCGCATTTGGTCTATGAAATAGGGGCACTCCTGGCTGTGTCTAAATAACATATCCCTTTAGACTTACTTATGCAGGCCATACATGGGTCGAATTTCTAAAGAATTTTCTTTTGAAAATCAGAAAAATGTAGCGTTTTGTGATCCGATGGTGCCACCATTGATTTCGAAATTCGACCAACCAAGCCTTCAATTACACCTCATGTTGCTACAGAAAATAATTTTCGTGGCCCGGAATGTTCTTTTCTTTCTGGGAATTTTTGTTTCTTGCACATGCACATTTATTTTTTCGATTACATTTCTTGCACGATTCTCCCATCATTGATTAGAAAATCATGAATTTTTCAAAAACATTCCAACATTTACGATTACTCAAATTCGATGGCTGCACGAAAATCGGCTGTTGCTGCAGCCCACTAATGGTGCGAAATAAGAACGAAAATTCTTAGATAAGATTTTTGAAATTCGACCCATGTATGGCCTACCTTAGACCCCATACGCACATTAGATTTTCTGCAGATTTTTGTCTTCAGATTTACCAAAACCATAAAATATGAATTCAAACCTTAAAGCCTCGTATACACAATCTTATTTTCCGACAACAAATGTGTGATGGCAGGGTTTTGTTGGAAAATCCGACCGTTTGTATGCTCCATTGGACAATTGTTGTCAAAATTTCCGACAACAAATGTTTTAAAGCATGCTTTCAAATTTTCCATCAACAAATGTGTCTTGTCGGATTATCCGATCGTGTGAACACAAGTCCATTGGGAAAAAATGCAAAGTACAAACACGCAAGCTCTGAACCACTGCTAACCATAAGACAACATTAGCAGAAGTTGCCCAAAGGGTGGTGCTAAAGAGCTGAAAAACTACATAGTTTTGTGTATCTTGGCTGAAAAAGTTCTGCCATCTGTATGCATACCAAGTACACGGCCAACACCCTTCGATCGTGTGTACGAGGCTTAAGAGTTTCAATTAGAATGCAATCAAGCAGGCCCTTGCACTACATGGTTTTGGTAAATCTGAAGACAAAAACCTGCAAAAAATCTAATAGTGTGTATGAGGCTTAAGGCTCTCAATCATTGCACATTTTATCACATGTTGGTTGAGACAAGGTAGAACCCATTGGACTAGAAACAAATATGTAATTATTATTTAAAGGGAAACTTTTGTTAAGAAAAATATAATCCCCTCTGGGTGGTCGATGTGCATTGCAGGGCTGTTAAGAAATTTTGTAGCAGATTCCTACCCTTTTGTTGCTCTTAAAAAAAATAGCTCTTTTGCAGACTGAATCTGAATGGGAGGGTCGGGTTCATTATAAACACCTGGTGAAGTCTCTGTGTTTTGAGAAAAGCTGCAGGGTCTCCTTCCCTGCATTTAACTCTTGGAAATATCTCACAAACACTGAAATTCCTGTTGCAGGGTTTGCCCAAAATCCGACTTGCAGACTTTTGGGAAAATCAGTGAGCTAATCAAACAAGAAGGATATGACATTTCTGGGGGGTTCTAGGAGGTGTATAGAACACCTTTAGATTGCCATATTGCATTGAATTTGACAGAAAATTACAGTGGCTGCAGATTAAAGTGGGAAGGCAACTTTTAATGACAATAAAATACAACATGGCTTGCGTAGCAACTGCATCTGCTATATCTTTTTTTTATTTCATATATTTTTTTAATTTACCCTTTAAGCCCCATAACAATTATTTATCTGTTTCTAAAGTCATGGCATCATGTCCTAATGTCATTCTTCTGTAGGTTGTCTTAGGCCTCGTACACACGAGAGGATTATCCGCTGGAAACGGTCCTCCGGACCGTTTCCGCGGATAAATCCTCTGGCGGATTTTGATCTGATGGTTGTACTAACCATCAGATCAAAATCCGCGCTGAATTCCCTCCGCGGTGACGTGTCGCGCCGTCGCCGCGATGATGACGCGGTGACGTGCGCGACGCTGTAATATAAGGACTTCCACGCATGCGACGCATCATTACGACGCATGCGAGGGAGGGAATCGGACGGATTGATCCGGTGAGTCTGTACAGACCAGCGGATCAATCCGCTGGACTGGATTCCAGCGGATAGATTTCTTAGCATGCTAAGAAATTTTTATCCGCTGAAAATCCATCGGCCCGAAAAATTTCCGCGGATAAATATCCGCTGGGTCGTACACACCAGCGGATCTATCCGCTGGAACTGATCCGCAGATAAATACCAGCGGATAGATCCTCTCGTGTGTACGGGGCCTTTGACTTCAGTACAAACCCAGAGCTTTATCTGTTGATGTATTTTTTGTATATGGCCTCTTCCCAGTAACATGTCATTGCACTTTATTTTGTTTTGTTTGGAGAGTCTTTTTTGGTGCATTCTTGTGGGTGAAGGAAGTTAGGATATGGGTGGTTGTGGTTGAGATCTCTTTTAACTTTAGATGGCAATTTGAAAGGAAAAGGGAAATCCCACAGTGATTTAATTTGACAATACGAACCACAATCCAAACAAATGAAAACCACAGAAGATCAGAGGCAGTGGACGTCATTTGAAAAAAAAAAGGAAAAAAAAAAAAACAGGGTGAGCACTAAGCTCTCATTGAAATTGGTTATGCAAAGGAACAATGCAAGCTCAGAACACATGCTCTGTAATTTATATGTATAGAGCATATGAGGAATGTACTGTAAAGAAGTTGGAAGATGGAAAAGAATGATTTGGCAGGTTTAGTCTATAATCTCTACAAAGTAGACATGTGCAAAACGAAAAAAATTGTTTAGTTTTGTTTAGTTTCGATCCGTTAATTTGTTTACTTAAATGTGTTTAATTCGTTTTCGGGATTCGTTTTGTTTATTCGCTTTCAAAACGATTCAAAATGTTTTCGAATCAATTTCCAATAGTTTTTGTATTCGAAAAGTTTTTGAATCAATTTCCAATAGTTTTTGAATGTGAAAAGTTTTCAAATTTGAAAAGGTTTCCAATTGAAATAGTTTTCCAATTTCCAAAAATAATAAAATAGAATAGAAAATAAAGGAATATAATATATATATTTTTTTCTATTGTATTCCTTTATTTTCTATTCTATTTTATTCTCTTTGAAAATTTAAAAACTAATCAGAATTCGGAAAGTTTTCCAATTTGAAAACTATTGGAATTCAAAAACTTTTCGAATTGAAAAGTATTTTAAAATGATTTGAAAACTATTCAAATTCAAATTTCGTTATTTCGTATTTGTTTAAATTTGGGAGGAAATGGGGGGTAGCAGGAGAAGAGGGTCTCAGTCCCTCCCCCTCCTAATAAAGGGGAAGGGTAAGGAAGGTAAAGAAAGAAGGAAAAAAAAAGTTAGTACACTCTCAAAAGCTGTGTACTAACAATCAGATTATTGTACGATTGCTTTGAAAGCAATTTTTCGTACGATTTTTTCATTGGCTCATCGGCTCCTTTGGGAAGCTCTCCCCTCACTTCCTTTTCTAATAACCGTAACACTATCACTATAAACATCAAAACTGTACACACCATGTTATGGCTCCACCTGGCATCAGTATGTTACCTTTTTAGTAAAAATTTGAAAACACTTTTGTGCATTATTTCGGTTCAACTTACCTGCCTTTGGGGCTAGTTCCCACACACCCCCATCACCCTTTTCCATAAGAATGCCCATATTTACTACTGAGGACCTTTTATTGGATAGTAGGATTTTGAGAAGACTTTTAAAATGTCAAACTTGCCAGAATTTTAATGAATACTTTAATGAAAATCCCTTCAGACTAATTGCTTTTATTAAAAACAATAACTAATTAGCAAAAATCAAATGGATCTAACCATCTACATATTTTCATGGGAAGCGATTAAGCCCTCTGCTTTGGTAGAGGTTGTGGTAAAGTGGGGTAAGGACTTATGCTGCGTACACACGATAGGTTAGTCTGATGAAAACGGTCTGATGGACCGTTTTCATCAGACCAAACCGATCGCGTATGGGCCCCATCGGTTATTTATCCATAGGATATAAAAATAGGAACTTGTTTTAAAATTATCTGATGGATAAAAAACCTATAGAAAAAAACGATCGTCTGTAGGTACGTCCATCGGTTAAAAATCCACGCATGCTCAGAATCAAGTCGACGCATGCTTGGAAGCATTGAACTTCATTTTTTTCAGCACGTCGTTGTGTTTTACGTCACCGTGTTCTGACACGATCGGTTTTTTAACTGATGGTGTGTAGGCACGACTGATCATCAGTCAGCTTCATCGGTTAACTGATGGAAAAATCCATCAGACCGTTTTCATCAGACTAACCTATCGTGTGTACAGGGCATTAGAACACGTTTGCATGCTGATATTCACCCTGCTGAAGTTACACTACAGAATGTTGCTGAGTGTCCATGACAGGCTCACAGCAGAGGCAGTACATAATGTGAACGAGGCTTAAATAAAAAATGTTTTACGTTCGAAATATGTTAGCCTCAGGCTTTCTATGCCATCTTTGTCCTACTTGGGCGATTTCCCTTCATTTCCTGTTTCTGTAGACATAAAAAATATAATTATATTTTATTACAGATCTGCAAGCTGCCCTTACGATCTCTGCATTTTCAGTTGTCGCGTTCCCTATTGGAACCCTATCATTATAGAACTACACCATTATGGTTATTGTTTGTTAACTGTCATTTATAATCTTGTAGCTTTACACTTCTCCTTTTTAAGTGTTTATATCATTGCGTTGCTTTGTTATGCAATATTTTCTGTTTTTACATTTTATTCTGACGTCTCTAGTAAAGTTAGGTTCTTCTTATGCCCCTAATGAAAAGTTATATTTGAAACATGCCGGGAAGCATCAACAGATCATACAGCAGTCCCCAAACTGCGGCCTGGGGGATGGATGTGGCCCTTGCTTTTATCTGGCCTTTGGGTCAGCAACAGTGGGCCATAGTTCCTGCCTCTTTATTCCTCATACTGACACCAATGATGGAGCACTAGTCCTCTCACTTACACTAACGATGGGGCACTATTCATGCCACTGAAACCAATGATGGACATTATTCCTGCCACCAACAATGGGTCCTCCCACTGACAAACGATGGGGCACTATTCCTCCCCCTAATACTATAGACGGGGAACTGTTTACTCCCACTGACACCAGGTCATTTTCTACTTCCACTGGCAAAAGTCTGGCCCCCCTAAAGTTGAAGGAAAGTAAACTGGCCCTTTATTTAGAAAGTTTGGAGACCCCTGATATACAGTATCAAGATTACTGCCTTTTTACTGGCTTTTTCTGGCACATTTTGTCTACAAGTTTAAATCAATATTTGGTGCTAGAAAATAACTTATAACCCCCAAACATTATATTTTTTTTAGCAGAGACCCTAGGGAATAAAATGGCGATCGATAATTTTTTTTATGTCACACAGTATTTGCACAGCGGTTTTGCAAACACAATTTTTTGAGGGGAAAAATACACTTTATATTAATAAAAAAAAAACAACACATCCTTTATTTAACCCAATTTTTTTGTATAATTTGAAAGATGATGCTACACTGAGTAAATAGATACCTAACATGCCACGCTTTAAAATTTTGCGCGCTCGTGGAATGGCGAAAAACGACAGTACTTAAAAATCTCCAAAGGCGACGATTTAAATGCATTTACAGGTTACCTTTTTAGAGTTACAGAGGTTGTCTAGCACTAGAATCATTGCTCTCACTCTAACATTCATGGCGATACCTCACATGAGCGGTGCAAATACCATTTACATATGCGTGAGTGACTTACGTTTGTGTTCGCTTTTGTGTACGAGCATGGAGTGATGGGGGCGCTTTTTTTATTATTTACCTATTTTTATGCTGTCCCTTTAATAATTTGTTATCACTTTTATTCCTATTACAAGGCATGAAAACATCCCTTGTAATAGAAATAAGGATGACAGGTCCTCTTTATGGATAGATCTGGGGTCAAAAAGACCCCAAATTTCTTATTTACCTTTAAAAGGAAAACATCAAAGAAAAATGTTTTTGATCTTTTGCTTTAAAAAAAAAAGATATACTTCCAAAATGGACCAGAAGTGATGTCATGGCATTGCTGTCGTCCTCCAAGGCCATAGAGGCAAACAAAGAGTATCTACGTCCCCTACCGCCGCTTTCGGACATGAGAGAGCTGTCCACCGGCTGCAAAAGACAATACCAGGGTTATGGCTGATTTCCCAGTAAACCACTTGCAAACGACTTGCAAACCGCAACATATACAGTATATACAGTGGGGATCGAAAGTTTGGGCACCCCAGGTAAAATTTTGTATTAATGTGCATAACGAAGCCAAGGAAAGATGGAAAAATCTCCAAAAGGCATCAAATACAAATTAGACATTCTTATGATACATGTCAAAAAAAGTTCGATTTTATTTCCATCATTTACACTTTCAAAATTACAGAAAAAAAAAATAATGGCGTCTGCAAAAGTTTGGGCACCCTGCAGAATTTATTGCATGCACTGCCCCCTTTGCAAAGCTGAGACCTGCCAGTGTCATGGATTGTTTTCAATCATCGTCTGGGAAGACCAGGTGATGTCAATCTCAAAGGTTTTAAATGCTCATCTGACCTTGCCCCAACAATCAGCACCATGGGTCCTTCTAAGCAGTTGTCTAGAAAACTGAAAGTGAAAATAGTTGACGCTCACAAAGCTGGAGAAGGCTATAAGAAGATAGCAAAGCGTTTTCAGATGTCAATACCCTCTGTTTGGAATGTAATTAAGAAATGGCAGTCATCAGGAACAGTGGAAGTTAAAGCAAGATCTGGAAGACCAAGAAAAATATCAGACAGAGAAGCTCGCAGGATTGTGAGAAAAGCAATTCAAAACCCACGTTTGACTGCACAATCTCTCCAGAAAGATCTGGCAGACACTGGAGTTGTGGTACACTATTCCACTATAAAGAGATACTTGTACAAATATAGTCTTCATGGAAGAGTCATCAGAAGAAAACCTCTTCTACGTCCTCACCACAAAAATCAGCGTTTGAACTTTGCAAATGAACATATAGACAAGCCCGATGCATTTTGGAAACAAGTTCTGTGGACCGATGAGGTTAAGATAGAACTTTTTGGCCGCAATGAGCAAAGGTACGTTTGGAGAAGAAAGGGCACAGAATTTAATGAAAATAACCTCTGTCCAACTGTTAAGCATGGGGGTGGATCAATCATGCTTTGGGGTTGTATTGTAGCCAGTGGCACAGGGAACGTTTCACGAGTAGAAGGAAAAATGGATTCAATAACATTTCAGCAAATTTTGGATGGTAACTTGATGCCATCTGTGAAAAAGCTGAAGTTAAAGAGAGGATGGCTTCTACAAATGGATAATGATCCTAAACACACCTCAAAATCCGCGGGCATTACATCAAGAGGCGTAAACTGAAGGTTTTGCCATGGCCTTCACAATCTCCTGACCTCAACATAATTGAAAATCTATGGATAGACCTTAAAAGAGCAGTGCGTGACAGACAGCCCAGAAATCTCAAAGAACTGGAAGACTTTTGTAAGGAAGAATGGGCAAAGATACCTCAAACAAGAATTGAAAGACTCTTGGCTGGCTACAAAAAGCGTTTACAAGCTGTGATACTTGCCAAAGGGGGCAGTACAAGATATTAACTCTGCAGGGTGCCCAAACTTTTGCAGACACCATTTTTTTGTTTTCTGTAATTTTGAAAGTGTAAATGATGGAAATAAAATCTAACTTTTTTTGACATATTATAAGAATGTCTAATCTGTAATTTGATGCCTTTTGGAGATTTTTCCATCTTTCCTTGGCTTTGTTATGCACATTAATACAAATTTTTACCTAGGGTGCCCAAACTTTCGATCCCCACTGTATGTATTGCGGACGGCAAGTAGTTAAGTTAATGTCAGGTGTCTGTGATAGTGAGCCCTTGTAGTTCACCAACCCAGGGTTCCCCAGGGCACGGAGTCTAAGCACCAGCCATCTTCTTCACCGGAGCACCTGATGGTGGAGATGGTCTTGCAGCAAGCTGGAACATGGTTGTGAACCCCCGGTACGCCCTACTGAGAATGCAGAGACCACTTAGCGAGTGCAGAGTACAACAACATGGGACTGAAGGGAAAACGAGGAAACAAGCTGAGATCAGGGCAAGCAGCAGACAAGTATAGACAGTAGACGAAGCCAGGATCGGTACACGGGTAGTCAGACAGGATACACAAGTAGTAACACAAGTTCAAGTACTCAAGCCCCTTTCTAACCAATGACACAACAAAGCTCTTAATTCACTCCCTGGTCATTTCCTGCCTTGACTACTGCAACTCCCTTCTCATTGGCTTACCTCAACATAGTCTATCCCCCCCCCCCCCTTCAATTCATCATGAATGCTGCTGCCAGACTCATCCACCTTACCAATTGCTCTGTGTCAATCCCTTCACTGACTTTCGCTCACCCAACAAATTAAATAAAAAATACTAACAACTACAACCCAGCTACATCACTAGCCTAGTCTCAAAATACCAACCTAATCATTCTCTTTGTTTTTCTCAAGACCTCCTGCTCCCTAACTCCCTCATCACCTCCTCAAATGCTCGCCTCCAGGACTTTTCCAGAGCCTCTCCTATCCTATGGAACTCTTTACCCCAATGTATCTGATTATCTCCTACTCTATTAGCGTTTAAACGATCCCTGATAACCCTTCTCTTCAGAGAAGCATATCCTACGCACACCTAACAACTGTATTTTTGCTTTCTCCATCAGATCATCCCCCACAGCTATTACTTTTTGTTCCACTTGATCCTCCCTACTAGATTGTAAGCTCTAATGAGCAGGGCCCTCTGATTCCTTCTGTATTGAATTGTTTTGTAACTGTACCATCTGCCCACAATGTTGTAAAGCGCTGTGCAAACTGTTGGCGCTGTTTAACCTCCCTGGCGGTATGATTCTGTCTGGAATTACATACCAAAAGCGGTACAATTATTTTGCAAGGAAATCTGGCGTTTTATACTGTAGGTCTGTAATTTTTAGGAATAACTCACTTAAATCTGACCAAACAAGAATCTTGTAGGCATCCCGGGTATGACATTTTTTTTAAAAACAAAATTATAAATTATAATATAATAAATAATTATAAATAATTATAACAAATAATAATATAATTATAATAAAAATTATTCAATAATGTAATCAACTCAAAATCACTGAAATTTGCTCAGTTGCAGAATTGTTGCTGTCATTATTTTTTTTTTTTTATGACAAATTTCCCCACAAATCGCTATCGCACATTTCTGCAAGTGATTATAATTTATTATCGCTGTTTTCTAGCTGATCTAAAACCATTTTTGACATAAAGGGACACTTTTGGACAATCTACAGTTTGCAGACAGAAAGAAAAGTTTTTATTATATAAAAGAACATGTAGGGCACTGGGCAGACCACTAGGGACAAGGGGGTGTGTATTTTTTACATACAGTACTGTAATCTATAAGATTACAGTATACTGTATGTATTGTGTTTGTTTACTTTTTTGAATTTGGCGCCGTTCTCCGTCCCCGTGCGTCGTAACGTCGCAGGGAACGGAGATCGGCGGCACACGGGAGACTGTGAATCGAGCGAGGAGGACCCGCTCGCTCACACAGCGGGGTGGCATCGCTGGATCCAGGGACAAGGTGAGTAACTTGCCTGTGGATCCAGCGAGAAGGTAAGCCTCGCCGCTGCACACTCTGCACGTCCAGCCCGAGCGTGACTCGGGGTTACCGATCCTAACATTGAAAACCAACCCCGAGTCACGCTCGGGTTTACCGCCAAGGGGGTTAAGTCCTGAATAATAATAATAAGCACAACTGTGAAATTTCTCAGGCAAATAGCACTGCACTGAACACGTGTATATATAGGGAAGCCAACAGGGAAGGGACCCTGGAAGTAATAAAAAGGAAAGGATATAAACCCATGGTACAGCAGGCGAAGCCCATGGGTGAACTGTGAAACCAAACAACAAATGTGAAATGCAGTCACAAAACTACCAGAACTCTGCAACAAGGAGGAAAGAATTTCACACTGAGGCGGGTTTCAGGCATTTTAGCGCTAGAAATAGCCTCTAAATAACACCTGAAAACCGACTCCCATTCATTTCAGTGTGACTTTTCACACTGGGGCAGTGCGCTTGCGGGATGTTCTGAAAAGTCTTGCAAGCAGCATCTTTGAGGTGGTTTAGGAGCGCTGAAAACGAGTGGCACTTTAGCGCTAACGCTCGGCGGCCCCAGTGTGAAAGTAGCCTCTAAATTTTCGCGTCGTTTTTCACGTTGTGAAAAATGGTTGTGTGTAGGCTTTAATGACGTGAAAAAACGTGCATGCTCAAAAGCAAGTTATGAGTTGGGAGCGCTTGTTCTGGTAAAACTAGCGTTTGTAATGGAGATAGTACATTCGTCACGCTGTATCAGACTAAAAAGCACGAAGACTGAAAAGCGCGAATCGTCTCTCACCAAACTTTTACTAACATGAAATCAGCAAAAGCAGCCCCAAGGGTGGCCTCATTCGAATGGTACTTCCTCTTTATAGTGCCGTCGCACGTGTTGTACGTCACCGCGCTTTGCATTTTTTTCCCACGATCGTGTGTAGGCAAGGCAGACTTAGAATATGTGTTTTTGCATAACTTTGAAGTTGTTGGTTGTATTTAGTGCCAGAAAAGTCCCATACACTCATGACTTATGTGAAATTCCTAACTGAGGGCCAGATTCACAAAGGAGATACGACGGAGTATCTCAGATACTCCGTCGTATCTCAGATACTCCGTCGTATCTCAGATACTCCGTCGTATCTCTCAGGCCCCGTACACACGACCGAGTTTCTCGGCAGAATTCAGCCAGAAACTCGGTCGGAGCCGTATTCTGCCGAGAAACTCGGTCGTGTGTACACTTTTCAGCGAGGAACATGTTCTCTATTTCCTCGTTGTTCAATGAGGAAAGTCGGCCCGCCGAGCTCCTCGGCGGCTTCCACACTGAACTCGCCGAGGAACTCGATGTGTTTGGCACGTCGAGTTCCTCGGTCGTGTGTACGGGGCCTCAGAGTATCTATGCGGCTGATTCATAGAATCAGTTACGCATATATAGCCCTAAGATCCGCCGCTGGGGGTAGTTTGCGTCGTAAACCAGCGTCGGGTATGCAAATAAGGAGTTACGGCGATCCACAACGGTTTTTCGCGTTCGCTACATCGCTGCTAGTCTAGTTTCCTGTCGCAAAGTTAGTCGTCGTTTTGGGTGCCCTAACTTTACACAGCACACGTATGTGCTGTATAAAGTATGGCCGTCGTTCCCGCGTCGAAATTTGAAAATTCACGTCGTTTGCGTAAGACGTCCGGATATACGGAAGTACGCTACGCACGTCGCCGTTCGAAAAAATGACGTCACTTCGCGCAAAGCACGGCGGTAATTTCGAAACGGAGCATGCGCAGTAGGTCCGGCGCGGGAGCGCGCCTAATTTAAATGGCACACGCCCCTTTAAATTACGCGGGCTTACGCCGGAGGCCGCCGGCGTAGGTTTTCATTGCAAGTGCTTTGTGAATCAGGCACTTGCGATGAAAACTTGCGGCGGTGTAACGTATCTACGATACGTTACGCCGCCGCACTTCTACGTGAATCTGGCCCTTAATTGTTTATTCCTGTATGACCCTACAAACTGAAAATAAAAAAATTACAAATTGAGAAGATAAATCTTCCCAGTGGGGTCAAAAGCTGAAAAAAAAGATTTAGCTATTATACACTTTATGGGTTGAAGAAAAAAAACATTATAATAATATTTTTTTTCAAAAAGATGGACTTTGTAGGCACATTGAGATATTATCAAAATATTATTTTAATAATACATAAATAAATACATTGATGCATCTATAAAAATGTATGTATTATTAAAATAATCTTTTGATATTATCTCAATGTGCCTACAAAGTCCATCTTTTTGAAAAAAAATATTATTATAATGTTTTTTTCTTCAACCCATATATTATAGGATGTGGCACTTATTTTACATAGGGTGTTTAATTACCACCCTAGGGCAACTGTAATCAACTTAAAATCATATTTTATGCTTTAATTTTAATACAGGTTATCTTGGGATTTACAAAGGAGAAATATAAAGTGCATGTTTTTTACATTTGCTACTGATTTTATGCTCAGAACAGTTCTCTTTTAAATATCTACATACAGAATAATCTCATTTCCAGAATAATGTTAGGATATTCATGTGAATATTTAAACTGTTGGTGCATATCTAATATCAATTTAATACAGCTCACTTATAAATACTGTCTTTGTGCCAGATAGGAAAATGTTAACTTTGGACACAGTGGCCTCTTTGTTGGCAAATGAGCAATGCAGAAGTTTGACTGATGGAGGAACGAGATGGGGCATGCATGGAGGCCGAGAGGAAAGTAAAGACCCAAGAGGTGGCATTTTTCATAGATGACAACTTCATATCTTTCTTCAGAGACAGAATCTCAATCCTTCTGTCACCCTCTTATTAAACCTACAGGAAAGAGGAAGCATATTGTCTGCGGGTATAATCTATGGACTCTTTAGTGTCTTAAATCAACAGTCCCGCCTAATTTCCACAGGGAACGCACTTCCCATGGTCTTGGCTTTCTCTTTTTCTTTTTTGGTGTTGGCCCAATTCATCTTTGTTCTCATCCATAAAAGTTGTTTATTTTACTTTCCATTTTCCTGTTTGAAGTATTGCTTTACTTATCGGCTGCTGGCAATTAAAACACACTTTCATCATTGTGGTTTTCAGCTGAGTGTAACTGTGACTTTCATAAATCTGTTCTGCTCTTGCCCGGCTCTCGAAGATCATGTTAGCGATCCCCATCATTGACTCTCCAGTCAATACAATAAACTGTAAGAGTGCTTTTTTATGCTTTCTTTCCACACTGTTATATACTTTGGTAGTAACTGTAGTTGTAGAAGACTTGTAAAGCCAAGGAACGGTGGATCACAAGCACAGTAAAGCCTCGTACACACGATCAGTCCATCCGATGAGAACGGTCTGATGGACCGTTGTCATCGGTTAACCGATGAAGCTGACTGATGGTCCGTCGCGCCCACACACCATCGGTTAAATAACTGATCGTGTCAGAACGTGGTGACGTAAAACACAACGACGTGCTGAAAAAAACGAAGTTCAATGCTTCCAAGCATGCGTCGACTTGATTCTGAGCATGCCTGGATTTTTAACCGATGGTTGTGCCTACTAACGATCGTTTTTTTCCCATCGGTTAGGAATCCATCGGTTAAATTTAAAGCAATTTGGCTTTTTTTTAACCAATGGTTAAATAACCTATGGGGCCCACACACGATCGGTTTTGACCGATGAAAACGGTCCATCAGACCGTTGTCCTCTGGTTAACCTATCGTGTGTACGAGGCCTAACTTGCATTGGATGTTCGGTCTCCATTGCTTTCCGTGAGGCTGCCAAGAAAATTCTCTAGGTCTCTAATGTCGCGTACACACGATCGGATTTCTGATGGAATAAAATCCGATGGGATTTTTCGTCAGAATTCCGATGAAGCCGACTTTCATCAGTCTTGCCTACACACTATCAGACTAAATTCCGACTGTCCAAAACACAGTGACGTAAAACACTAGTTCAATGCTTCCGAGCATGTGTCGACTTGATTCTGAGCATGCATGGATTTTTCTCCGATAGAGTTCCACACAGACGATCAGAATTTCCTATCTTTTTTTTTTTGTCATCGGAAAAATTTAAAACATGTTCTATTTTTTTACACAGATGGAAAAAAGTCCAATTGGGCCCACACACAATCGTTTTTTCTGGTGAATAAAGTCCAGCTGACTTTTTTCATCGGAAAAAAAACGATCGTGGGTAAACGGCATAACGCTTTCTTGTGTCCATTCCACTATTCCCCAAGTTTGTTTCCCCCATCTCATTGTAGCTTTCTTCTATGTTTCTACTTGTAAACATGATAAAAAAACACACTGATCTTTTTGCGAGAACAGTTACATTTTGCTAAATGTCCTAGTTTCTTATTAATTCTGTAAAATGTTTTTTCATGACAGTTGATTTGCAAAAACTATGGGCTAGATTCAGAAAGAATTTACGCCGGCGTATCAATAGATACGCCGGCGTAAATTCAAATCTGCGCCGGCGTATCTTCATTCTGTATTAAGAAAGCAAGATACGCCAAAATTAGGCTAAGATCCGACTGGCGTAAGTCTCTTACGCCATTGTATCTTAGTTGCATATTTACGCTGGCCGCTAGGTGGCGCTGCCGTCTATTTCAGCGTAGAATATGCAAATGCACTGGATACACCGATTCAGAAACGAACGTGCGCCCAGCGGATTTTTTTACGTTGTTTGCGTAAGGCTTTTTCAGGCGTAACGTTACTCCTGCTATATGAGGCATAGCCAATGTTAAGTATGGACGTCGTTCCCGCGTCAAATTTTAATTTTTTTACGTAGTTTGCGTAAGTCGTTCGCAAATAGGGCTTTGCGTAAATTACGTTCACGTAGAAATCATTGACTATTTGTAACGTGATTAGGAGCATGCGCACTGGGATACCTTGGATGTTTTTTCCGATGGAATTCCACTCAAGCTTGGCTTGCATACACACGGTCACACAAAAGTTCTCTGAACTTTGGACCGTCAAGAATGCGGTGACGTACAACACTACGACGAGTCGAGAAAATTAAGTTCAATGCTTCCGAGCATGCATCGAATTGTTTCCGAGCATGCGTCGAATTGTTTCCGAGCATGGGTCGGAATTTTGCGCATTGGAATTGCTACAGACGATCAGATTCTCCGATAGAAATCTTTTCAAGCGGAAAATTTGAGAACCAGCTCTCAATCTTTTGTTAGCGGAAATTTTGACAGCAAAAGTCTGATGGAGCATACACACGGTCGAAATTTCCATTCAAAAGCTCACATTGGACTTTTGATGTCGGAATTTCCGATCATGTGTACGGGGCATAATGACATAATTAGACAGAGCCTGCTTTCTAAAATATGCAGATGCTGAGAGGAGGAGTTTCATGAGGCGGAGTCAGTACAGGAATCACTACTTACAGGAAGCAAGGTTCCATGGGATATGTAGTCATTAGAAATTAAAAAACAAACAGCAGAGGAGAAGCTGCAAAGCATGCAGGGAATACAGGAAGCTGTGGAAAGTGATGGCTAGCAGACAGGCAGCACTCACAACATCAAAGGAGATTTTTCTAATAAGCTTATATTGGATTATAAAATATAATCATTGCTTCTATTGCTATTATAATACTGATGTTATTCAATGAAGGTGTTTTCTGTGACAAAAGATTTCCTCTAACAGACCTGACATTGCCTAAAATCTCAACACTAAGGCTGCATTCACACCTCGGCGTATATATACGCCTGAAGCACGACGCTCGTGCCGCTGAAGGGGCGAATTTCCATTGATGTCTATGAGATGGTTCACGCCGAACGCCGAAACGCCTGCCGCCTGCCGCCTGAAAACTAGTCCCGGACCCTTTTTTTCAGGCGGCATTGGCATTCGGGCATAGACATCAATGGAAATTATCTGTAAAAAAAAAAAAAGTAAACAAATCGCGGCAAAATACGCCGCGTACGCGGCGTTACAATGTGAATGCAGCCTAATATCTTCCTATAAACTTTGTCAGCAGCACACTTTGCTTTCCCTATCATAATCAAATCACATTGAAATTATGACTGTGACTTCATCTTTTTTTTAGCTAGAGGACTGACTTATCCAAAAATTGTATGTAAACCCTAACATTGAATTTCCTTATTGGCTCCCTTTTTGTTTGTTAAATATATGATTGAAAGTGTTTTGTTATACCTGTTTGATAAGTAAAAAAAAAAAAAAAAACTGTTGATCTTGCCAAAAATCTTGTGAGTTGATAACTTCCTGTGCCCATACTGACTGTTCTCAGTTACATTGTTCACAACTGTCTCTGAGGACTGCAGAAGAACCCAACCCCTCTATCTCATGGAGAATAGGACAGGGCAGGTTCCCTTATCCTATTTTGTTTCCGTCGTCCTGATTCAGATAGGTGAGCGAGTGTTGTCATCTTAGGACTGAAAGCATCTTACCAGCAGAATCTCTGGCTAAAAATAAAAGGGAAAAAAGCCTGCTTAAGGAAAACTAAGGCCGTCACCACATCTAAGGACCAGTAAACTGCAATATATTACATTCAAGTGTAGATGCACTTGAAATTCACTTGTTTAAAAATACCAAATAGCATTTTACCCAAGAGATCAGAATTTTATTTCACTGTTATTGGTTATTGCTACTTTGTAAAGCATTTACACAAGGCCTCGTAGAATCTGTTGGCATCACATTACATGTAAGTGCTAAATGAATGACATTAATTCTGGTAATGCGTTGCAGTATCTCTTACCATTAAATGATAGAGCCGTGCTGATTGCCAGATTCCTGTATATACAGCTGCTTTGATTCCCTGGAGTATGACAGAGGCGTGGAGGCAGGGGGTGATGTACCATTTTTTTCAGGTGTCATGGCTTTAGCTGCCATTTTAGGAATCTCTGTTACATAGCAACAGTGTAATATTTTTGCAGGTCTTCAATTAAAGACCATTGTGAAAGCAAGTAGCCAGGTCAGCTAATATTCATATTAGTAAGAGATTGATACAAATAATAAGTAATGCAGGAGGTTAGTGAACATATACATCATAATAAAAGGATCTAAAAAATTGAGGAATATGCCAAAGGACTTTTGACTTACGTGAAAATTACCTATTTTAGAGTACAATACAGAACATGGGCAACTTATTCATACACCATGGGTAATAGTTGAATCAAAAAGGGCTGGCACCTCGGATGCTTTTGAATAAAAGTCCTTTATTGGGTACATGGGTACACAGGTACAGGCTATAGCGTATAGCCTGTACCCGTGTGCCCAAGTAACCAATAAAGGACTTTTATTCAAGAGCATCCGAGTTACCAGCCCTTTTTGAATTAAGTAGAGCACTAGAGCTAGAGCTGGCTAAAGCACCGGATCACAGTTTGTGGATTTCTATATTGGCAATGGAGCTGGGGTAACATTTTGTTTCTACCATGGGTAATAGAGTCGTACCTTCAAGTGATTGAACATTGGCAAGGTTTTGAGGGCACCCCCCCCCCCCTGGGGAACCTCCCCTATAGCCCTACCCCACTCCTTGAGTCCTCAGACTGCAGAGTAGCCTGTGTCCTGTACTGTATTCTAAGATATGTAATTTACAGGTAAGTCAAAATCTCTTTGATCTAAAATGCACAGGACACAGGCAACTTAGTCAAGCACCATGGGACATCCCCAAGCAATGAATGCAAGGGTGGGGAAAAACTAGGCAAAGAGAACTGTGCCAACAGGCCCAAGAGACAACAAGGGTTAAACCCCAGGTTTAGAGTGCTATGCGAGAACCTTGCAGCAGAAAGTTGCATCTGCTGAAGATTGGACATCCACCGGGTAAATATTTGAAAAGGTTTGAGCAGAAGACCAGGTGACAGCATTACAGAGTTGGGTGACAGAAGCTTGGTGCCTAAAGGCCCAGGATATTCCAACATATTTGATGGAGTGGGAATAACACAGTGCAAGAAGAGTTTTTTTTTTTTTTGAAAAGCAAAAGCTCTTGAAATCAAATTCCAAAGCCATGGTGCAATGGTGAAATTTGAAGTAGGGAATCTGTTTGTCCAATAGAAGCAGTAGCCTATAGGTACTGTAAGGGGTTAGCTCGGTAGCGGGGTGTGTGACCCTTTGGATGGGTTCACCACACACTGAATTTATACAGACTGGCAGTCGAAGACGGTTGAAAACAAAGTTTTCGGTTTATTTTTCCATCTTGCTGGAAAACAATTGCAAGCATCCAAACAGCATAAACAAAATCAAACATAAAATAAACCCTAGCCACTCTGGGCGTCTACCTTCCACACAGGAACCTATCTATGGAGTCTGGCTCAGCCTAGCGCTGAGCAGACAGTGCTGGTCATACAGCAGAAAACAATAGTCTTTTGATTTTTATCACACAGGAAAATCAATCCTCTCCTCACCTCTCAGAAGACTTTCAGTGCTGCTCTCCTACTCACAAAGACTTAGGAATGATGCAGCCAATTAGTGGTAATCCTTTGGACTACTTATAGAGGCCTTAATTGCCTCATTCTGAACAGCTGAAGTTTTTCAACGGCCTCAAACCTTTCCTGGCTACATTTTTCAGCCGACGCCTAATAACAATTAGTGTATTGTCTAACAAGGCAGAAATGTATGTCCCGTTTGTGACAACACCCACAGATTTACCTGACTTCCTGTCACAGTACACACTGATGGCTCTTCAGTCAGGCAATATAGAGAGACTTCATTTGGATGCTTAGGAGCAGGACACAAGGACAACATAACAATGTCCTCAAACCACTTTTGAAAAAAAGGGCCACCAATTCAGAAACATATCTGACAGATGTTAAAGTGACAAAAAAGGCTATTTTGTTGTCAATATCCTGTGGGTTCAAATAGTTGTTTCTATAGGGCAAATAGAACAAAATTAGGATCCCAGGGAAGCATTGGGTGCTGAAAAGGGGGTCTGATACAAAAAACACCATGAATAAAAGTTTTTACAAGAAAATGTGAAGTCAAGGGCCTTTGAAATAAGTGAGTCCTCTCTAAGACAAAATTGACTATGCTCTCAGCAGGCAAAGTAAGATTTCTTATAAGAGGATGCAGGTCTCCTTTTTATGTCTAAGGCCCTCCAATGTAGGTTGAGAGTGTGTCCATCATTTCGGGATATACAGTTTTCCAGTGAAGAGGATGGGGAGGGGTTGGGAAATACGAAGGAGCATAGAGTATTTCTGCAAGTTCTGCAGGGGGGCTAATGAAGAAACATGTAAAGTCCTGAGATACAACCTTTAAGGATGAATGCATGTACTAATGGCATTCAAGTTATGGGTTCCATGGCCTCCTCCATTTGTTGTAAGGTAAGGCACCCTGAAGGGTGACATGAAAGTTATTACAACATAATCCTACCATGGGACATTTAATCCCTATTACCCAAAAATGTAAAAGATAACAAATTGTTCTGAAAAATTATTTCTTCATTGTTGCCATGTAAAGCATTGTGTAATGAAAATGTAAAGTTACATTTTCAATAAAATGTATTTGAAAAGAACTTTGCAGGAATGAGTCCTCTCTTCTTTCTCGGAGTGAGCAGTAGGTCTATACCTTAAGAGCTTCGGTAGTATTTGAGGGTTGTTTGGGGAGGTTGGTAGCTGCACTGTACAAAGTAGACATTGTGATGGAACTAACAACTGGGTCTCCCATCATGAAAGCATCAAAGCTAGGATGTTAAGATGGTCACAATAGCGTCCTGCAGGTGAGGAATATCACAGGTGGGACATTAGGTGGGACTAAGTAAGTAAATGTAGCACTACCCCCGAAGGAGCTTCTGGTTTGTTTTGGGTGGCATGTTACCTCGTGGCTCCTCTGCTGTCTAGGGGTGTATGGTGAAAGTAGTAGTAACGGAATGTCCATGACAGGTGTATTTTCCTGTGCTCTTTATTACCCAGCCGGGTAAAAACAATAAAACTTGTGGTGAAGATTCAGCAGAAGGAGAAATAGCAGATTCAGGCGCAGCAATAGGGAAACATTCCTGCTTCCAACAACACTTTCTTCTTTGCCACTCCAGCCAAAGTGGGTTTAGTGTACCTGGACAGGCCTCTCTCCTCTCACTGACCTGGCAGCCAGAGTATCACTCGGACATTTAAGGGAAAAGTCTCTGCCACAGACCCTCCTTAGAATTGAGATAGCGGAGGTAATCCTCCTTAATAGACTTCACGCCTGGATCTCCTTCAAGTAGTTTTAGTTAGGTTACCGACTGATAGGTGACCAACGTTCACCCTTTTAGTACCCGGTTACCTTGATCCACGGTTGATGGTCGAGACCCTTTTGGATTACCAGCCTCTCTTGGCTCTCCTCAGGCGGACTCCCCACCGAACAGCTTCCTCTCAAAGGAAGAATGCTTGGGATCTTCTCAGGATTAGGGACCCAGTCAATCACTGGGGCCCAGCCACAGCTCAAATGTTCCGGACCAACGTGGTCCTGGAACCAGGAACACAGCGTGGCACGCGCACCCTGGCCTGGGAGGCCATTTTTCCGGGGGGACGTGATGTGGTCACCCTAAAGGTGGGTGCCACACTGGAAGAAGACCCAGACCAATGGCGTCTGTCCCATAAATATCCCCCCCCAGCATGCACAGTGAGGAAAACCCCTGCTGATAGGCTGCTGGGGAAAAGCACCCAAACCTCGACTCCACTGCTGCCACCTCTCGTCCTGGGGTGATATCAGCACCCCAGAAGTCGACAGAATGAGACCACAATACATCCAAGCTGAGACAGAGACCCACATTTTAACAAATTAGCCTGGTCAGAGCTAACTAACTCTCTGACCCCCTCTAAATTTAAATTAACAGCACTGGTTCTTAGAAGTAACCAGGCGCTACATAAAGAAACTATACATTTTGGAAATGTTCATACTTAATATTTCATTTATTTACATGAATAAAAAAAAATAAAAAATATTTAACACATTATTTTGTCTAGACCACTAGAATAACTATAAAATATCATATAAAATGTACAAAACTGTACTACATTCCATTATGAAGGGAAAATTACTTCTTTTTTGTTCTTAAGGCTTGTATAATTAGGCAATGGGATGTTCCGTAATCCGTGTGCCAGCTGCACATGTTTTCCGTTCCAGTACTGCTCGGTGGCTCAGTCCTTTTTTTTTTTAGCATGATAGCTCTTTTGGTGAAGGCATTTAGGAGAATGCAGTAGCTTTCAGTAGCTTTCACTTAGTTCAGCAAATAAACAATTTCTGGGAAAGATTGATAAAACTTAGGAACACTCTCTAAGCTGTATATGGGACCTGAGACCCAATGTGGAAAACATGACACAATAGCATTAGCAAAGAAGAACTCGCTTTTTGTTGAAAGCATGTTTTTATTGTCATCAAATAAAACAAAGCTATGGAGCCTCTGAAAATCTAGTAACCATGTTTTAAAAGCATCCACCTTCCCCATTCCATTTCAAAGCCTTGTCAGAGATGGGAGAAATTCCTAAGAGCAATTGGAGTGGAGGTTTCTCTTTGTTGCATTCTAACAACTGTTGAAAAGTACATTCAGCAGTTTTTGTGAAGGCAAACTTTAAAGCTTATAATTCCAAGGGCCTTCTTACAAACCTGGATGTTGTAGAACTCTTAAATGTAGGAATGACTTAACAGGGATTTTTCTTTGGGGGGTGGGGGGGGGTGGGTTTGGTGGACTTGTCTCAATGCCTTCTGTCTCTGGTTTCAAGGAGAATGTTGTAACTATGCTGATTATTTACAAGACCATACAAACTTAGGACAAATTAGAGATACATTTAGGGAGTTACAAGTTGCTGGATAGAAATGTTTAATTTGCACCTGTGAAATCTTGCCACACATGATTTTTCAGTACTGAAACAGCAAGGTTTAATAGATTGTTTTCAGCAAAGGAAATTACTTGATCCACCACACATACACCTATGTAATTTTCTTGCAATATAAAAAATCATCATATATCATATTAATATTCGTTTTGCTCAAGCAATCACATTTTTAACATCAAATATATTCTGCTTTACCAGTGAGATTTGTCATTGAATCCTAAGTTGATTTGATGGCACCAGCTGGGATAAACATAGATGATGTAAAATAAAATATCAAATTTCTCTAGATATTATAGCAGCATGTATGGCCACCTACACTGGAGCAAGTAATGCAAATGGTTAACCATCCAATTCCAACCAGCTCTGGAAAATGATAGTGCCAAAGTTGAATTGAAATTAGACAATCTGCACCAGTGCATGAAGAAAAAAAAATATTTTAAAATAAAAGAATCACATAAAAAAGGGTGGGAAGTAGGCTTGCTGTCCTGGAAGATTCCTAGAAAAGGACATGTAAAGTCAGAAACTTTAATGAAGAATCCAGTGTTGGTTCAAGTGGCTGTCTAGTAAGACCATTCAGCATCTTAGATACATACCACAGTAAAATGGAATAGGCCTTGAGAAAAATAGAAACAAGTAACATTTTACGTGGTAAATTGATGATCAACAAACCCACAGGGCCTAAATACTATGGGCCAGATTCTCGTAGATTGGCTTAAAACTGCGGCGGCGTAGCGTATCTCATTTACATTACGACGCCGCAAGTTTTACGGGCAAGTGCTTGATTCACAAAGCACTTGCCTGTAAAGTTGCGGTGGCGTATCGTAAATCCTCTGGCGCAAGCCCGCCTAATTCAAATGATCCGGGTAGGGGGCATGGATCATTTAAATTAGGCGCGTTCCCGCGCCAAACGTACTGCGAATGCGCCGTACCTAAAATTTCCCGACGTGCATTGCGCTAAATGACGTCGCAAGGCCGTTATTGGTTTCGAGGTTAACGTAAATGCCGTCCAGCCCTATTCACGGACGATTTACGCGAACAACGTAAATTTAAAAATTTCGACGCAGGAACGACGGCCATACTTAACATTGGTTGCCCCTTATATATCAGGGGCAACTTTACGTGTCGCAAATATAAGGTAAACGTCGTAACTTCACTGCGTCGGCCGAGCGTACGTTCGGGAATTCGTGTATTTTGCTAATTTGCATACCCGACGGGGAAAACGACGGAGGCGACACCTAGCGGCGGAAAAAAAATTGCATTTAAGTGGTTATTTATGCGTAACTGATTCTAAGAATCAGTCGCATAGATACGACTGGCAAGATTAGGACTTATTATCGTAAGCCCTTTGAGAATCTGGGCCATTAGTTTTAAAAAAGGTGTATGTCACATACCTTGGTTGGAGGTTGAGTTGATGAGAGGGCTTCGTTGCGGCTCTGATCCGAGCACCTCTGAATGTGGTGACAGAGGTACAAGGGTCAAAGAAGCATGGGTGCTGGTAGCTTGGTAGCTAGTGATTGCCACGGACAGAGGTGAGCCAGGGTCATACACGGTGAGGTAGCCACATTGACAGGACACCAATGTGTGTGGACGTGATTGTGCCTATGTGTCAGTGCATGCTGGATACTAGCCTGAGCTTGTCTGTGTGCTCGAGCATTAGCTGCAAGGGAATGAGTAGTGGCTGCACAGGAATGAGCATTAGCTATGCGAAAATGAGTATTAGTAGCACGAGAATAAGCATTAGATGTATTTGTTTCTGGACAGTGTAGTGAGTTGACCAGGCACACTGGGCCTATAGACTTTGGTCATGCGCTCCTCACCACCAAGAGATGGCATATCTTGTGATCTTTATTGGATATGACTGGACCCAACACTTCCTTTTGAGACAAAATGAAAGCCTGAAGATCTCTTGAGCATAATTGGGCCCACAATAAGGTTGTAATTAGGGAAGTCATTGGACCCAAGAGCTTCATAATTTTTCTTATGGCGACTTCCTCCACTGAAGCAACCTGTTGGGTTACCTTCACCATTTTTTAAACTTGGTAGAGAAGTCTTGTGACTCAAATAGTTGATCTGCTAACCCAAAAATATTCTGGTCTGAGCTGGAATTGATAAAGATTTTTCTTTGTTAACCAGACAACCTAAATTCTTCAAGGTGGGAAGGTCTACTTGTAGATTCCCTACAACCTTCTCTTTCATTGGAGTATAAAGAAGGATGTTGTCCAAATAGGAGTGATGTAAATAAGAGATTTTTGAAGACAGATATTAAGACATAACATCTGCTACAATCTTTGGAAAAAAATTGGGGTTCACTGAGAGACTGAAAGGCAAGTTGTGGAAATCCACTGCTCTACCAATATAGCAAATTGTAGGAACTTTTGATGTTCTAGAATCTGGATAGAGACATGTAGGTATGCATCCTGCAAGTCCAAGGAGAACATACAGTGCACAGTGTAAATGTTCTTTATTCTAAACTTCTTGTGTCCCAGGGACTTTTTCAACTTCTTTGAAACTATCATCATTCTGTACTTTACCATTTCTGGACCAGAACCCCATAAGGCCGCGTACACACGGGCAAACATGTACGATGAAACCGGTCCGCCGGACCGTTTTCACCGTACATGTCTGCCCGGGGATTTCTGTACGATGGCTGTACTAACCATCGTACAGAAATCCGCGCGTAAACAATACGCGGGGCGTGTCCGCGCCGTCGCCGCGATGATGACGCGGCGACGTGGGCGGGCCTGCCAGTTAAATGCTTCCACGCATGCGTCGAAGTCATTCAACGCATGCGAGGGATGGCGGGCGCTCGGACATGTACGGTAGGTCTGTACAGACGACCGAACATGTCCGAGCAGGCAGGATTCCAGCGGACTGTTTTAAAACAAGTCCAGAAATATTTGCCCGCTGGGAAAAGGCCCGGCGGGCAAATGTTTGCTGGAATCCTGCACGCTTGGGCCTACACACGACCGAACATGTCTGCTGAAACTGGTCCGCGGACCAGTTTCAACAGACATGTTCGGTCGTCTGTACGGTCCATAAGAGTAAAATCCCTGAAAGGTTTTTTTTTTGGTACTGGAATTATTACACCCTGTAGGGAAAAGGTCTGAATGCAGACTTTTAGATTAAATGTCTTTACTGGAACCCTCAAGAAAATAAATGGGGGGGCTAAAAATTCTATACAATATCCCTCTTATAAAAGTTGTTAGATGTATGGTCTTCTGCAATTTTGCCTACGGTTGATAAAACTGGGCCAACCACCCAATGATGCTGATTTTGGTGTCACTTTCTGTCATTATTGGCAGATCCTGGAGGGGAACAAAGCAAGCCTCCTTCACGCTTCTGCTTGTGGGACTTATTTTCTTGTTGCGACTGTTTTCACAAACCATGAGAAAAACGTTGGCTATGTTTCTTCTACTCTGGCATCTTTTGTTTCTGCAGACTTGGACAGAACAGTATCCAATCTAGAACCAACAAGTAAGTACACCTAACAAGTGTTAATGTGTGTATTATGTGATGCTTTTTTACTAAAAATCTAATAGCAGGGAGCATAAGTAAAATGAGTTTGTTCCTTATGTTTGTCAAAACAGGGCTCTGGGCTGTGATTGGACACAGGCAATTAGCAGTTCCTGGATCATTGGCCATTGTCCATTTGTCCATTTGTCAAAACAGGGCTCTGGGCTGTGATTTAACACAGATACATAGCAGTTCCTGGATCATTGGCCATTGTCTAATCACAGCTGTAGTCGGCGGTAGGAGGGCGCCATGAACTCAGAGGAGACCAGCAACATATATTTTATTTATTTATTACTATTTATTTGGGAAGCGCGCATATACCACCGGTCGGTGGTGCCAAAGCGCTTTGTGACAAAATAGCCTGGATGTTCTGGCGTGGGGAGCATAATTAAAAGAGAAGGGAGAAGAAAAAAAAAGAAATCAGCGAAGAAAAATTGGCCTATGATTGAAATGCTTGGCAGAATAGCCAGGTCTTCAGCTTCTTCCTGAACGCATATAGGCTTCGGGAGATGCGAATGTTAAGCGGGATTTGGTTCCAGAGAGTCGCCCCCGCGGAGCCAATCCGTTTTCCTCCTATAGAAATTAGCCTGTCAGTATTGCCAATGAGTAGAGCTTTGTCGGCTGAGCGAAGACAGCGTCTAGGTATATAGTGTGGAGTCAGATCTGATAGGAACTGTGGGCCCAGCTGGTGGTAGCCCCTGTAGATCAGACAGAGGATTTTAAAATTGACCCGTTTTGTAACAGGGAGCCAGTGAAGTTCTTTGAGCACAGGGCTGATATGGTACGTTGCTATGCCTGAAGAAGCCATCCTTTAGCAGTACGATGTGATTGGGCAGTCCTAAATAGGTTTAAGAAGACCTGGGCTGGGCCGTAGTCCCAAAAGAGTTTCAAAATCCTGTGTAAGTTACAACTTTGGTGACTCAGAGCTTACACGAGCAGAATGAAGCAATAAGAGAGTGAAAGAAAGGTAAACATTTTCTGATAGGGAGGGTTGAATTCAAGTGAACCTGTTGCTTTGCCCCCAAGTGGGGCAAAAGTTGAAAGTGCATTTACATCTAAGCCATGAAGTGGTCTTATTTTGTTCAATATGTAAAGGTATATATAAAATGACATGTACTTCTGTATTCCCATTGAAAAAAACTTAAAAAAAAACTTGATGCTCTAGCCCAGGCTTTTTTATCCTGGGTTGTCTTCTGGGTTCTTTAGAGGTGCCTTTGCAATTGCCACAAATTGCCCAAAATTGTCAACAAGCAGCGAGTGGATCAAGCCTACTATTTTGTTACACAAAGCCACAGGTTTTCATTGTGCAGCATTACAACCCTGGGCATCTTGTGGGCCAGTCAATGGCATTCTGACATCATCAGCTGATAAGGACATTGGGCATCTACACATCATCCTTGTTTGCCCCTCCATGCCCCTTTCTGTCAGCACTCGAGTCTTACTAGCTGAGCGAGGAAGACAAATTGAGGGAAAAGAGAAATGCTGGGGTACTAATTAGTACTAGCTTGCAAAGGTGGAGGAATAAATTACCTCTTGATGGGTGACCCATGTGTGTGTATGCTACTGTTACATACTATTCGTTTTTTTTCTTTTACATTTTAGAATGAGATGCCTTGAGATTATGCATAATTTTAAAGGGTGCCTTGACTGAGAAAATAATGAGAAACACTGACCTAGCTAATATCTTGTGTTATGTTCAGTTAACAAGCTTAACCACAGGCTGTTAATGCTGTGGTAGTGTACAAGTACACTACCCATGATGCATTGCAAGGCTGACAGTTACAAGCATGACTCCCACAGGCAGAGGCATGATGGGACTTGTAGTTTCGCAATAGCTGAGGGCCACCAGTTTCAGACCCCTGCTCTAGACCCTTGGACTACAGGTTTGCCTGCATTTCTGTTGCCTATGACATCACTGGCTGACGTGCCTCCTTTCATTTTTTGTCTAACCTTTTCTAGTATTCAAAGAGGATGTCAGCTGAAAAAAAATATATTAAAAGTCAGCAGCTACAAATACTGCAGCTGCTGACTTTTAATATCGGCACACTTACCTGTCCTGGAGTCCAGCACCGTCCACAGCAGAGGACGAGCGATCGCTCGTCACTCTGCTGCCTCCCCGCCATCCTCGGTGAGGGAACCAGGAAGTGAAGCGCTCCGGCTTCATTGCCCGGTTCCCTACGGCGCATGCGCGAGTTGCGCTGCGCCTGCTGATTGGCTCCCGCTGTGCTCTGAGAGCCGAGTGTTCCCAGAGCACAACGGGGGGAGGGCGGGAGGTGACGTCCTTCCCGCAGTCTGCCCGTAGACTGTGGCCGGAAGTGGATGCAAATACCTGTCTTTAGACAGGTATCTGCACCCCCCTTCCCCCTGAAAGGTGTCAAATGCGACACCGGAGGGGTCCGAACTTCTCCAGCCTCTGTACAGCCACCGTTCGTCTACATGGACTTTCCCCAGCATCAGCTGCATGTTATTGTTCAGGACTGGCTTGTAGATAGTAAGTGTGGTGAAACATGCCTGTTCAAAGAGCACCACCATGTTTATAGTCTATAATGAACAGTGAAAAAGCAGCTGTAGACTGATGAGGTAATCTCACTACTCACTCTGCTCACTTCTCCCATCAGCATGTTCATTGTTAGCAGTGAATTTGCATACAGTGGGCCAAATTCTCAAAACCATGTGTAAATTTAGGATTATCTAACTTATGTCATTTAAGTTACGGCGCCCTAAGTTGGTGTCGTAACTACCGTATTCTCAGTGCATTTGCGCACAAAACTGCGCCATCCTTAACTTAAGTTTCAATGCCTAAGGCGTGGTTATGGCAAGTGGGAATGAAGTGGGCGTGCTTCATTGTAATGAGCCGTGACCCCATGCAAATGAAGTGCCGGCCGTACTGCGCATGCGCGCACGAATCTGGACCTCAATGCGCATGTGCAGAACTTTGGTCAGCGCAATCAGTGAGATAGGTAAAAGGCCAAGCGTACTTAGTTTGAAGATCACCCTGTGTATAAATAGCCCCAGTCAAACACACTTCAATTGCAAAAGTATTTCCCTGTGTTCCCTTCCTAAAGCAAGTTGCTTCTGCTTTGAACGTTTGTCAGTGTTTGTTGGTAAGATTGTTTTGTGAGAAAAGTGTTTGTGGAGTTGGAGGGTATAGTTGGTGTTTGTTTTTGCTAATTTGTTTTTTGTTTTGATTGTTTGCCTGTTTGTTTTTCATAATATTTTCTTTTGGGTTTTGTTTATATTTTTTGTTTTCCTTTTTTGCCTGTTTGTTTTCGAATTAATAGTAGCTGTCTGTCTATTTTTTATTTTGGCTTGTTTGTATTTTCTTTGGTGTGTGTGTGTATTGTTGTTTGTTTTTTGGGTGAGTTCCCTGTTGCTGGGTGTTGTCTGTCATGGCTCCCAAGCGCAGGAAGCTAAATTTTACACCGGCAGAGAAGCATATACTTGCTCAGGGCGTCATTAAATTTGGGCGATTTCTCCATGGCCCTGAGAGCCACACCACCACCCCGGCCAGGAGGAAGGAGATCCTTCAAAAGATCACCGATCGGATCAATGCGGCGGGGGGGGGGGGAGACCAGGACCATCGCTGGAGTTCAAAAATAAATAAATGACTTGAGGAGCGTGTCCCGGAACAAGCTGGCAACGCTGCATGCCCATACCAGGGGCACTGGAGGAGGGGGACCCTGCCCAGTCAGGATGAGTGAGGAGGAATGGGCAGTGGCCCAGTGTTTCCACCCACAGCAGGTGGTGGGCCTGCCTGGCTTTGACAATGATCCTCTTATGAGGACAGGTAATTTTTTGGAATTTCTATCTGGTGATTAGCATGTGTGGGTGGGGGAAGGGAAGATGTGCCAAGTGTATGGATCCAACAACCTGTGATTGTTTTGTGTCCTCCCCAGATGGCCAGGAGGTTGCAGCCCCATCAGCCCAGGAGGTGGCAGCCCCATCAGCCCAGGAGGTGGCAGCCCCATCAGCCCAGGAGGTGGCAGCCCCATCAGCCCAGGAGGTGGCAGCCCCATCAGCCCAGGAGGTGGCAGCCCCATCAGGTCAGGAGGTTGCTGGCCCATCAGGTCAGGAGGTTGCAGGCCCATCAGGGCAGGCTGCTGCACCACCCCCAAGACAGGCTCATGCAGAGTCCCAAGAAGGGCAGGATTCGCCATGGGAGGGGAGTGCCCACAACTCCCCTAATTTGGATGTTGAGTGGGAGGAGGATGAGGGGGAGGAAGATGACAATATTCTGATTGGGCAGGAAATAATGATGGGCCAAGATATGACCTTTGAATCATCCCCTGAGGGAACCCCACAGGCGCCCAGAAGTCAGGCCACCATCATGGGTCGCCCCTTCCAACCCTCCTCCAACATGCAGCAGAACCCATGGCTCACTCCAACTCCTCCACCAAGGCCACAAGCCTCAGGGGCAAGTAGGATGCCGACCCCTGAAAACAGGGGGGGGTTGGTGCGTCTGCCGGTCAGTCTGTTGAGGGACAATGTCCGGCAGACCCGCAGTCTGTCTGCAATACAAAAAACTATGAGCAAGGTGGAGCGCAGCCTGGGTGCAATGAGGGAGTCACTGGGTGACGTGGCCACCAACTCCGTGGGGGTCATCACCTGTTTGTGGGACCTGAGGAACGCCACAACAGGTGTGGCCCAGGAGGTGACTGCCCTCACCCAGGCTGTGCAGGCCAATACCCGGGCTGTGCAGGCCAATACGGCTGACATAACTTCCTGTCTGACAAGGATAGCCGTTGCCTTGGAGGGAAGGCCAGCAGGAGGACAGACACCAGGGGAGGCTGCTTCCTCCCCTGCACAGTCCCTCCCCCTGAAAATACTCCCTCCCCTGCACAGTCCCCCCCCCTGAAAATACTCCCTCCCCTGCACAGACCCCCCCCGTGAAGATCCCCCAGTCGGCCGTGGCCGTCCCCGTGGCCGTCCCCGTGCCCGTCCCCGTGACCGTGCCCGTGCCCGTGGGCAGCCCAGAAGGAGCACTCGGCAACATCCCTAATTTGCAGGGGTACTTTTTTTTCTTTTTTTTTACACTGTACTTATGATTTGGTTTATGTGTGTGAATGATGTGTGAATGTGGGGGGATGGCATTCCTGAAAACATAAGGGTGTCACCCTCAGTTTTGGTGGAGTAGGGATCCCCAGGACCAGGGAGAAGTCATCCTAGGTTCCTGAATGGTGTATGAATGCACAGTGACATAATTGGAGCCGTGGCGGGGCGTTACTGCTCCCAAGTACCAAAGGGGGGGGGGGGGTACTTGGATCTAATCCAATTCGATGTGCATGTGATGTGTCTGTGCTAGGGACCACAGTGACGTGCATTCATGCATTCTCATTGTGAGATAATTAATGTGCGTTTTGTAAATAAAAATAAACATTCTCTTTGGCATATAAGTAATGTGCATTTATTTAGCAAAATAAAGATTTAAAGGTCACATAATCTCTGTGATTTGGTCTTGGCAAATCAAAAACAAAAATATAATTAGGATGCATTTACTGGGCAAAGATGCCTTCACACAGTTGTCTCCTGATTGCCTGGCCCTCAGCAGACCGGGTAGAGGGGTTTGGGGGGGGGGGATTGCCTGGGTGGGGGGTTAGGTCAGGAGATATCTCCACATGCATGCCCCTTCTTAATGCAAAATTGTGCAGTATGCAACATGCCCCAATAATTTTGCATACAAAGTCTGGGGAATACAATAGTGTACCCCCAGTCTTGTCCAGGCATCTGAATCTTGACTTTAGCATGCCAAAAGTCCGCTCTACTATAGCCCGGGTCTGGATGTGCACCTCATTGAATTTTCGTTCTCCGGGTGTTTGGGGGTTCCTAAAGGGGGTCATCAGGTGGGGTCCCAATGCATATCCTGAGTCACCTGTAAGGGAAAAGACAGGAGGATATTAGTCATGCATGTGCCCCTTGTGATGTCTGCATCATGGGGGGGGGCATACCTGACACCAATGTCACTCACCAATCAGCCAGCTGTCTCCATACACGTTCATCTCAAAGTCTCTGTAGATCTTGGTCTGCCTTAGGATGAAACTATCATGGCACGAGCCGGGAAACTTGGCACAAACGTGCCAGATGAGGCCATGTGCATCTACGATCATCTGGACATTGATCGAATGCCAGCCTTTCCTGTTTCTGAACAGGTGTTCAGTATCATGGGGGGGCTGGAGTGCCACATGGGTGCAGTCAATCGCCCCGATGGTCTTAGGAAAGCCAGCAATATTGTAAAAGTCTGTCATTGCTTGCACACGCTGGTCCTCCTGGGTGGGCATGACAAACTGGTGGCTCATGCGCCGCAGTATGGCAGGGACCACCTGATGTAGACATTTACTCATGGTTGCCTGCACCATCCCAGCCACACCTCCAGATGCTCGCTGGAATGAGCCACTCGATAAAAAATGGAGGGTTGCCATAACTTTTTCAAGAGGTGTCAGGGCATGGGAACGTAGGGTTGGGGCGATTAGATCCTCATGAAGGAGTTGGGTGATCTCCAGGATGGCCTCCCTATCAAATCGGTAGTTGCCCATGACCTCATAAGCTGGCATTTGCCAAATATCACGGCGTGGCCGATAAACACGCGCCTGTGCCCTCATCCTCCTCCTCTGTGCCCTCCTCCTCCTTTGTGCCTGTAAGGCAGCAAGTGCCGTCAAAATCATTGCTGGTCCTGGCATTTTTAAACAACAACCTTCACAACTAGAGCTGTAACCTCTAGTCACTTCCTTCTGCAAACCCTTCCACAGCATGTGTAAAATTAGGGCTGGTTTTATAATGTGGAAATTTAGTCAGAAAAACTAACAGGTGCGCACAGGGCGGAAAATACGGCACACACACTTAATTCTGAGAATCGCCCTAACTCCCTCATTTGCATCTTTGCCTATCAAAAACAGCGGCGAGCCTAGCGTAATTTGCGCCCGGGAATGCGCAGGTGTAACTAATTTAAGTACGGCTGAAAATACGGAAATCTTTGCTTAAGTCGTTTTGACGATCGCGCGCAAATATACGCGCCGTGTAAAATTAGAAAAATGGAGTTAAGTCTGCGTATCTCTTTTGAGAATTTGGCCCAGTATACCTGATTGGCTCCCAGTCCTGCCCCTTCATCTTCTGGTCTGAGTGCTGCTGTATAGGGGATTGTAAGAGCCTGATATCTGAAACCCAGGCAATTACACTACATTACATCAATATGGGAAAACAAACTCTTATTGGTTTATTAATAAGTACAGAGCAGCATTAATACTGTCACACTTAATACCCATATGTATCCACATGACCACTACATGTGATGATACATTTGAACTCTTTCTCTTTGAAAAATACTGTGGGCCAGATCCACAAACGAATTACGCCGGCGTATCTATTGATACGCCGCGTAATTTTAAAGTTCCCCTGTCGTATCTTTGTTTTGTATCCACAAAACAAGATATGACCGAATGAGGGCTCGATCCGACTGGCGTATGTCTTAGTACGCCGTCGGATCTAAGGTGCATATTTACGCTGGCCGCTAGGTGGCGTTTCCGTAGATTTCCGCGTCGAGTATGCAAATTAGCTGGATACGGTGATCCACGAACGTACGTCGGGCCTGCGCATTTTTTCACGTAGTTTCCGTAAGGCTTTTTTCGGTGTATAGTTACCCCTGCTATATGAGGCGTATCCTATGTTAAGTATGGCCGTCGTTCCCGCGTCAAATTTTGAAAATGTTACGTCGTTTGTGTAAGTCGTTCGCGAATAGGGCTTTGCGTAGAATGACGTCACCGTCGTAAGCATTGGCTTGTTCCGGTTTAATTTCGAGCATGCGCACTGGTATACCCCCACGGACGGCGCATGCGCAGTTGAAAAAAAACGTCAATTACGTAGGGTCAAGACGTATTTACATAAAACACGCCCCCATCACATCCATTTGAATTGCGCGCCCTTACACCGCCAAAGTTACACTACACTTCCGTAACTTACGGCGCAAATTCTTTGAGGATACAAAAAAAAGCTGTAAGTTACGGCGGCGTAGTGTATCAGAGATACGCTACGCCCGACGGAGGGATGCGCCGCGCTACGTGGATCTGCCCCTGTAAGTGCAGTGCAGAGCTGTGTTTTTATACCTGCTTGGAGTTTAGCTTTAACTAAAATTATCCTCTGTGTGTAGGTTTTTCGGACAATGCTGGTGGAAAGACAGAGTTCCACTGCAGGAAATGTCTAAACTTTCAAGCAAAAGTAATTTAACATACAGGTTTTGTGTGCCAAATATGTGTTACAAATGGGCTACTGTTAAGCTAATATATTCTGGGAATTCTAATGATCCCAAAGCAGAGGCGCGTACTGGAATAACACATTGCTATAATTAGAGGCAAGACAGACAACTGCCATCTCCATATTCCTCTCTGCTGTTCTGTTTCTGCAGATAACACGTGCTTTGTAAAGTTTATGTCCCTTGTCTCAGTGCTGTTTTTTGTTGAGCTGAAGCTTCCCTGGGAGCCTTTATAAAGGCAGTGCAAGGAGCAAAAAACAAGCAGCAATCTAGACTAGATTTTAACTTTTTCTTTGGTTAGACTAGTTATATCAGTGCTGGTTGGTTGCCTTTCACATTACATTTGTCTGATTATAAAAAATAAAAAAAATTGGTTTAGGGTTAGTCCACCTTTATTAAAATACACCATATGCCAGCCTTTCTCAATATTTTAAACACAGGGGAACCCTTATGCCCTGTACACATGAGCGAAATTTCCATCGGAAAAAAGTTGGATGTTTTTTCCGACTGAATTTTCGCTCAAGCTTGGCTTGCATACACACGGTCACACAAAAGTTCTGAAGATTCCGACTCCCCGCGGGGAATGGGCGTTCCTATCCAAAGGGAAGGTGATTGACGGCCAGCTCTGGCACATCACGCTTCTCCGGAAATAGCCGAAATAGGACTTGGCTCTTCACGGCACCTGCGCATAGTCTGTATAGCCGTATAGTGCCGTGAAGAGCCGAGACCTACTCCGGCTGTCTTCGGGGAGCGCGACGTGCCAGAGCCGGCCGTCAATCACCTTCCCTCTGGATAGGAACGCCCATTCCCCGCGGGGAGTCGGAATCTTCAATATACGATTGCACAGTGAGTACGGGGCTAAAAAAATAAATACAGGCATACTGTAGCTCGCGCTACTATGCCTAATTTTATGCTAAAATGTTGTTATGGAGGGTGAACCACCGCTTTAAGAACGCAGTGACGTACAACACTACGACAAGGCGAGAAAAAGAAGTTCAATGCTTCCAAGCATGCGTCAAATTGTTTTCCGAGCATGCATGTTTTTTTTTCCCGTCGGAACAGATTTTTTGATAGGAATTTTTTTCCTTCAGAAAAATTGAGAACCTGCTCCCAATCTTTTGCTGGTGGAAATTCCGACAGCAAAAGTCTGATGGAACATACACACTATCGGAATTTCCGATTAAAAGCTCACATCATACTTTTGCTGGTGGAAATTCCACTCGTGTGTACAGGGCATTAGAATAACTTTGTAGTCTTAATAAACTCCTGCTAAAAAATACTATACAGTGGGGATCGAAAGTTTGGGCACCCCAGGTAAAAATGTATATTAACGTGCATTACGAAGCCAAGGAAAGATGGAAAAATCTCCAAAAGGCATCAAATTACAGATTAGACATTCTTATAATATGTCAGAAAAAGTTAGATTTTATTTCCATCATTTACACTTTCAAAATTACAGAAAACAAAAAAATGGCGTCTGCAAAAGTTTGGGCACCCTGCAGAATTTATAGCATGCACTGCCCCCTTTGCAAAGCTGAGACCGGCCAGTGTCATGGATTGTTCTCAATCATCGTCTGGGAAGACCAGGTGATGTCAATCTCAAAGGTTTTAAATGCCCAGACTCATCTGACCTTTTTTTTGACCCTCGGGTTTCTTTGACCCCTTGTTTGGGGGGTACCTCTCACATGTACTCTCTCACTAATGCCCAGGACCAGGCGGGGCTGAGTTCAAGTGAAACATTAAGGTGGAACCACCGATAAGAAAGGTGACGTACACCTTATGCAGCTATGTAGCCACATACAGATCCCTTCTGTAACACACTCCTCCAGTCCAGCTTACCCCAGCCACCTCATTCCCAAGAGTGGCATCCCATTATTCACTAAGCATGGACCCACAATCCCTGGGTCCTTGGGGTCTCTGTACCATGGGTTCGAGTCCCAGGTAGAGGAACTGTCACCCATGCCTGGTACCACTTCTCACTGTCTGGCTGATATTACATTCCCACCAATTAATGGTTACACGTAGAAACTACACACTTCCTGCCAACTCCTCTGCTGAGTTAACCCTTTGTGGTGGCATTCTGTTCCTTTATCTTCACCCCGTATGTGCTTTACAGGCCCTGTTCTTCTAAATACCTCCATGCACCCCTTGAATAACTTCAGACCAGGCATGAAACAGTTGAACAGGCCTTCATGGGCAACTCACAAAAATGCAGTCCAACAATGCAATGCTGTTAATTCCTTTCTAACTAAACCCATGCTACCCAGTGAGTATCGTCCCAGAAGTAAGAGTCCTTAATAGGTGAAGTCTATGTCCGGGAAGGTCCCTGTAGTGTGGTAGTGTGTTGCTGGCGACTACATCTTCATGTTTGGCCTTACAATGCCTCCCATGGAGGCCACTAGCAAAGAACACTCTGAGCAGAGCCATCCCCATTTTTATTTGCATAACAGAAAGGAGGGCCAAGTCCAGAAAATGCCTGGGAAAGTGCAAATTACGATTTAATCTCTTCCCACCCAAACAGCCTGGACAACTATCAAACTATCAACCCAACCTGCCTACAAGGTTGTGTTATCTATGAATTGAAAGAGGCAAGATCGAGGCCCTCAGTGGGGAAATGCCTGGATCATTGGGGACAGACATTTTTGAAAAAATATACTAAACAGCTTGTATTTGACAGTCATTTCTATAAAAATTGGAAAAAGAAGTGGTGGCTTTACCCATTAAAAGGAATATGTTTGCTTTATTGGTCATTAGCGGTATGTGTATGGAGGTAAATGTTAAAGACACCGTATGCTTAAATAATCCTTGCTGAATGAAGAACACCCTTTAAATACAACACAGGAGGCTGATAAACTTTTCTTCACTGTCTGAAGGAGATGGATAATTTATTGACTTAACGTGCTGAGAAAACGAAAATAATAAAATACCAATTATCCTGCCAAAAAAGTTGAAAAGTTCTGTTGAATACTCCTGCAATTAAGAAAAATGTCTAGTCCAGAAATCTAGACCTTCATGTGAGTTGGTTGGACAAAAGAAATGTTTGTAAGATCAGACAGGCAAATCTTAATCGGGAGCCAAAATATTTATTTATATATATATTATTAAAAGGAATCCCTGTATATACACTATAAATTTGAGCTAAAAATGTACTAAACACTGATTGTATTTAAAATAGAAACAGAACAACCCAATGCAGGTTTAATCTCATCCATTAAAAATAAAATATTGTGTTGGTCTATGACAATTATAGGAGCTCAGTTGCAAATTTTTTCCAAAAGAAAATTGTCTTCCATGATAAAAGAAGACTAATCCTGCCAATATTTCGCCATAATTCTGGCTTTGGCAACTTTTATTGCCACTATGTGTATACGACGGTCAGTTGTCATAGTAATGCCCTGTACACACGATCGAAAATCTGATGGAATCTAAACCGATGGATTTTTTCATCAGATATCCGATGAAGCTGACTTTCATCAGTCTTGCCTACACACCATTGTTTAAAAATCCGATCGTGTCCAACGCGGTGAAGTAAAACACTACGACGTGCTGAGAAGAATTAAGTTCAATGCTTCCGAGCATGCGTAAACTTGATTCTGAGCATGCATGGATTTTTGACCGATGGATTTCCCCACAGACGATCGTTTTTTTCTATTGGTTTTTTAACCATATGAAAAATTTAAATCAGGTTCTATTTTTTTTCAACGATGGGAAAAAAAACGATGGGGCCCACACACGATCGGTTCGTCCAGTGAAAGCGGTCCATCGGTCCGTTTTCATCAGACAAACCGATCGTGTGTACTGGGCATAAGTATAGTATCCGGGCATAGGTACACAGTTAGTGGTGTATATTTGACACACAATTCATGATACATATATATATAAAAAGCAAGTGAGTGATAAACATGGGGCACAGGGTTTATATGGGGAACAGAGTTGGTGATGTACAGTACTGTGCAAAAGTTTTAGGCAGGTGTGAAAAATTGCTGAAAAAGTAAGAATGCTTTCAAAAAATATATATTATAATTGTTTATTTTTATCAATTTACAAGATGCACAGTGAGCAGAAAGAAGAACAATCTAAATTAAATCAATATTCGATGTGCCTACCTTTTGGCTTCAAACCAGCAAGACCCTTTAACAAGGGGGACCCCAGATCCCGGCCCTCCCAATGTGAATGGTATCATCGTACCCCTACCCATTCACCCAAAAAAGTGTAAAAAAAATAATATCCACAAGAAACAGTTTTTGACAAGTCCTTTATTAAATTATTATTATTTTTTAAATAGTGTCCCTCGATGTAAATCCATCGTCAATCATGACGCCCACTGGACCCAAAAAATAGAACAAAATAAAAACGCTCCACCTCCTGGGAGGCCCCCCGCTGACTGCCCGCTATGCGCTTTGACATTTCTTACATAGGCAAGGGCCTTGTTGCCTTGTCACCCAGCGGCATTGCCCCTTCTGACATCACGTGACTGACACCCTGCATCACCGATCGCCGCGCTGCGCGCCGGGATGTTATCCTGCAGGACGTCAGGATTTCACAACCACTTTCCGGACGTCAATTGTCTATTGACCGGGCGGGAAGTGGTTAACAACCCTGTTAAGACCCTCCCACTTTTAGTGAAAATTAACCACGCCCACTATTTGATGCGGTTTGGAGGAATCGTTGTGATTGAGTTCCTGACTGTACCTATTTTCTGAGGGAAAAAAAGCAAATTTTAGGTGTGCAAAAACATGAAGACCAGAACCAGCTGTCTCTACACTGCTAACAAGCCTCACTAAAATAACTCAGCCTAATTGTTTCTTCAGTGCTGGCTGGTACATCTTGCTGCGAGATTAGAAATAGTGTATAAAAAGGGATTATTAAAATCTTGTGTGCTGATTAAGTGAGAGCTCTGTATTGAATTAACGAGATTTGGCAAGTTGTCTGTAACAGCCCACATACATTTACAGTTACCTAGTGTCTCTTCTGACTAGGCCGAGATTTCCCTGCTGGTTCATGAAAAGTGCACTTGGAATGGAGTTAAATCAGATATGTGCAATCCCAGCTGCTCCATCTAGCCAAGGAATGTTTTACACTGCAACAGATCCTTGTCCCAAACTACCTGAGACCCTGATTGTGCAGCTGTTTTCACTGAGAACTTTGCAATACGTTTTTTATTTTTTTCATGGCAAAAATAGCTTAATGTCAGCCAACGGATTGCTAGAATTATACATGGTCCAGTGCTGTCCACTGGGGCGTCTTAAATAAAGGCCAGAGCTTCTATAGCAAGTGTTTACTTCCAAGATAAAGAGAGAAATCCAGCTACTATTTGGAGGGAGATCAACCCTCAGTCAAAACTCCCACAATGCAGTTCAGGAAAAAGCTGTTTCAGACATAATAGGAATATGTTTAATTAAATAAAGCCTTTGCTGCTGGATACGTTTTGAGACAGAAGATAGGTCACGGACTCTTTGGATTAATTGCAGTCTAGCAACGCATGGAGATATGAGAGTAGTGCTTTAACCTTTTGTGGTGGAATTTTGTTGCATAGTAAATAATGACAGCCAGAGGCGGCTCTAGGCTTTGTGAGGCCTTAGGCAAAACTTGACATGGGAGCCCCACTCACTCCCATGATGGGAAAAATAATTAAAGGACAAGAGCCTCTTCCCCACAACCCTGGCCGGTGGTTTTGGGGGTCTGCGGGTAGGGGGCTTATCAGAATCTTTTTTTTTTGTTATTATATACATTTACTTATTTTCTGTTGGGGTTGGTGTGTGGAATAGGGAAGGGAGAAAGGGTGAGATAAAAAAAAAAAAAAAAAAAGCGGGACGGGGGACGGGGGGACGGAGTTAAGTCATTAGTGGCTTTATGGCCTGATAGAGGCCTCAGATTTCAAACACTTGGTAAAAGTGTTTTTAGGGGAGGGGGTAACAAGGAATAATGAGCGATAAGCTATAGAATGGCTTTTTAGAAGCCTCATATCTAAGGGATCAATTTTTTTTTTTTTATTTATTTATTTATTTTATTTGGTGTTTGGAGGGGGGGAGAGAGCCGCAGGGAATAAGTGAGGGTGGGGGGGGGATAATTTTTCACCCCTTTTTTTTTTTTTTTTCTTTATTTCCCCCGGGGGGGATATGGGATACAGATAAGGATGTTTATTGTTTAAGGGCGTGATATAATGTAATATATTGTTAAATGGAAATGTTGAAAAATGAATACAAATTTTGATAATAAAAAAAATAAACAAGGCATTTCCCTGTTCTACCTAGCAACATGACAGAGATCCATACCTCCCAACTTTTTGAGATGGGAATGAGGGACACCTATCAGCAAAAGTATGCAGGCATAGGACAGACCCCTGGCCACACCCCCTTAAAGGAGAATTGTACAAAAAACACAAGTTTTTTTAACCACTGCAATTCCTTTATATTGGCTTTTGGAATTTACAAATGCAGCAATTTAGAAATCAGATGAAAGGTTTAACACTGAGAAACACTTTTTGAAAGATAAAAAGTGAATTTTATATACAACTATATAGATCAGACCAAAATGAGGGACAAATGAAGAGGACAGAGGGACATTGCTCCAAATCAGAGACAGTCCCTCGAAATCAGGGACAGTTGGGCGCTATGGAGATCTACTGCTCCCTATCATTGGAAGCAGTGATCTCTGTCATGTGCTAGTTAGACCAGCCCCCCCAACAGTTAGAATCACTCACTAGGACACACCTAACCCCTTGACCTCCCCCTAGTGTTTAACCCTTCCTGCCAGTGTCATTTAATCAGTGCATTTATAGCAATGATCGATTTATAAATGACAATGGTCCCAAAATAGTGTCAAAGGTGTCCGATGTGTTCGCCATAATGTCACAGTCACGATAAAAATCGCCGCCATTTTCTAATAAAAAAAAAATAATAAAAATTCCATAAAACTATCCCCTATTTTGTAGACACTATAACTTTTGTGCAAACCAATCAATATACGATTATTGTGATTTTTTTTACCAAAAATATGTAGAGGAATACATATCGGCCTAAACTTAGAAAGAATTTGTTTTATATATATATTTTTGGGGGATATTTATTATAGCAAAAAGTAAGAAATATAGCTTTTTTTTCCAAATTTACACTTTTTTTTTGTTAATAACGTAAATTATAAAAAACACAGAGATGATCAAAAAAGGACGTCAATTTTGTTTGGGTGCAATGTCGCACGACCGCGCAAATGTAAGGCCCCATACACACGAGAGGATTTATCCGCAGATACGGTCCAGCGGACCGTATCCGCGGATAAATCCTCTCGAGGATTTCAGAAGATTTCAATGCGATGGCGTGTACACACCATCGCATTGAAATCCGCGCTGAAATCCTCTGCCGATGACGTGTCGCGCCGTCGCCGCTATTATGACGCGGCGACGGGCGCGACGCTGTCATATAAGGAATTCCACGCATGCGTCAAATCATTACGACGCGTGCGGGGAATCCCTTTGGGCGGATGGATCCGGTAAGTCTGTACAGACGAGCGGATCCATCCGTTGGAATGGATTCCAGCAGATGGATTTGTTGAGCATGTCAGCAAATATCCATCTGCTGGAAATCCATTCCAGGGGAGATTTATCTGCGGATAAATATCCGACGGAGTGTACACACCATAGGATCTATCCGCAGAAACCCATTTGATGGGATTTATCTGCGGATAGATTCTATGGTGTGTATGGGGCCTCAGTTAAAGCGACGCAGTGCCGAATCGCAAAAAGTACTCTGATCAGGAAGGGGGTAAATTCTTCTGGGGCTTAAGTGGTTAATGTAATCCTATTTTGGACATGTTTACAGAAAATAACACTATATATATATATATATATATATATATATATATATATATATATATATATGCACCTCACTGCGGTCCTTTGATGTTTGCTTGTATTCCTATCAGTTGCCAAAGTGTGGAAGTTGGAGGATGTAGAGATGTAAGAGAAGAAAAAGGTTATGTGATATCGCTTGCTACTTACAGGGGTCATAAATCTGATAAAATAAGTGACTGATAACAGAGGTTTCTGAAGTATTCATTATTGCATATGTGTTTTTTCATGACATTTTGAGGTACTGACTGCTTATTAACCCCTTCAATACTGACTTGGTCCCCACCTAGTGTTTTATCAGGCAAACTTTTCTGGATCTAGTATTGTTTTTCTTTATTTGCAATATATATATATATATATATATATATATATATATATATATATATATATATATATATATAATAAATACATTTTTATCATCCCAGTAATTGGCTTTAGTGAAAAATGGTGATGCTGGAGGAGAGGCAGAAATGATAGCAACTTGTGGAATGGTGATTTTGCTTCTATTGCTTTAAATATTTGACATGTGCATTTGTTTTCGTCCGAATGCATTTTCGTCCGAATTTCGAGTATTTTCGTTATCATTTTAACAAACAAAAACGAACGCGCAGAATCCGAAATCCGAAAGATCCGACATAAAAAAATGCTTTATTTTCGTTTTCGTTGCTACAACAGTTCGATATAGATAGGAGATTAGACATGATGCTGACAAATGCAATCTGTGTCTATGGAACCTGTGGTCAAATGTGCCTAACCTTAACTCTATTAGTCCAAGATTATTCTACATAGAGAGGAAAGATTTGACATAGAGAGAAAAGTTTCGACATTATAGAGACAGTGTTGGGGTAGACCAGTCGACATGAATGACGAAGATTCGACGAAGCAGCGAAAAACATACAAAAGTTGAATCTGTCATTGAAGGCTTATGGTGTCTGTCGAAAGTTCTAAGAAGATTCGACAAGCAGCTAAACTGTACGACGCCGCAATCGTACATTTCCGGTCAAATGCTCGGCCCATAGGCTATAGACAAATTTGAATGTTAGTTGACTAGTAATAATAATTCATAAATATAATTATTACTAGTGTCATACAACATTAGAATTCTTCTATAGCTTGTAGGCGGAAAATTCGACCAGAAATGTACGATTGCGGCGTCGTACAGTTTAGCTGCTCCGTCGAATCTTCTTAGAACATTCGACAGACACCATAAGCCTTCAATGACAGATTTGACCTTAATTAATTCGGATTTTCGGACGAATGCATTTTATAACGAAACAAAATAAATAAAAACGAATTTCGGGAGTAACTAAATAAATACATTTTTCAGATGAAAACAAAATTCCGAAACAAAATATTTCAATGTGCACATGTCTATTAACCACTTCTAAACCGCCGTACGTCTTTATACGGCCTAACTTTAAAGATTGAATTCTAGGTAACGGCAGCAGCTGCTGCCACAACCGAGGTATCAATCTTTAGTGTCAGCGGTTCTGTTAACGATAACGGCGGTCTCCGCGACGGATTCACTGCGAGATCGCCGTTATCAGCGGCGGGAGAGGGGGCCCCCCTCCCGCCGCTCTCCCGCGCCTTCCGCCGCTTACCGTAGCCGTCGGTAGCGGCGGAGGCGATCGGGACCGTTCGGCAGCTGAGCGGGGATGAGACTGAAGGAAAAATCTCCTTCGCCCATCCCCATAGCTCTGCTGGGCGGAAGTGACGTCAAAACGTCAGTCCCGCCCAGCCTCTTAAAGAAACATTTTTTTTTTGTCATTTGAAAAAATGACAGTTTCAAATTTTTTTTTTTTTTTTTTTGCATTTTAGTCTAAATATGAGATCTGAGGTCTTTTTGACCCCAGATCTAATATTTAAGAGGACCTGCCATGCTTTTTTCTATTACAAGGGATGTTTACATTCCTTGTAATAGGAATAAAAGTGATCATTTTTTTTTTCCAGTGTAAAAAATAACAAAAAAAATAAAAAAAAATAAGAAAAAATAAATAAAAATGTTTTAAAGCGCCCCGTCCCGACGAGCTCATGCGCAGAAGCGAACGCATACGCGAGTAGCGCCCGCATATGAAAACGGTGTTCAAACGACACAAGTGAGGTATCGCCACGATCGTTAGAGCAAGAGCAATAATTATAGCCCTAGACCTACTCTGTAACTCAAAAAATGCAACCTATAGAATTTTTTAAACGTCGCCTATCGAGATTTTTAAGGGAAAAAGTTTGACGCCATGCCACGAGCGGGCGCAATTTGTAAGCGTGACATGTTGGGTACCATTTTACTCGGCGTAACATTATCTTTCACAATATATAAAGAAATTGGGCCAAATTTATTGCTGTCTTATTTTCTATATTCAAAAAAGTGATTTTTTTCCCAAAAAAGTGCGCTTGTAGGACCGCTGCGCAAATATGGTGTGACAAAAAGTATTGAAATGATCGCCATTTTATTCTCTAGGGTGTTAGAAAAAAATAAATATATAATGTTTGTGGGTTTTAAGTAATTTTCTAGCAAAAAAAAATGTTTTAGTCTTGTAAACACCAAATCTGAAAAACACCCAAAGTAGAGAAGTGGTTAAATATAGGCTGTAGCTGAAGGCAATATCATGGTTTTTATTTTTACATTTGTAAAAAGGTGCTTAAGCCCTGGTTCACATGGGTTCGGATTTGAAATCGCACTACTTCAGTGCAATTTCAAAACCGCAGATCAGTATGATTTAGACCTTCTATTTCATTGCAGCTTGCAACTTCATTTGAGTCAATGCAAGTCGCAATGAAATCGCAAAAAACTTGAGCAGAAACTTTTTTCAAAGTCGCTGCAACTTAAATCACAGCAATTTGAATGATTCTATTGCCGGCAATGGGGTGGGACTTGGAATGTGATTTTAAACTGTCAAATTGCATGACAAATCGTACTTGTGTGAACCAAGGCTTAGGCAGGAAAGACATTTGCAGTTGTTAAACTTGAATAATCATAATGGGAACAAAGTGATGCCAAACAAGAACCTACTGTATGCTCACAATTGGTGGTACTGTAGTTGAAACACTGTATGAGAATCAAAGAGTAATGAGCAAACTACAATATAGTTCCCCACTCTGTAAAGGGCCTTTATAAGGGAAATAGTCCTTGAGCAATCTACTCCTCCTTTGCATGGGGCCCAATTTCTTACAGCCATCATAAGGACTGTGGTTCCAGGCCCTTGGTGGGATACTGAATGTGTTCCAGGCCCTTGGTGGGATACTTGGTGGTGCCTTTTAAACAAATAGTTGGAGCTAGTAGCTACTAGTTGCCAATAACACACTGGGTTACCTGCCTTGGTCAAGTGGAGTAATGCCCCGTACACACGATCGGAATTTCCGATGTGAAAAAAGTCTGACTGACTTTTTCCATCGTAAATTCTGACTGTGTGTATGCCCCATCGGAGTAATTCCATCGGAAATTCCGATGAATTCCATCAGAGTTTACATAGAGAACGTGTTTTCTATTCCTCCGATGGAATTCCGTCGGAATTCTGATGTGAATTTGGTTGAAAAAAGGTCTGATCGTGTGTACAGGGCTTTAAAGAACCCCACACCTTCCTTCTATCAGGTATTAATTATGTTGTTATATACACAAATTAGGTGTGCTTCTGTTGTAGTAAGGATCTCACCTTTTTCTTGATTTTCAAGAGATTTGAAAGAGAAGACTCCATGTGTAATGTAATGTTACTACTTCACTAACTCATCCATGTCTTTTTGGACGTTGCTTTGTGCAGTGATGCACAGTCATGTTGGAACATGAAGGGGCCGTCCCCAAATTGTTCCCACAAAGTTGGGAGCATGAAATTACCAAAATGTCTTGGTATGCCGACGTCTTAAGAGTTCCCTTCACTGGAATGAAGCCCAACCCCTGGAAAAACAACCCCACACCATAATCCCTCCTCCACCAAATGATTTGGACCAGTGCACAAAGCAAGGCATGGATGAGTGAGTTTGTATTGGAGGAATTTGACCTGATAGAACACCTTTGGGATGAATTGGAGCAGAGACTGCGAGCCAGGCCTTCTCATCCACATTAGTGCCTGCTCACAAATGTGCTTCTGAAAGAATGGTCAAACATTCCCATAGACACACTCCTAAACCTTGTGGACAGCCTTCCCAGAAAGTTGAAGCTGTTATAGCTGCAAAAGGTGGGCCAACTCTACGGACTAAGACTGGGATGCCATTAAAGTTCATGTGCATGTAAAGGCAGGTGTCCCAATACTTTTGGTAATATAGGGTATGTTGGAATGGGCCAAATGCTCAGTACATGCCCCTCTTATCGGTCCAAGCAACGCTTGTTCTGGTAACATTTCCCATTAGCTTCTCCCCAGCTTGTTATGGGTCGGTAGGATTTCATTCAATTACTGTCTAAAAAAATAGTCTGGGCATGTTAAACTCCAGATCCACAAAAGGATTACGCCGGCGTATCTATTGATACGCCGGCGTAATTTTAAATTTCCCGCGTCGTATCTTTGTTTTGTATCCACAAAACAAGATGCGACGGCATCTGGGATCGATCCGACAGGCGTACATCTTAGTACGCCGTCGGATCTTAGATGCAATTTTTCGGCATCCGCTAGGTGGCGTTTCAGTCGAAATACGCATCGAATATGCAAATTAGCTATTTACGGCGATCCACGAACGTACGTCCGGCCGGGCGCATTTAGTTCGGCTTTTTCCGGCGTATAGTTTAAGGTGCTGTTATGAGGCGTACTCAATGTAAAGTATGGCCGTCGTTCCCGCATACAATTTTGAAATTTTTACGTCGTTTGCGTAAGTTGTTCACGAATAGGGATTTGCGTAGAATGACGTCACCGTCGTAAGCATTGGCTGGTTCCGGTTTAATTTCGAGCATGTGCACTGGGATACCCCCCCAGACCGCGCATGCACAGTTAAAAAAAAACGTTGTTTACGTCAGGTCACGACATATTAACATAAAACACGCCCCCATTACATCCATTTGAATTCCGCGTCCTTACGCCGCCAGAGATACACTACGCCGCCGTAACTTACGGCGCAAATTCTTTCAGGATTAAAAATAAAATAAATAAGTTGCGGCGGCGTAGTGTATCTTAGATACGCTGCGCCCAGCGTAGTAATGCGCCCAGGTACGTGGATCTACCCCCTTGTATTCTACTATGATATATAAAGACTTATTTATGCTTTCAGTACAGCAGCCTTTTAACACCTACAAAATTACATTTTAATCTTAGGCTAAAATGAACTTACTACACTCTAAAAATATCTGTCTGGTGAGTTCAGCACTAAAAGCCCAAAGACTTCTTTCACAGTACATTACCAAGTTTACGCCTAATCTGAGGTCATTTAGTCATAAGTCGGGGAGTGTGACATTTCCAACTAGTCTTGGCAATATGTTAGGACTGTTTCCAGTCAGAATACATTGTGGTAGACGCACTGTGTACACTTTATACACACGATGCTGAGCTCTCGTAGGCCAGTCATTTCTTCCCGTCTGCAGCTACTGCACAGATCTGGCACAAACCTTCTACACTGTAGCCGCATTGTGCATTATACATTATTTCAACAGATTCCAAAGGCATTAAATAATGGGAAAGACTCTCTGGCTATCGTTTTACATAGGTTTGTGTAAAAAATAAAAGAGGAATGTTAAAAAACAATGAAATGCAGTCAGACCATGATACATTACTCATAATAAAGCAATATTAACTAACACGCTACGCTTACTGCATTGTTTTACAAGGATGTAAGGTATGAAATATTTAAGCTAAGCTCCAGGCGGCCATAAAAAAAAGTCCAATTATACATTAAAGCAGTAGTAAACCGCAAAAAAAAAATGTAAAAAAAAAATGGTCTCCTAGCACATTATGAAAGCGTTACCTTAGAATGAAGCCCTCTAGGGGTGTGCTGTCATCGCTGACAGGGCTTCTATCTTTACCCGGTCTTCCCTCCGGGTTCGCGAGCTTCGACTGATTCAGGCCTGGTTCACGCCTATGCCTTTTTGAGCGCGTTTTCAGTTTTGCAGAAACACACTACAGTCCATTTAACATGGTTTCCTATGGATGTAGTTCACATCTGTGCATTTTATGGAAAAGGGCCAGGGACTTTTTTTTGGTTCCATAGACTTCAGAGGACAAAAAGCATGTATTGAAAAACACAATATGCAAATTGCAACCTTCATAGGTGTGAATCACGCCTAAATGGCTGAGCCGCGATGACATCACATCATTCCCACGTGCATGTCACGGCCGCAGCATGGCTTTTTCAATGGATGGCATGCTGTCCTGATTCACACCTATGCAGGTTGCAGTTTGCATATTCCAGGTGCATTTTGCGTTTTTCAATACAGACTTTTGATTAATTGAAGTGTATGGAACCAAAAACTAGAAAAAGTCTCTGGCCCTTTCCATAAGATGTGAACTACATCCATAGGAAACCAAGTTACCGTATTTATCGGCGTATACCACGCACTTTTTTGCCCTGAAAATCAGGGCAAAATCGTGGGTGCGCGGTATACGCCGATTCCCGCACCGAGTTTGAATACTGCGCCAACATATACTGAGCGCAGTACACTCGTGTATTGTCGGGCAGTCTCGACTCCTCCCGCGCTGATGTCCTGGACGTACAGGACGTCAGCGCGAGTGTAGCCGAGCATTGTCGACAATACACGTGTGTACTGCGCTCTGTATATGTCGGCGCAGTATTCAAACTCGGCGCGGGAAACGAGCAGGGAGGACGCGAGGACGCCGCAGAAGGATGCCGGACCCGACGAAGAGGACACCCGAAGCCGCAGAAGGACGCCGGACCCGACGAGGCCGCCGATGGACGCCGCGCAAGACACCAAAGATGTAAGTACAAAAAAACTTTTTTCCATAGGATTCGGGGCAACTTTAGGTGTGCGCGGTACACGCGGGAGCGCGTATACCGTATACCGCGATAGGGAGATATTTACTGTACCTACAGGTAAGCCTTCTAGGGCCTGGTAATAGACTAAGGGGGAACCCATGCTGTTTTTTTTTTCAATTACTTTTATCTGTATTGCAGGACCTGACAATTCATGAATAGCCGTGAGTAGTTTTAAATAACTTTTTTTCCTTTAGAAATGTCATTTTGTGCAGGGACTCTTCTAAGCACAGGAAACATGCGCTACTTTACAGGCATACTATTCACCCTGTTCGCATGTTCTGCTGTGAACTGAACCGGAGGGTGTTCGGCTCATCCCTATTTCTCATCTTGACCCGATGTAAGTTATGATCATTGATATGCAAGGGAACAGTATTTTTCCTAGTGGTCATTGTAAGAGGCACTAAAAATAAAGCTTTCTAAGGCAGAAAATAATGCAATAGCTTATGGCCTGTGCCACATGACTATGGAAGCCAGGCTGTTGTTCAGGGCTTTTTTTTTTATTCCTGGGTGGCAAGTGGGCCCTATAAACATTTTTCTTTGGGGCTCTGTGATTACTAGTTACAGCCCTGGTTATATGATTTTATTATGAGCTGTTTATATCCTTGTGCAAACACTTGAATATGCAGCATTACTCTGCAAATGAATTGTAAGTCGGTACTTTGAAGTTGATGATTTATAAAGAGCTTTGCTCACTGTAATTTCTTCTTAGTGACATTTATGATAAGAAAGTTAGAGCGATATCTAGTTCAAGTTTACAAACTTCATTGCAATTCATCACTTAGTTAATATTAAATTGGACATAGTTCTACAGGTGCTATAAAAAAATCATTATTTAAGTGGAATAATTTACGTGGGGGTGTCTTTTATGTCATGCCATATTATATTTATGTATATGACATGGATTAAGAGTTTGTAGATTAAAAATGACATTCTGATGTTTTAACCACTTGCTGGGCACTTAAACCCCCCTCCTGCCCAGACCAATTTTCAGCTTTCAGCGCTCTCACTCTTTGAATGACAATTGTGTGGTCATACAACACTGTACCCAAATTTCATTTTTATAATTTTTTTCCCCACAAATAGAGCTTCATTTTGGTGGTATTTGATCACCTCTGTAGATTAAATTTTTTGTTAATTTTTTTTAAAAAGACAGAATTTGTTTAAAGTATGCTGATTAGGCTGCACTGATGGGCACCGATAGGCTACACTGATGGGCACCGATAAGTTGCACTGATGGGCACCGATAGGTTGCACTAATGAGCACTGATGGGCTGCACTGATGGGCAGCAGTAGGCTGCACTGGTGGGCACTGATAGGCGGCACTGGTGGGCACTGATAGGTGGCACTGGTGGGCACTGAGAGGTGAAACTGAGAGGTGGTACTGAAGGGCATTGATAGGTGGCACCGGTGGGCACTGAGAAGTGGCAGTGATGGGCACTGATGGGTGGCAATGATGGGCACTGATCGGCACTGGTAGGTGACACTAATAGGCAGCACTGCTAGGTGGCACTGATAAGGCACTTATTGGCACCACTGGTGGGCATTGACATGTGGCACTCGTGGGTGGCACTGTTTTGCACTGGTGGGTGCTGATTTGTGGCGCCGTGGGCACTGGCAGGTGGCACTGGCAGGCAGTAATGGTTGGCACAGATGAGGTTGATGTGCCTATTCCTTTTCGAGACCGAAGTCCCTTGCACGCTATTAGCATGAGGAAAGAAAAAAGATTACAAGCTTACGTGACAGCATCACGTGATCAGCTGTCATTGGAAGACAGCTGATCCTGTGGTAAGGGGCTCCGATCTGTGATCACCCGAGACTCAGTAATCACAGCGCACACCATGCAGGCCTTGCAAGGGGCACGCGGGTGCACGCCTTGCAGGGGGCACGCGGGGAGCGTGCAAAGGGGAGGACGTCTATTGACGGCCTCCTGGCAAAGTAGGTCAGCTCTGCAGCCGTCATTCGGCTATATTGCGGATCTGAAAGAGTTAAAGCTCATTTGTATAGAAGAAGCCATATACAGTATCCCCCCTCTCATCCGGAAACACTGTATCTAGTCAATGGGGGATTTTTGTAAAGAAGTCTTGATGATACTCAACAAAAACTTCAATCTGAACTCAATGCACTAAACTTCAAACGGTATTAAACCCAAAAACAAACATTTATTATATTGCAGCTTACCAATTCTTTGATGTGGCTATATTAGTTTTCCTTTTTAGGTTTTCTTTCTTTTATTTTTCATTTGGTGATCCAGCCAGTAAGTCTGTTTTTCAAAGAAACAAGATCCCCTGTAAATATAGCAGTTAGGTTATCACTGACAAGGGTGCTTACAATGATTCATTTTTATTTATTCATGTAAAACATTTACCCCCCCCCCCCCCCAAAAAAAAACCCTGTTTAATTTCTTGTGTAGCTGCTGTGAGAGCTGGGGTTTGGCTTCAATTTGTCAGTCCAGTTAAATCTGCTAGTACATCTCACACTCCCCTCCCCCAGAGTGACAATTCTGCTGTCCAAAGGTGCCCCCTGTGCTCCTTTATACAGAGCAGTGCCAGGACAAGGTCATCCAGTGCCCAGGGCAAATATGGCAAAACTGTGCCTCCCACTCCCCTGGGTGGGGTAGTCACTGGATGGAAATATAGTCCTTGTGTTGTTGGTGTCACGGAAAGAAAATAATTTTCCCTGCGCTGGTGGTGTCACTGGAAGGGAAATGTCCCTGCGCTGGTGGTGTCACTGGAAGGGAAATGTCCCTGCGCTGGTGATGTCACTGGAAGGGAAATGTCCCTGCACTGGTGGTGTCACTGGAAGAAAAATGTCCCTGCACTGGTGGTGTAATTGGAAGGAAAATGTCCCTGTACTGGTGGTGTCACTGGAAGAAAAATGTCCCTGCACTGGTGGTGTCACTGGAAGGGAAATGTCCCTGCACTGGTGGTGTCACTGGAAGGAAAATGTCCCTGCACTGGTGGTGTCACTGGAATGGAAATTTCCCTGCACTGGTGGTGTCACTGGAAGGGAAATGTCCCTGCGCTGGTGGTGTCACTGGAAGGGAAATATCCCTGCACTGGTGGTGTCACTGGAAGGGAAATGTCCCTGCGCTGGTGGTGTCACTGGAAGGGAAATGTCCCTGCGCTGGTGGTGTCACTGGAAGGAAAATGTCCCTGCACTGGTGGTGTCACTGGAAGGAAAATGTCCCTGCACTGGTGGTGTCACTGGAAGGAAAATGTCCCTGCACTGGTGGTGTCACTGGAAGGGAAATGTCCCTGCGCTGGTGTTGTCATTGGAAGGGAAATGTCCCTGCACTGGTGGTGTCACTGGAAGGGAAATGTCCCTGCGCTGGTGTTGTCATTGGAAGGGAAATGTCCCTGCACTGGTGGTGTCACTGGAAGGGAAATGTCCCTGCACTGGTGGTGTCACTGGAAGGGAAATGTCCCTGCACTGGTGGTGTCACTGGAAGGGAAATGTCCCTGCGCTGGTGGTGTCACTGGAAGGGAAATGTCCCTGCGCTGGTGGTGTCACTGGAAGGGAAATGTCCCTGCACTGGTGGTGTCACTGGAAGGGAAATGTCCCTGCACTGGTGGTGTCACTGGAAGGGAAATGTCCCTGCACTGGTGGTGTCACTGGAAGGGAAATGTCCCTGCACTGGTGGTGTCACTGGAAGGGAAATGTCCCTGCGCTGGTGGTGTCACTGGAAGGGAAATGTCCCTGCACTGGTGGTGTCACTGGAAGGGAAATGTCCCTGCGCTGGTGGTGTCACTGGAAGGGAAATGTCCCTGCGCTGGTGGTGTCACTGGAAGGAAAATGTCCCTGCACTGGTGATGTCACTGGAAGAAAAAATGCTGAAACCTATGGGGTGGGGGAAATACAGGACCAATAAAGCTGTTGTGATTGGTCTCTATTCCTGGGAAGCTCCTGCACACAGGCAATGTTTCATACTGGATTAATGCAGAGGTCTGGAAGAAGTACACAACAATTCAATACCAATGCCATTTGTATTTAGACAATATTTGCTTATCAGAATGTTCAGCTTTGAAACCCAACTCTATTGTTTTATTGTGCCAATTCTACAAAAAATAAAATGACTCTGGCTGCAGTACTCACTTCTCTCCTACGCTATTTACTACACACCCACCTGCTCTGTGGTCCAGATCTAGTCCTTTTTTGGGTTATATGATGCCGAGGGACATTCAGCTTACTCAGAATAGCAGCAATACTCTCAGCATAACCGAGGATGGCTCAGCACTGGGGGAGAGGCAAGGTGGCTAAGGACCCCTCTCACCTCTGTATTTTGGATTCAATAGATTTTTATTTAAAAGTTTGAAAAATATTAGATGGGATACAAATATTATTTCAATATCGAAAGATTTACATATCCCGAAGCGGGAGTAAATTGTAACAAAATGTATCAAAATAAGCAAGTAGAGGAGGAGAAAGGAAAGGAGATATAAAGGAGAAGTATTGAGGTTATTATATCAAAGCAGGAGTCATGTATTACGCTTAGAGGGCCAGATTCACAAAGAGATACGATGGTGTATCTCCTGATACATCATCGTATCTCTGACTTAAACTGGTCCTATCTATGTGTCTGATTCATAGAATCAGGTACGCATAGATATGACTAAGATCCGACAGTGTTACACTGTGTTACACTGTCGATCTTATTTTCAATTTGGGCGTTCCCGCTGATTTACGTTGAATAATATGTAAATCAGCGAGATACGCGAATTCACAAATGTACGCGGACCCGACGCAGTGTTCTTAGGACGTTTCCGTAGCGGCTTTCCCGGCGTATATATACCCCTGCTTCTATGAGGCGCAGCCAATGTTAAGTATAGCCGTCGTTCCCGCGTCGCTTTTAATTTTTTTTACGTCGTTTGCGTGCGCCTGATTTAAATAGTACACTCCACCTAGCCGCGGAATTTAAATTCCGCTGGGGGATTTAAGATCCGCCGCCGCAAGTTTGGAGGTAAGTGGTTTGTGAATTACCCACTTGCCTCGCAAACTTGCGGGAGCGGATCTTAAATCAGGTAGATCGAGCGGATCTAAAGATCCGCTGATCTACGTGAATCTGGCCCCAAGTCTTACTTTTTCCACCTGCACTGTGAATGTTTACATGGTGTGTTCAATTAAAACATGGCAACATTTAATTCTTTGAGTGTTATTAGTTTAAGCAGACTGTGATTGTCTATTGTTGTGACTTATGCCGCATACACACGGTCATTTTTTGTGATAAAAAAACCCCGAAATTTTTAAAAACGTTATTTAAAATGACCGTGTGTGGGGAAAATGTAGTTTTATGTCTTCTAAAAAACGGATACCGCGGTGAATTCCACGGGTAAACGATATCTACGGGGGAAAAAAAATAAAGGTCAGTGACATTTTATATGCAGCACGGTGCTGGATGTAGTGTTAGAAATTTTTTATAGGGTGAACCTCCACTTTAAGCCTAATATTTCTGCCTGCTGCCGACTTAATGCCATCATACCTCTGTCTGCCGCATGAACTGACCACACCTCTGCCTGCTACCATGTTCCTGCCTACTACCAGGACCAATATTTTGGCTCTGCTGACAATAGCTCTGCCTGCTGCCTGTACTAACCCTGGACCGTACATGGACAGTATCCCCGTCTGCTGCCTGTACTGACTATGGACATAATTCATGCCTGCTGCCCTAATTCATGCCCTAATGTTTTAACTGTTGTTCCGATGTTTTATGTGTTGCTAGTTTTGACAAATGTATTGTTTATTGCACAGACTATACCTCCTGAAGAAGCGGTTCGCCGCAAAACCGGTAGAGGTTCTTCTAGGACTCCCCCACACAACTGCTGATACCTCACGGCTTTCGTTTGAAATAACATCTTTGTATCCCTATGTGGGGTTGTTAGTCCTAGCCTTGTTTTATATATGGAACATTGTATGTTTTTATGTATAATAAATGTAATTTTTTACTATACCGACTCATGTTATCAGTACCGAGAAAGTCCATTGATACACATCCTTACTAGGTAATAGTTTGTGTGAGTCTGTGGTACTAGCAGCCAGCCACTACCCCTCTATTCCTGGTGTCCCTTTGATTCCACACAGTAATGCAAGGCTTTCTCCCTGGTGTGAAGTTTCGTGCTCGCCCCCTCCCTTGGACTACAGGAGAGTCAGGATGCTCTCTATGTTGCAGATAGAGAAAGGAGCTGTGTGTTAATGGGCGTCCTGACTCTCCTGTAGTCCAAGGGAGGGGGCAAGCACGACACTCCACACCAGGGAGAAAGCCTTGCATTACTGTGTTGAGTTACAGACAGAAGAACAGGAAGTGAGGATTTCTCACCCTTCTTTCCCTTCCTCCTCCTTTGTCTGCCCTCTCCCTTATACTTATCCCCATCCCTGCTTTGCCCTCCTCTATTCTTTTGCTCTAACTTTCTCAATTACTGGATTTAATGTTGATTAAATTATGCTATGATGATTTTCTCACTGTTCCATTTATGTCACACAAGGAGGATTTCTAATGCCGCGTACAGACAGTCGTTTTATGTGATGAAAAAAAACGACGTTTTAAATCATGAAACAAAACAACGTTTTTGAAACTTCATTTTAAAAAACGACGTTGCCTACACACCATTGTTTTTTCAAAATGCTCTAGCAAAGCGCGGTAACGTTCAACACTCTTTTCCATTGAAGCTTGCTTAATAACTTGCTTCTGAGCATGCGCAGGTTTAAAAACGTTGTTTTAAACGTCGTTTTGCCCACACACTATCATTTTAAATGACACAAAAAACAACGGCCCAGATTCAAAAAGCAATTGCGTCTGCGTAACCATAGTTACGCAGCGCAATTGCTTACTTGCGCAGGCGTAACGACTTCTGATTCAGAGAGCTCGTTACGCCGACTGCAGCCTAAGATATGCGTGGCATAAGGCTCTTATGCCCTCATATCTTAGGCTGCATTCTTACGCAGACGGCTAGGTGGCATTCCGGTAGTGGTCAGCGTATAGTATGCAAATTGCATACTAACGCCTATTCACTACCCTACGCGAGCCCTGCGTACGCAGTTTACGTCGTTTGCGTACGTCGGTTTTTGCGTAAGGCTGCCCCTTCAAATAGCAGGGGCAGCCAATGCTAAAGTATACCTGTCGTTCCCGCGTCACGAAATTTGAAATTTACGTCGTTTGCGTAAGTGAATCGTGAATGGCGCTGGACACCATTCACGTTCACTTTGCAAAAGAAATTTACCGCAATGCACGTCAGGAAAGTTTCCAGACGGAGCATGCGCCCTACGCTCGGCGTGGGAACGCGCCTAATTTAAATGATTCCCGCCCCCTACGGGATCATTTAAATTGCGCACGCTTACGCCGGGCATTTTGCCGGAGCGCCCACGCAATTTACGGAGCTACTGCTCCGTGAATCGCGGGTAGCGCAGAAAATTTGCGGGGGCGCAGGGCAAAAACGGTGCCCTGCGTCTACGTAAAAAAAGCGCAAGGCTACCTGAATCTGGGCCAACGTTTTGAAAAACGACACAAAAAATTGAAGCTTGTTCGAATTTTTTTTTTTTGTCGTTTTTCAGAAGACATAAAACAACGTTTTCCACACACACGGTCATTTTAAATGACGTTTTTTAAAATTATTTTTTTTTCATCACAAAAAGTGATGGTGTGTAAGCGGCATTAGGCTTATTGAAATGATTGCGGTCTGATTCCTTACGCTGTGTTTGGTGCAACGAAAAGTTGAGTATGTCATGCTCTGTACTGTTAAAATGTCAATAAAAATTATTGAAACATAAAGGGTGAAGACCATAAGAAAAATCATCCTAATTCATGCATGCTTAGAGCAACACAATTTTTGCTTCAAATGATCATTTCACCTAATTTTTATAATTTATCGTTATTGTAAGCCTTTTTTTCTGTTCATACAAATTTCCCAAGCTTTCCTCAAAGTCAAGTTAAATGGGACACCAATGCTCTCTTCCTGTTTGTTTAGCCACCAAGTAGCTCCGCGCTTTGACTCTCTAGTAATTGATAGGCTTGAAGTGCCCCAAGTACAAGAATTCCCTACATGCCTAAGATGACATGTTAGGGAGAGTTGTTTAGATTTGTAAAATAAGAATGGTCTAATGCATAATGATTATTATAGCCCTTCGAGTGGGGTAAAGCTTTGCTTCATGGAATAAGAAGACTTTGGGGAATTCTTTAGATAACCAGAGACATTGACTGAAGATGTTTAGTTTACGAGACAATTTACAATTGTTAACTGCGCATTGCCTTGACCTGTACATGGGTATGTGAAGATGCTGTGATAAGACACTGTGCAGTGTCCTTTGTATACAAAATGATGTGTGGACCTTTTTGTGACCTGTGAAATGCAACTTGTTTAGCCACTTCATTTTTGAAAGATGTATCCTCCGTCAGAATCATTTTTCAGGTTTGGGAAAAAATGCCGCGTACACACGATCGGTCAAACCGATGAGAACGGTCTGATGGATCGTTTTCATCGGACCAAACCGATCGTGTGTGGGCCCCATCGGTTATTTATTCATAGGTTAAAAAAAAGCAATCTTGTTTTAAATTTAACCGATGGATACCTAACTGATAGAAAAAAAAACGATCGTTAGTAGGCACGACCATCGATTAAAAATCCATGCATGCTCAGAATCAAGTCGACACACGCTTGGAAGCATTGAACTTCGTTTTTTTCAGCACGACGTTGTGTTTTACATCACCGTGTTCTGACACGATCGTTTTTTTAAACCAGGGGTCTCAAACTCAAATTACCTGAGGGCCACAAGACAAGTTTTCATATGCCATGGGGGGCCGCATGCAAACTTTCAAACTTCAAAAACAACAGTACTGGTGTCAGCGAGCGCATTATTACCACCAGCACTGGTGTAAGTCAGGGTTTGACAAATTTGCTTGGAATCTAGGAGCCAGCTAAAAAAGTTAGGAGCCAGAAAACGCACCCCGTCCCGACGAGCTTGCGCGCAGAAGCGAACACATACGCGAGCAGCGCCCGCATATGTAAACGGTGTTCAAACCACACATGTGAGGTATCGCCGCGATTGGTAGAGCGAGAGCAATAATTCTAGCACTAGACCTCCTCTGTAACTTAAAACATGCAACCTGTAGATTTTTTTAAACGTCGCCTATGAAGATTTTAAAGGGTAAAAAAGTTTGTCGGCATTCCACAAGCGGACGCAATTTTGAAGCGTGACATGTTGGGTATGAATTCACTCGGCGTAACATTATCTTCCATAATATTAAAAAAAATGGGGATAACTTTACTGTTGTTCTATTTTTTTAATTAAAAAAAGTGTAATTTTTTCCCAAAAAAGTGCGCTTGTAAGACCGCTGCGCAAATACGGCGTAACAGAAAGTATTGCAACAATCACCATTTTATTCTCTAGGGTGTTAGGATAAAAAATATATATAATGTTTGGGGGTTCTAATTAGAGGGAAGAAGATGGCAGTGAAAATAGTGTAAAATGACATTAGAATTGCTGTTTAACTTGTAATGCTTAACTTGTAATACCAACGGCCACCACCAGATGGCGCCAGCTCACATCTGGTGGCAATAACTTGTAATACCAACGGCTCACCACCAGATGGCGCCAGCTCCTCTTTTCTCCCCCCACTTCCGCCCTGCCTGCGGGCCATTTATAACTGGTCCGCGGGCTGCAAATGGCCCGCGGGCCGGTACTTTGAGACCACTGTTTTAAACGATGGTGTGTACGCACGACTGACCATCAGTCAGCTTCATCGGTTAACCGATGAAAACGGTCCATCAGACCGTTCTCATCGGATGGACCGATCACGTGTACGCGGCATAACAGTTAATATTTTTTTAGTCAAACTGAATTTGAGTTGTTTTATTAATAGGAAAAATTTTTTTTTTTTAATATTTTTCTCAATAATAAAAACTAAAGAGTCTTTTGATAAAAATGTGATAACTGAAATCATAAATTCATAAAGTCATATCTGTGAACGATCAGGTACATAAAAAGCTTATTCAGAAATGGTGAAGATCTAGAAGGAAGACAAACAATGGACCTGGATCCCAACTCTCTGGTATTGATGACCCTTACCAGATAAAATGATCCTTATGGATCAGGCCAAGCGAGCAGCCACACACCTGGACCGCACACCCCGTGAACAAGTCTGATTGGACGAAACGTTGGGAGGAGGCGTGCTGACGTCACCGCGAGTGAGGAATTCGTTCCATTACCGGCCGGAACTTTTTATGCTGACTGTTTTCATATATGCTGTAAGTGCAATACTTTTTTATTCATTAAACCTCTAAATGATGTCACACTATTGTGAGTTCTCTTCCACATGCTTATTTATCATCTGAATACCTGCTTGAGGATCGATCTGACGAGTCCCTCTCCTGCTGCACACACTTCATTTGCTGTTTGCGTTAGCCATTCCTAGGGCTCTGGTAAGGAGCAGTGTGTGCTGTGGTGGTGGTCTTATTTGTCACACTGTCGGTTTGCCAGTCACTGGGTGAAATTACCTATAAGTGCTCCATACAGTATCACACTATTTCTGCCTATTTGTTTTTTTTTTTTTCTTGGACACTCTGCTGGAGAACCATTGGGAAGATCCTAAAGATCCCGATCCCCTGTGCGGTCCAGGTGTGTGGCTGCTCGCTTGGCCTGATCCATAAGGATCATTTTATCTGGTAAGGGTCATCAATACCAGAGAGTTGGGATCCAGGTCCATTGTTTGTCTTCCATCTAGATCTTCACCATTTCTGAATAAGCTTTTTATGTACCTGATCGTTCACAGATATGACTTTATGAATTTATGATTTCACTTATCACATTTTTATCAAAAGACTCTTTAGTTTTTATTATTGAGAAAAATATTTAAAAAAAATGTTTTTTTCCTTCATCACTGGACTTTTATATTTATTCTCATCCCCCTTTTTGATGGGATAAACACTATTACTATATTTTGTTAGCGCAACTCCACCTTTTTCCATTGTTCACTTTTGTTTGTATAAACATTTGAGTTTGCAGCTGTATATATTTCACTTGATAAGCGCACTTTTTTCCCTTTTGATGTTTTATTAATACCAACAAGGATTCCATCTGATTTTCTATAGAGATACAGACTTTTAAATGCTATTAGTTACATAAGACTATGCAGTATAGCTAAAAATATGAAAAAGTGCATTTTTAGTTGCGCTGCCAATAAAAATATTACATAACAAGCGCTGTAATTTATTTTAACTCCCCTGCAACAAAATATTAGAAGAACTATGATTTATTTTAGATTTATTGCAACAAAAATAAAACATTCATCACTTTCACATAGATGAGCCAGATTAAGTAGGAAAGAGAGTTGGGGGTTTGGGGCTAGATATGTTTTATTTTCCAGAAATGTAATATTGAGGCCACGTTGGTAGTCCCAGATATCACATGAACAGAAGGAAGGTGTAGTGAAGGTTTTTTTCCATTACTATATATTCACAGCTTTTTAGTGGCTTATTGCTTCGAGGCACTTACACAGCTCTAGTAGTGTCTAATAGATATGTGCTGGCAGAGATGTGAGTCTTCACTGGACTTATATGTACTATGAAAAGTAAGAGGTTTAAATGGATTATGTTCATACAGAACAAATACTGTATAGATCATTTTGTGAACTAATAAGGCAAATAGACTTCCTCTGCAGAGCCAAATAGAGATTAGACATGGGGAAAAAAGGTTCACTCAAACTGAATATATAACTATAGGACATAATGGTGTCTGTATACAAATCTTTCCTGATCCATCAACAGCCATGATGCATCAATCATTAAGTATTTTTCTTTATTAAACAATAATCTTATAATGCCTTTAGGCTGTACATGGTGTAAAATGTTTTGCATTGTATATTGGGTAGTCACAATAATTCCTATTGGCTAGGCATATCATAAAAAATTAAAACCCATACCTACCAACCCAAGCTGTGTTAGATACCTTCTGGTTCTTAAACGTACCCTTATGCCGAGTACACACGTTCGGAAATTCTGACAAGAAAACTGGATTTTTTTCCAGCTGAATTTTGTCTCAAACTTTTGTTGCATACACACGGTCACACAAAATTCTGACCGTCAAGAACGCGGTGACGTACAACACTACATAGAGCCGAGAAAAATGAAGTTCAATGATTCTGAGCATGCATCGAATTGATTCTGAGCAGGTGTGTTTTTTGCGTGTCAAAATTGCAAACAGACGATCGGAATTTCTGACAAGAACTTTCCCCGTCGCAAAATTTGAGAACCAGCTCTCAAATTTTTGCTGTCGGAAATTCCGACAGAAAAAGTCAGATGGAGCCTACACACGGTCTGAATTTTCGACCAAAAGCTCACGTCGAACTTTTCTTGTCGGAAATTCCGACCGTGTGTACGTGGCATTAGTGTCTCCCCTCGTCAACAGGTGCACAATATGTCCCTGGCAAATTGGTTGCTTAGTTCCTTAACGCTGCATTGTGGGGAGTAGGGAAGTGGCCCATGCTGTCCCATTCCCACAATAACTTGGATTACAAGTGAGTGGCAGGCTGGCAGCAGGGATGCGGTAGGTTTAGGCACTAAAGAGTGTCCAGCACAGAGACATGCCCTGTACACACGATCGGTCCATCCGATGAAAACGGTCTGATGGACCATTTTCATCGGTTAACCGATGAAGCTGACTGATGGTCAGTCGTGCCTACACACCATCAGTTAAAAAAACGTTTGTGTCAGAACGCGGTGACGTAAAACACAACGACGTGCTAAAAAAATATGAAGTTCAATGCTTCCAAGCATGCGTCGACTTGATTCTAAGCATGCATGGATTTTTAACCAATGGACGTGCCTACAAACGATCGTTTTTTTTTTCTATCGGATAGGTATCCATCGGTTAAATTTAAAACAAGAGTGCTTTTTTTTAACCTATGGATAAATAACCGATGGGGCGTACACACGATCGGTTTGGTCCGATGAAAACGGTCCATGAGACCGTTCTCATCGGTTTGACCGATCGTGTGTACGCGGCATAAGGGGTGAGTTTTGGTCTTCATGTTAATGAAAATGTTGTTTGTTATAATTAGTGAATGTTAATATCTTAAAATTTACACCTAATTATAAACTTGGGGCCAGATTCACAGAAAAAGTACGCCGGAGTATCTGCTGATACTCCGGCGTACTTTCAAATTTGCCGCGTTGTATCTTTATTTGTAATTCACAAACAAAGATACGACGGCTTTTGGCTAAGATCCGACAAGTGTATAGCTTCGTACGCCTTCGGATCTTAGGATGCAATACTTCGGCGACCGCTGGGTGGAGTTCGTGTCGTTTTCCGCGTCGGGTATGCAAATTAGCTGTTTACGGCGATCCACGAAGGTACGCGCGTTCGTCGCATTCTCTTACGTCGTCGCTAGTCGGTTTTTCCCATCGCAAACTTACGCCTGCTATTTCATGGCTTAGATTTAGAACAGCCATGTTAAAGTATGGCCGTCGTTCCCGCATCGAATTTCAAATTCAAGCACTTGCCCGTAAAACTTGCGGCGTGTAACGTAAATGCGATACGTTACGCCATCGCAATTCTATGTGAATCTGGCCCATAATGTCTATTTTACAAAAAACATCTAACAGGACAAAACAACAATAAACATACACCTCTATATAGGATTTCATTTTCATTCTATTCTCTGCTTCTTGATTTATCATAAGTCAATCTCCTCATCCCCATCTATGCCCCTCCCCCTCCTCCCCAATCTCCTCATACAAACCATCATAAAACGAGTTACTAGAATCAAGCCAATCAGACCATATTTTATTAAATTTATGGGGAACTCCTCACCTTAAAGGTTTGTAAACCCTTACATATACCCAGTGAAGTGACTAACTTCAGGTGATACACAGAGATAAAATAAATCCTTCTACATACAGTAAGTTGTAACTGTTTATTTGCAGCCATTTGTCCGGTACATCCTTGTAAAACTAAAGCCCTGTACACATGGCCGGGAATCTCTTCAGGAAAAAAACGTTGTTTTTCCTGACGAGATTCCTGGCAAGATTTCGTGCTCCCTGAGTGTACACGGGCCATTCAAAATAACCGCCGTTCTTTTGAATGGCAAGAATGCGTTGACGTCATCGACTACGACGAGCATGCGCTCATCACATTCGATGCCGTCGCCGCCATCTTCTACACCCTACACTATGCCTTGGAAGCTACCGAGCATGCGCCGAAGTCTCATCAAGCATGCACGGGTTTCCATGGAGGCAGGTAAGTATACAGACGCTCGGGTTTCTTACTGCCGAGAATCATGACGAGAAAATAGAGAGCAGGTTCTTTATTTTTAAATGAGAAACCATACTGACGCACAGTTTTCTCGGCAAAAAGCTCTGTGTGTGTGTACGTGGCTTCAGAGATGAAAAGGATTTTTTACCGCCTTACAAAGCAGGGGGTGGAGAGCTACAGTAACACACTCTTAAAGAGCTCTGAGGGCTGATTGGAGGAAAAGGATACACCTCCTTCACACAGCACACAGGAACAGAGCTGAGGCTGTCAATCAGCTGGAGATCCCTCCCTGTCACCTTTTTTTCTCTTGGTGTCAGGAAAACTTGTCAGAAGTGATTCAAGCTGATAGCAGAGGAACAAGGCAGCACATTATACTTAGTGCTCTGGATAGAGATGATTTACACACTATAGGGATATGGTGCTTTCATATTTCATGTCTGAGGTTTACAACCACTTAAACCTTAACTGCAGATGAGGTTTTTCAACCAGAAGGATCTGGTGTAAGATGGAGTAAATCAGTCAAATTTCCAAGGTTCCAGGTTTTAAAAGATTTCGGCAGCTTTGGGCAAGACCAAATTAGCTAGATTTTGGGAATGCAAGAATAAAGACACTTTTAGGCCTTAATAGTTGAGAGAAGAAATACTGAGCCTAGTAACACATTTAGGTTGTTTTAACTCTGTGAAAGCTCTTAAAGACTTTTAGTCCAATTTCACAGAAAAAACTTGATTTAAAGCAGAGTTCCACATAAAAATGGAACTTCCACTTTAAGGGAAGGTGACCCCCTGACATGCCACATTTGGCAGGTAATTTTTTTGGGGGGGGGAGCGGAAACCCTCTTTTTCAAGGGTTCCAGCTCCCACTTCCTCCCGGGGCACCGCGGTGCCGGAAGGAAGTTCACCTCTCCCCCTCCTCTCCCCCTCCCTCTTGGCAATCATCTGGGACATGTCACAGGTCCCAGATGATTGCTCGGCCAGTCACGGTGTGCATCGCGGCTCGCCCATGCACAGTGTGTGCCCCGGCTGAGAAGCCGCAGCCAGGCGCCCACAGTGACAATGCTGGCACCGCAGAGAGGAGGGGGAGATAAGCGGGGCTTCGTTCCCCCACATAGCTGGATCCTGGGACAGGTAAGTGTCCGATTATTAAAAGTCAACAGCTGCAGTATTTGTAGCTGCTGACTTTTAATATTTTTTTTTAGTAGGAACTACGCTTTAACACATTTAGCACAGGCCTGCAGCTGCCTTTTGAAAGAGTTTATTCTATATCTAAAATGATGGAGATGATACAATATTTTAGTTTTTTAACAGAAGTGGCTGTTGGTTGGATGGAATTAGGAATACTTATCACTGGATAGCCTGTGTAAGAATGTTGCATTAAATTCAACTTAATGCTGCCCACTTTAGGCTGCATTCACACCTTTGCGTTGGCGATATGCGGCGTATTGCGGCAACATTAAATAGGCGTTTTGTCCCGCGATTTGCGGCGACGAAACGCGTTGTTTTTCAGCCTTTTTTTTTTGCTGGAGGGGTGATTTTACACTGTCGGCTATGCCCGAACACCGAAGCCGCTCGAAAAAAAGGGTCCGGGACTTTTGAGCTTCAGGCGTTTCGGCATTCGGCGTGGAGATGTGAACCATCTCCATAGCCGACAATGTAAAATCACCCCTCCAGCGTATTGCAGGCTGCAATAGCGGCGGGCGTCTGGCGTGAAAACGCCTAGATTTGAATGGAGCCTTATACAGTAATAGGGATGAGCTTCAGGATCCTGGTAACCAGCTACCAGTGATGCATCGCCTGACCTCTGAGCCAAAATGTGGCGGCTTAGATTGACCAATAATAGGAGCTTTGTTGCATGCCAGCCTCCTCACTATAAAAGACAATGGGGCAGATCCACAAAGAGAGTACGCCGGCGTATCTAATGATACGCCGGCGTACTTTCAAATTTCCCGCGTCGTATCTTTGTTTTGAATCCTCAAAACAAGATACGATGGCATCTGGGTTAGATCCGACAGGCGTACGTCTTCATACGCCTTCGGATCTTAGATGCAATTCTTCGGCGTCCGCTGGGTGGCGTTCCCATCGGTTTCCGCGTTCGAGTATGCAAATTAGCTTTTCTGATGATCCACGAACGTACGAGCGGCCGTTGCATTCTTTTACGTCGTTCCCGCGTATAATTTTAACATTTTTATTTCGTTTGCGTCAGTCGTCCGTGAATCGGGCTGGACGTAATTTACGTCCACGTCAAAACAATGACCTCCTTGCGACGTCATTTAGGGCAATGCACGGCAGGAAATTTAGGGACGGCGCATGCGCAGTTCGTTCGGCGCGGGGACGTGCTTCATTTAAATGAAACACGCCCCCTACTCGCCGATTTGAATTACGCGTAATTTTTTTTTAACCACTTTATTTTTATTTATTTTCTTATTTCATACATAAATCTGCCTCATTACCTCATTACGCCGCGAGAGATAGACTACGCTGCCGTAACTTACGGCGCAAATTCTTTATGGATTCGAACCAAACAGAAGTATCTCAGATACGCTGCGCCGGGGCAGATCTTTGTGGATCTGCCCCAATGTTCCCAAAAGCCATTTTGATAATGTGCTTAGCTGTGATAAGGAAAGCACAGGGAGTACAGCTGATAAAGTGCATAGGGACAGATTAATGTCTGGTTTTAAGCACTGCTCTCTTTCAGATTAAAAATACTTTCCCCAACCAGGAAATTATTAAGTTAAAATTATGCTCAAAATGAAGGCAAAATAAAAATGACAATAACAACCAAAAAAATATAAATTCACAAGCAAAGAAAACATAAAATCACCAATAAAAGCAAATTAGTATATACAATAATCATGAACTGAAAATAAATATAAATTTAAAAGTTTAATTATTTAATATCATACAATGAATGAACCGTGCAATCCAATTAAAACACTGAATAGAATAAATAGCAGCAATTAAACAAGTAGCAAAAAATGTCAGGCTATAAAAATGCAAATATTACACCTCTAATTTTAAAGTGGTTGTTATAGAATTATTTATTTATTTTTTTCAAATAACAAGCATGTTATATTACATGCTTTTTGCAATGATTTTGCACCCCCATCCTCTTCTTCTGGGGTCCACTGCCAATGGTCCTTGCTCATCTCCCCATATGGGTGTTATTGACAGCAGCAGGAGACACAGCTGCCTCCATGTACAGTGAGTAGAGAAAATAGAGCTGCTGCTCTGGGGCACAGTGCTGGATCAAGATTGGGCTCAGGTAAGTATGGGGGGGGCTGGGAAGAGAGATGTTTTTCCTTAATGCATAGAATGTATTCTGAGTATAATGCCGCGTACACACGATCATTTGTTAGCATGAAAAAAAAAAAAGCTGTTTTTCAGCATGTCGAAAAAACGACGTTTTCCCAACTTCATCATCAAAACGATGTTGCCTACACACCATCGTTTTTAAAAAATGATCTAGCAAAGCACGGTGACATACAACACATACGACGGCACTATAAAGGGGAAGTTCCATTCGCCTTTGGGCTGCTTTAGCTGATTCCATGTTAGCAAAAGACGATTCACGCTTTTTTGTCTGTTACAGCGTGATGAATGTGCTTACTCCATTATGAACGGTATTTTTACCAGAACGAGCGCTCCTGTCTCATAACTTGCTTCTGAGCATGCGCAGGTTTTTTACATAGTTTTAGCCCACTCACGATCATTTTTTACAACCTGAAAAATGACATTTTCCAGCACGATCATTTTAAATGATGTTTTAGAAAAACTACGTTTTTTTCATGCCGAAAAATGATCGCGTGATACACATAAATTAACCTAGCATTGACATAATATTAATATGACATAAAATATGACATAAAAAACCTGGCTTATGGGTCCAGATTAATACTCCAGCATTCAACACTCACAGAGAGGAGCTGTATAATTTAATGGCCACAGGCAGAAATGATTTCCAATGGAGGTTTGTGGTGTATTGTGCTTGCAACAATCTATCACTGAAAGTACTCCTCAGACTGATCAGCATATTGTGGAGTGAGTGGAAGGAGTGGCCCAATAATAAATGCATCTTCGTCAGCATTCTCCTATCAAATACTGTTGTTAATGACTTCAACTCCAATCCACCAACATCATTGACCTTGTGATTTCGTTTATTAGGTCTGTTGGTGTCTGCTACCTTAAAGCAACACTAAAGGCAGAATTTTTTATTTTTAAAAATAACAAACAAGTTATACTTACTTCCACTGTGCAGTTCGTTTTGCACCGAGTGTCCCCTAACCCTGTCTTCTGGGGTCCCTCGGCGGCTGTCTCGGCTCCTCCTCGCAAAAGCTTTCCATCTTCATGCGAGCGAGCTCGCATGTGGAAAGCTTTTGCAAACGTGCTCCCGTAATACAGCGCCCCCCTGGCGTGCCATGTCATCCGCTGTGATTGACAGCAGCGCCAGCCAATGGCTGCGCTGCTATCAATCCGTCCAGCCTAGCCAATCAACGGCCAGGCTGGGAACCAAAGAGGATCACGTGGACGCGCGCGGGACTTTTGAGGGGTCAGATAAGTAAAACGGGGGTTCGAGGGGGGCCGGTACAGTCGGATGTTTTTTCACCTTAATGCATAGGATGCATTAAAGTGAAAAAACATTTACCTTTACAACCCCTTTAAGCCTGCTTCCCTAGCATGCCACCACATACAGAAGAGCCCTGGCCACCAGTGCCCACCACAGACTCTTAAAACATCTTTAGTATCAACCGTCAGGTGTTGAAAGACCTCAGCCTTCTCAAAGAATAGAAGCAGCTGAGTCCCTTTATGTAGAAAACTTCAGAGTTCTTAATCCAGTCCAGTTTATTGTCTATGTGCAACATTAGATACGTGCAATTTTCTACTACATCAACATCAACTCCATAGATGAAGACGGGGGCCACCAATGCTTTCCTTACCCTGCATCACGGTTAGATTCTTCCCCAGGAGAGCCAGCTTGATTGTATCAAAACCACTGGAGAAGTAAAAAAACATGACCCTCAGGCCCCGTACACATGACCGAGTTTCTCGGCAGAATTCAGCCAGAAACTCGATGGGAGACGTATTCTGCCGAGAAAACCGGTCGTGTGTACACTTTTCGCCGAGGAAACCGACGAGGATCTCGTCGGGCCAAAAAGAGAACATGTTCTCTATTTCCTCGTTAGTCAATGGGAAAAGTTGGCTCGCCGAGATCCTCGGCGGCTTCACAAGGAACTCGACGAGCAAAATGATGTGTTTTGCTCGTCGAGTTTCTCGGACGTGTGTACGGGGCCTCACAGTGCTCACTGGTTTATCCAGGGAACTGCAGCGGGTCTAAGTATGCACTAGCTATGGGCTTTAACTGATGTAAAACACATTTTTCCAAGGTCTTCATGATGTTGGAGGTCAAAGCCACCTGTCTGGTGCGGAATCTTCGGCACAAGATGCGGTAGCTTCAGCACAGGAACAAAGCAAGACATCTTTCACAACACCTGGACCCTTTGGAGACACATGCCGCGTACACACGACCATTTTTCGGGTTCTAAAAAATTACTTTTTTTTTATGTCATTAAAAACGATCGTGTGTGGGCTCCAGAGCATTTTTCACAATCTAAAAAATGGGCATTAAAAATTTCGAACATGCTCTATTTTTTCACAACGTTTTTCAGGTTTTTAAGGTTGTAAAAAATGGTCGTGTGTGGGCTTTAACGACGTGAAAAAACCCCGCATGCTCAGAAGCAAGTTATGAGACGGGAGTGCTCGTTCTGGTAAAACTAGCGTTCGTAATGGAGTAAGCACATTCATTACGCTGTAACAGACTGAAAAGCGCAAATCGTCTTTTACTAACACAAAATCAGCAAAAGCCGCCCAAAGGGTGGCGCCACCCGCATGGAACTTCCCCTTTATAGTGCCGTCGTACGTGTTGTACGTCACTGCACTTTGCTAGAGCATTTTTTTTTCACGATCGTGTGTAGGCAAGGCCGTTTTAATGATCGGGTTGAAAAAAACGTTGTTTTTTCTAGACCCTTAAAAACGTAATTTTTTACAAACCGAAAAACGGTTGTGTGTACGCGGCATCAGACTCTGGTTAAAGACTCACTGAAGTACACCCCAGGTGGTCTGCACACACCTTGAGCACTCTGGGGCTGATACCATCAGGGCAGCCAGTTTTCCTCCCCTCAGCTGTCTACTCATTTGATCATCAGATTACCTATGCTTTCCCATGGAGGAGTAGTGTAGTTCTTATTTTGAAGGACAGCTAGTAAGGGTATCCAATAAGGGGGAGTAGTAGCCACATTAAAAGAGGGAGGACAACTAATATGGGGAGTGGAGGGTACTTGACACTGCTCATTTACAGCTCTGTGTTAAGCCTAAAGGAGTCCAGTCAAGGCCCACCAAATGAAGCCTGTTAAAAAACAGGTTCCATCCATTTGCCCTCCCTGCACCTCCACCAGTCCTTCCACTAGTCGACCTGAAATCTTTAGGCCCCTTTCATACTGGGGGAGTCTGCCAGTGGATCTGTCTGCTCAGCAGGTGATCTCTATGCTGATCAATGCTGATCGTGTGTACGGGGCACAAGTGGTCCATCGAGCCCCTATTTTATTTTTTTATACACCTGTATATATGTACAGGTATATATATATATATATATATATATATATATATTGTTTTTTTTACTTTTTTTTTTGTATGGGTTTGTTTCTTCCAAACATCAAATGATAAAACTAATGCTATTCTGTAAATAATGTACAAAAAATAATTGTATTGATGGATGGGAAAATGGCTGTGTCTGGATTAGCATTTGATTGTCAGCACTGCTAAAAGTCAGGTTTCTGTTAAAAAAACTGTTGGCCTTTCACTTCTTGGATAATACCTTATCTGTGTCTCCGATCAGCTGCAAGGCAGATCTGATACTTTTGGATCCTCTAGCACTTGGTCTTTCGTTTCTTGTTTTATTCCAGGATTGAAAGGCACAGGTGTCGCCAGAACAAATAAAAACAAATGCAAATAAAAACGTAAAAAAATTAAAATACTGTACATCTGTAAATAAAATGTACAGTAATGTACATATATATAGTATATATAAAAAAACATACTAAACATAACATACAGTCTATGAGAGTCACCTGCCTCTCTGGTTTATTTTCTAGGCAATAGAAGAGTTTCTGAAGGGCAGGCAGTCTACTGCCACAGGATTACACTTATTTTTGCTGCTGCCTGCACTTGCTTCTGCCAGTAAAATTGTTACCGTACATTTGCTGCTGCCTGCCCTAGCCTCTGCATTGTGTAAAGATGGGCAGCCCTTTTTTTGTTTTTTGGCCAGCAGTGAATTCCAACACTCCTCCTTACTACCATCACCCCAAAGCTCCTCCTACTAATCGGAAATTCCGGCCGTGTGTAGGCCCCATCGGACATTTTCTGTCGGAATTTCCGACAGCAAAAATTTGAGAGCTGGTTCTCAAATCTTCCGAGGGGAAAAGTTCTTGTTGGAAATTCCAATCGTCCGTATGCAATTCTGACGCACAAAAATCCTACGCATGCTCGGAATCATTGATCTTAATTTTTCTCGGCTCGTCATAGTGTTGTATGTCACTGCATTATTGATGTTCGGAATTTCCGACAACATTTGTGTGACTGTGTATATGCAACACAAGTTTGAGCCAACATTCCGTCGGAAATAAGAGAAGGAAAATGGTGCATTAGCAGGATTTTAAAATTGAAATTTAATTTCGCACACTATGTGCCAGATTCACAAAAGAGATACGACGGTATCTCTGTGATCCGCCCGTCCTAACTATGCGGCTGATTCACAGAATCAGTTCCGCATAGATAGCCCTAAGATCCGACAGGTGTAATTGACTTACACCGTCGGATCTTAGGATGCAATTCTATGCCGGCCACTAGGTGGCAAGGCCATTGCGGTCGGCGTAGAATATGCAAATGACTAGTTACGAACGTCCGCGTTACCCGTCGCTCTAACCTTACGTCGTTTCCGTTGAGATACGCCGCGTAAAACTAGGGCTGCCCTCCAGGTCGACTAACCAATGTTAAGTATGGCCGTCGTTCCCGCGTCAAAATTTAAAAAATCACGTCGTTTGCGTAAGTCGTCCGTGAATGGCGCTAGACGCCATTTACGTTAACGTCTAAACAAATGACGTCCATGCGACGTCATTTAGCGCAATGCACGTCGGGTAATTTTCCCGACGGAGCATGCGCAGTACGTTCGGCGCGGGAACGCGCCTAATTTAAATGGTGCCCGCCCCATTTGAATTAGGCGGGCTTGCGCCGAGCAAATTTACGTTACACCGCCGCAAGTTTACAGGTAAGAGCTTTGTGAATCAGGCACTTACGCTGTAAACCTGCAGCGGTGTAATGTAAATGGGATACGTTACGCTGCCGTGGAGCAACGTAAATGTATCTGAATCTGGCCCTATGCTACTAAACTGTTGTGCCATTGGCTGAATTGCACAAACTTGAGGGCTTTAAAATTATTTTGTTTTAAGTAAACATTTTTTTAGTTTTTAGGTCTCTTGTGGTTCCTACTTCCACAATTCGATTCAGGTCAGTTATTGCTTGATAAAAAAAACAGGTGATGAAGAAAAAAAAATCTAACCTTTTTTCCAGTTATAATGAGTAAGATTGGAATGGCACTGCTGTATTTAAAGGGGTATTCCATGCAACCCCGGGCAAAAAAAATAAAAAAACACATACTGCAGCTGCTGGCTTTTAATAAATGGAGACTTACCTGTCCTGGTGACCCTCGATGTCGGCACCGCAGCTGATGTTTCACATCAGCTGTCGGGTGCTGCCGTCGCCATTGCGGGTAAGGGAACCTGGCAGTGAAGTCTTTCGGCTTCACGCTGGGAACCCTACTGCGCATGCGCGAGGCCCTGCTCCTCTCTCCTATTAGCCCGGCGGCCAAGGGAGGAGGAGGGAGCCCGCGGCCGGAGGGAGCCGCGGCCGGACTCCAGGAAGTGGGAAAGAATACCTGTCTTTGACAGGTATCCTGACCCCCTTCCCCCAGAAAAGGTGCCAATTGTGGCACCGGAGGGGGGGAGGAATCCGATGAGTGGAAGTTCCACTTTAGGGTGGAAGTTCCACTTTAGGGTGGAACTCCGCTTTAAGCCGAGCAATAGTATAAAAGTAAAACAGTTAGACATGCAAAATATATGGTATTGGCAGTGTTTGGGAGAATCACACTGTTCCGCAACACCATATACAGCTTCTCCCAAGCATAAAATTTAAAGGAATGATGTTTTTCCAAGTCACCATTGAAGTCACATTAAAAGGAGGACCCTCTCCCTGCTGTACAGGGTTTTTCTTGTTTTGCTTTGGTGCACATCCCAATGGCAGTTTCCAGTTCCCCGTGCCCTTTTTGACAACTCCTTGCTTATTAATCTTGAAAATAGCCAGAACTGTTTTTTAAGCCCCTTATAGACTTCTATAGCAATCAATTTTAATTTTTCTCATCAAATAAAGTGGAGTTCCACCCAAAAAAGAAACTTCCACTTTTTGGAATCCTCCCCCCCTCTGGTGTCACATTTGACACATTTCAGAGGGGAGGAAGGAGCAGATACCTGTGTAATACAGGTATTTTCTTCCACTTCCTGGCATAGGTCGCCATGGTGATCACGGTAATTCTTGCGCCTATTCTGTCCTCCCCTGCTGTCACTTCCTAAATCCCTTACCAAGGATGGTGACGGAGCCAAGAACCGAGCAACAGATCGGCTACCGACATCGCAGGTGCCCAGGACAGGTAAGTGTCCATATATTAAAAGTCAGCAGCTGCAGTATTTGTAGCTGCTGGCTTTTAATATTTCTTTTTTTTTAGGCGGACCTCTGCTTTAATTCAGTTAATTATAAATTATGGAATCTGTGCTAAAAAAACAAAACAAAGGTCTAGTCACCCATATTGGGACACTTCCTGCAACTGATTTTGTTCCAATTGTTTACTTGCTATGCCTTGTTCTACACTGTGACCTGTGCAGGTGGACACCTTGGTGGAGACAGAGATACTGTATACTGTACTAGACGTGTAAATGATGAAAAAATGACCGTATCTATCGGTGTATAACACGCACATGCATATAACACGCACCCTAACTTTAAGAGGGAAGTTTCAGGAAAAAATCTTTCCACAGCCCCCTGCGTATAACACGCAGGCACAGTTTACCCTCTATTTTCAGGGTAAAAAAGTGAGTGTTATACGCCAATAAATACAGTAGTTTTGTTTAGTTTCATATTAAATCGTTAATCTAGTTATTTTGTTTAGTTAAATTCGGTTGATTTGTTCAATTCGTTTTCAGAATTCATCTTCGGAATTCGTATTTGGAATTCAATTTCCGAATTTTCGAATTTTCTTTCAAATTTACCGATACATTTGTAAAAACGATCAAAACGAAAATGTTATATTGTTTTCGATTTGAATGCAGCAAAGTGAACAAACAAAATCTTCATCAAATGATTACAATGACTCTTTAAATCACCTTTGGCTTAACAAAAACAGCATTATTTTGAAATGGTACTCTTAATAACACACACAGTCTTTGATTTCAGCAATATGTGTAGTGCGAATTCGACTGGAGTTCAGTGTTAAATTTTATTCGAATTTCAGTCCGAACTTCCGAAATTCTGATGACTTTTGTTACGTTATTCAGAGCATTCTGTAAAAAAAAATATATATATATTGTAATTTGGGTGTTCTGATATATCCGAATCTCCAAATAACAAAAAATGTGTCCAAATATTATTTCGGAAAGAAACAAACTGCACATGTCAATACTGTACTTCTTCATATCAGAGCTGCCCCCTAATCACTGGTGATTGGATGGCTGGTGGGTAATCTTCAGACAGGGACAGGAGAAGGGGAAGAAAGCACACACAGATCTACAAAATGAATGAAGCAGAAGCAGGTAGATTCTTGCACTGCAGGTACTCAGGTACAGCTTCCTCTCCAGCAAAGAGAACAATGAGCAGTACAGTAGAGAATCACCTAATCTTACTCCAAATCTGGTAAGACTAGCAGTCATAAGCTGCAGTGCCTTACATACACAATAAGTAGACTACGCAGGAGTGCATAAGTACAGAAAGTGTTCTGAAATTTTTCAGGAGAAATTAAAAGACAAAACATACATTTTCAAGGTACTTTTATCAGTATAATTAATACTTATAGATGTTCCCTATAAAACCAACATTTTAACCAACAACTCAAAATATACCCAATTGCTAAGAGGCCAAATCACAGGCAGTAGTCCAATAAGTAAAACATGTGACAACCTCATACAGGAGAGTCAGAACGCTCTCTATGTTGCAGATAGAGAAAGGAGCTGTGTGTTAGTGGGTGTCCTGACTCTCCTGTAGTCCAAGGGAGGGGGCGAGCACGACACTCCACACCAGGGAGAAAGCCTCCTATTACTGTGTGGAGTTACAGACAGAAGAACAGGAAGTGAGGATTTCTCAAAAGAAATAAGGACATTTAAAAGCAAAATTGAAGGATGAGGTAAGTGAAGGAGGACTGCACTAAGGTAAAGGACGCTATTTAGGGGTGAAAATGTACATTTACAACCCCTTTAAACCCTTGGTCTGGTCTACAGATGGTAGCTGGTGGGACCAACTTCTGTCACAAACCTCCTTAGTGGCTTGAGGAAGGAGCTGGAGGGGGACAGGGCACAGCCTGTGCCACCTTCAGCTTCACTCTTTTGCCACTTTGGCTGGAGGGAACCCCTGGTGACATGGAGCCCCAGTGTCCCTCTGACTCTATACAGGCTTCAACAATGAATACTGTATATATGTAACTTTGAAGCACTAATTTTACAATTATATATGCATACTCTCTTTGTCATGGATACGCTATTTGCTGTGTAGCCTGGCTGGAAACAGCACGTTATGGGCCCTGCTCAGCTTTCTATCTGAACTTGACCTCCAGAATTCAAAATTCTAAATGGCAAATATAAACGATCTGTTACACATAGCTGCGTAAAAAGCTCTTAGCATCTGCATTGCAACCTTTTTTGAAACCGGAGGTTTGTATTCGGCTTAGACAAAAATAGTGTGAACATTGTATTGGACAAATCTGTGTTTAAGTAACCGTAACATATATGTTTAGCAAGCAATGATGTTATAAATTCATATAATCGCTAGAGAGGTTCCAAGCCGTGACAGTATGTAAAGGGTTATTAAATACTCATGTAACATTGTGCTAATATATCTGCTAACCCCACCGGACAGATGGTCTACAATCTGTAAAACATGTTAACAGCATGGGGTGTGCGAGACTGTATCTGTTTCATTTCCTTACATGACATCATACGCTACTTGCTCTCAATATTAAAACGTACGATATGCGAGTTATGTGAGAAAGTGAAGCCATTTGGAAAAAAGCACTTATGCCAACTTCCTCCTGTAGACATCTTGTAAGGCCATTAGGCATGGCAAAAACGGTAAGTGAATGGGAAAACAATGGTGGAAAGTTCATTTTGAAAGAAAACAGATAAAGTGTATATGGAGTGAAGTGGAATGTGTGTATTGTTCAGGTGTATCCTGTCAGAAAGTTCAAAAGGCTCCAAAGGTATAAAAGTTTTACAGTCTTGTATTGATGTGAATCTTCGCTGCATGGCCACAGTTCAAGAATGCTGATGCCTGTGTGTTCGAGTGCCAGAAAATGCTTCTAGAGGTTTAGTAAAAAAAAGAAAAATGAATACATTGCTCTGCAAAAACAGTCACATTTTTCTGTCAGCAGTGGTCTTGTTGATTGTTCATACTCACACACTTGTACATTAAAGAACCCACATTTCTCAGCTGAATTATGCATTTTCCCAGGCCACACATAACTTCTACTGATTTTTGTAGTTGCACATCAACATATCGACTCAGATCACATAAGTAAGCAAATCCTTTGCATGGTGAAATGTTAAAGCATATCTAAAGACAAAACTCCTTATGCCCTGTACACACGATCAGGCTTTTGCCAGGCCAAATTCACATCGGAATTCCGACAGAATTCCATCGGAGTAAAAGAGAACATGTGCTCTATCTAAACATCTGATGGAATTCCTCGGAAAAAAGTCAATTGGGGCATACACGCGGTCGGAATTTTCGATGGAAAAAGTCCGTCTGACTTTTTCCATCGGAAATTCGGATCGTGTATACAGGGAATGAGAGTTTTTTTTTTCATTTCTAGGGATATCTTTCTTTACACTCTGTCTAGCAGAGACAACAGAAAACGAAAGGAAATATCTCCAAATTAGGAAAATTCTCTCTTAGACAACTGCACTGCAGTTTAGCCTTGTATACATGTATGGTTTTCTCGGCAAGAACCAGCAAGAAAACTGCTGGCAGAGCTTTCTTTGACGAGTAACACCGTGCGTGTGTACGAGGCTTTGAGGTTTCTTGACAAGAAAACTGCCCAGAATCTTGACGAGAAAAATAGAGAACCTGCTCTTTATTTTCTCGTTGTGATTCTCGGCAGTGTTTTCCTGCCGAGAAACCCGAGCGTCTGTATACTTACCTGTCGCTGTGGAAACTCATGCATGCTCGAAATGACTTTGACGCATGCGGGGTAGCTTCCAAGGTATAGGTAGGGTGTAGCAAGATGGTGGCGACTCCATTGAATGTGACGAGCGAATGCTCGTCATAGTCGATGACGTCACAGCGTTCGTGCCATTCAAAAGAACGGCGGTTCTTTTGAATGGAGTGTCTGTACACTCGGCCGGCAAGAGATTCTTGCCAAGAATCTCGTCAGGAAAAACAACGTTTTTTTCCTGACGAGATTCTGGGCCGTGTGTACAGGGCTTTAGCCTTTTTTCTTTTTGCTCCATGGACAACTCAATGTTTTGGATTTCCCCCCACATTCAGTCCTGTTGATAGTCATCAAGACAAAAAGAGAGGGTCAATCAGTGGCGGCCCCCTCAAAGTTCAAATTCATAGAGCGATTTATTTTAAAATAAATGATAATATGACTAACATTTTTTAACATCCTAAAGATCCACTTCCTTGTCTGTGTAACTGCCAATCACGGATGCCTGGCGGACATTGCGGCCGCCAGGCACGTGCATCAGCATCCGAGTGATACGGCGGGCGCCCCCTAGTGGACGGGAGGCCCGAGGACGTCATATGATGGCCGTCCAGGATAGCAGAGCCACCTTGCGGCCGCCATTTTAATGTACATGGGTAATGAAGTGGTTAAGAAAAAAAAATAAACAAAAGAGGTGGGTCAGCATGGAATATCAGATGAGTAAAGTATCACTGGGGAGTAACATATGGATCCTAGAACAATATAGAGAATTATGTAGGGACTCACATAGTATTACACGGCACGCAATTAAAACCTGGGATAAAGTCCATTAAAAGGAAAAATGGGAGTTTAACTCTCCTTTAATCCCACTAACAGACTCAAAATATTTCACACCAGGTATAGAGAAGTTATTTTGGAAATGGATCATAAAAGAAAATGCACAGTTGAAAGATGTTATGACGCAAGATAAATTAAGTACTTATCAGGAACTAAAAAATAGAGGGGAAGTGGTCGGGATAAATGAATGGCGGTATATCCAGCTAAAACACTTCTTTGAGGCACTCCCCCAGCCTAGTAGATCGGTAGAAAATCTACGCCCCCTAGAGAAAATCAGTGAAGAAAAAGGTGGGAAAGGAGTGATCTCTAAGATCTATAAAAGCTTGATGGAGGTGGGGTATCTGGATACACCGCCATACATTAGAAAGTGGGAGGAAGAACTGGGATCACAATTGAACTAATCAGAATTAAAACAAATACTGAAGAGAGTACATACCACGTCAGTAAATAGTAAAACAACGGAATTAAAGTGGAGGTTCACCCGAAAAGTTAATTTTTAACATTAGATTGATGCTCATTTTGTCAAGGGGAATCGGGTAGTTTTTTAAAATCGAAGCTGTACTTACCGTTTTAGAGAGCGTTCTTCTCCGCCGCTTCCGGGTATGGGCTGCAGGACTGGGCGTTCCTATTTGATTGACAGGCTTCCGACAGGCTTCCGACGGTCGCATACATCGCGTCACGATTTTCCGAAAGTAGCGGAACGTCGGTGCGCAGGCGCTGCATAGAGCCGCACCGACGTCGGCTTTCTTTCGGCTACTCGTGACGCGATGTATGCGACCGTCGGAAGCCTGTCGGAAGCCTGTCAATCAAATAGGAACGCCCAGTCCCGAAGACCATACCCGGAAGCGGCGGAGAAGATCGCTCTCTAAAACGGTAAGTACTGCTTCGATTTTAAAAAAACTACCCGATTCCCCTTGACAAAATGAGCATCAATCTAATGTTAAAAAAAAAATTTCGGGTGAACTCCTGCTTTAAACTATAAATGCCTAACTCGTTGGTATATAACTCCAGATAAGGCACATAAATACAAAAAAGAAACATCAGAATTCTGCTGGGGCGGATGTAAAGAAATTGGAAACATGGCACATATATGGTGGCTATGTCCAAAAATAAAAAGGTATTGGAGCATGATCAGACATTTAATAACTGAAATAACTGATTTAGAGATTACGGGCGACCCATGGGGATGTTTACACCATAGGAATAGAATAACAACTAAACAATTACAGAAAACACTGCTACCCCATTTGTTAAATGCTGCTAAGAGCTTTATAGCCAGTCATTGGCAGGATAGGGAAAGTCCCTCTATTAGAGAATGGTGTAATAAAATAAATATCATTCAAAATCTAGAATATCTTAGGCCCGGTACACACGAGCAAACATGTACGATGAAAGCGGTCCGTCGGACCGTTTTCACCGTACATGCCTGCCAGAGGGCTTCTGTACGATGGTTGTACTAACCATCGTACAGAAGTCCGCTCGTAAACACTACGCGGGGCGTGTCCGCGTCGTCGCCGCGACGATGACGCGGCGACGTGGGCGGGCCTGCCATTTAAAGGCTTCCACGCATGCGTCAAAGTCATTCGACGCATGCGAGGGACGGCGGGCGCTCGGACATGTACGGTAGGTCTGTACTGACGACCGTACATGTCCGAGCGGGCAGGATTCCAGCGGACGGTTTTAAAACACGTCCAGGAATATTTGTCTGCTGGGAAAAGGCCCGGCGGGCAAATGTTTGCTGGAATTCGGCCCGCTCGCGCCTACACACGACCGAACATGTATGCTGAAACTGGCCCGCGGACCAGTTTCAGCATACATGTTTGGTCGTGTGTACGGGGCCTAAGGTTCAGCGATACAGATGGTCTAGAAGAATATGAGGAGATCTGGACAGAGTGGACAGAATTTAAACAGTCAACGAAATTTGCAGAGATAATGGGAGCATAGGAATTCATAGGAATTCGTAGGAATTTATAGGAATTTGTAGGAGATTATAGAATATATAGAATATAAGAAAATAAGATGATAAGAAAGTAATACAATAGAAAAAAAGACAGACTTGAAGAGATGGAAAAGGACCTGGTGGATCTGGGGTGGGGGGAGGGGGAGGGAGATGAATGGGCATAGGGGTTTTAAAAGTAGTAAAGTAAAGTAATGATGGTAAATGGCAAATGTCTGCCAAAGGAAATTAAATATATATTTCTAGCAGGGGGGGGGGGGGGGGGAGGAAAAAAAAAACACAAATGATGCAAAACCTAAACAGAGATGTTATAAGCAATTTTGGCTGGTGGAGTCTGAAGTGGTTTTAAAAAAAAATAAAGAAATTGTTCCACTGTGTGGGGTGCCAGACTAATAGCTGTCTATTAGCTCCATCATTTTTTAACAAGCACATGATTAGCGCCTGACCTGAGGCTCTAATTGGCTTGTTTAACGTTGTCCTCAGGGAGCAGAGCACTTCACCCTGCACCCTCCCACTTTTGATTTTAGCAAAATGCTCTCTCTCGCTCTAATGCCCGTTGCGCGGTGTGCCACTACTTACGTATATAGACATGGGGTGGGGTCACTGGAGACCCGCCCCTTATGACGTCACCACCATCATGCCCCAGGTGGTGACATCATAGGGGGCTGGGCCTCCGGGTGATGTCACACTGTGACCATGCTTCATGCCTAAATAAGTAGTGGCACCAGGCATTAGAGCGGGAGAGCATTGTGTCAACATCGAAAGAAGAGAAGAGGGAAGAAGACAATGGAGAAGACCAGGCAATAGCGAGCAAAAGAGCAGAAAACAGCGGAGGAAACCAAGCAAAAGACACCGTACAGAGGGAGAAGAACCAAAGAGAGAGCGGAGAAGAGCCAGCAAGGGGAGAAGAAATCGGAAGAGACCCCCGGAGCTGCCTAATAAATTACTTTAAAAAAATGTGTAGTGTGTTTTATTTTGACAGTTTTTTTTCCAGGTGAATGGATAGGGGTACAATGTACCCCCATACTCATTCACATAGGGTGGGGGGCCAGGATCTGGGGGCCCCCTTGTTAAAGGGGACTCCCAAATTGCAATAAGCCCCCCGCCCGCAGACCCCGACAACCAACAGCCATGGTTTTTCGGGAAAAGGCCCTTGTCCTCATTAACATTGGGGTGGGGGGCACAGTACACCCCCTACCCCAAAGCACCCACCCACCATGGTGAGGGCATGTGGCCTGGTACGGTTCATGAGGGGGGGAGCCGCTCGCTTGTCTTCACCCCCTTTCCTGACCAGCCCGGGCTGTGTGCTTGGATAAGGGTCTGGTATGGACTTTGGGGAGACCCCCACACCATTTTTCATGATGGGGTTTCCCCTTAAAATCCATAGCAGACCAAAGTGTCTGGTATGCTCTTAGAGGGGGAACCCATGCAGTTTTTTATTTGGTGTGGAGTTCCCCCTTAAGATCATCAGAGCACAAATCAAATGCCAAAGTCAGATCATGCAAGACGGCGATCCGACTTTGATCTGATTTCAGTGATATTCAATGGGCTGAAGTAGGATCACAGTCCGACCAAAGTAGTACAGAGAGCATTTTCAAAGTTGGACCGACTTGTGTCAGACCAGTTAAGACGGTTTCCATAGGGAAACATTGTTTTTCTCACGTCATGTGACATGAGCTCCCAATGTCGGAGCGTTTGTCGTACCAGTGCCTAAGGCAGTGAAACTGATCAAATCACCTGTGCAAAATAACGGAAAGCCTAAAAACATGACCTGTTGGGACGCTTTAAGGACTGGAGTTGAGAAACACTGAGATAATGTACCTATCTGAGTAATAAAACATAATTTTGTAATATTTTTGTTATAAAATTTTAAAGAGGACAACATAAGACTTTGTTTTTGATAAACTAGCGCATCAATATCTGGTTAGATGGATGTAGTAGCAATTCTCGATGAATTCCCAAAGTGTCCATCAGATATTTTAATAAAAAATTTGCCATTTGTGTGCTTCATCCTTGAAATAGTTGCACACTAGTATAGGTGCTGCCAAAAACTTATGACATGAATAAGACATGAATGACTGAAGAGTGGGATATTCTTTCTTGGGAAAATAAAAATTATAAAAGTCCAGTAAAGAGACACTGTACATTTTTTCTTTGGCTGCATGTGTTTTCTAAGTGTAAATGCATTTTTACAAAAAAATAAAAAAACATAGGGCCAGATTCAGATATAATTACGTTGCTCCACGGCAGCGTAACATATCTGATTTACGTTACACCACTGCAGGTTTACAGCGTAAGTGCCTGATTCTCAGAACTCTTACCTGTAAACCTGGGCGGGCACCATTTAAATTAGGCGCGTTCCCGCGCCGAACGTACTGCGCATGCTCCGTCGGGTAAATTACCCGACGTGCATTGCACTAAATGACGTCGCACCGACGTCATTTGTTTAGACGTTAACGTAAATGGCATCCAGTGCCATTCACGGACGACTTACGCAAACGATGTTGTTTTTTAAATTTAGACGCGGGAACGACGGCCATACTTAATATGGCTTAGAACACCTAGGGCTCAGCCCTAATTTTACGCGGCGTATCTCGACGGAAACAACGTAAAGTTAGATCGACGGGCAGCGCGGACGTTCGGGAATCGCCGTAACTAGTCATTTGCATATTCTACGTCGACCGCAATGGCCTCGCCACCTAGCGGCCGGCCTAGAATTGCATCCTTAAGATCCGACAGTGTAATTCAATTACACCTGTCGGATCTTAGGGCTAGCTATGTGTAACTGATTCTATGAATCAGTCGCATAGTTAGGACAGCCGTAACACAGAGATACGACGGCGTATCAGGAGATACGCCGTCGTATCTCTTCTGTGAATCTGGCCCATAGTTTTTAGTACATTTAAGCTTTTGTGTTGGGCTGCATTCATATGAGTTTTGGGCCACATGCAGCTAGGGGGCTGCAGGTTGGACAACCCTGTTCTAACACTTCCTTGCTTTATCCAAAACAAAATAAAATGTTTAGACCAGAATTGGGATAACAGAACCCCATTTCCCCCTCTCAAGCAAGTTACATGAGAAACAGCAAGCTCTATTTACTACTAAATTGGAAAGCCCACAAAAGTTAAAATCTGGATGCTGGCATTCCCAGGCCAACATGTACACAGGGGAAAACACCTTAAGAGCAGCTGGAACGTGTTGTTCAGGGGTGCACAGCTGCCTGCGGTGGCTAGGATCCAAAGAATTCCCCAGATTTACTCTAGCATAATACATTTGATTATTCAGTGCACCCCCTTTATCCCTTGCTGCAGCTGCTGCTAATCTATGCTCATGAAATTCTACCTGAAAAAATAATTCAGATAACATATATACAACATAATTTATAGGGATCTTATTACTAAAACGATGAAAAAAGAGGCTGCACGTTCACTTTGCATGACATATGAAGCAGAGACTTAAGATGTACATTGTGCTATAAAGTAGTGATCTATAAGGATCTAAAGAGCAGACACTTGACCCCTTCTCATAAAAGCAGAAGAGCCCTTTAAAAGTACTTGGATGTCAGTACTTGTGAAGCTTATAAGGTTTGGTTTTCCAGAGCCTTAGCTATTAGGAAATACTATGCAGTGTATGAAGGAAAGGTAGTTGTTGGAAATGTAATCTCATTTGACCACATACTGAATGAAGACTTCAGTATTTGATTCAGATAACATCTGGCCATCTGCAAACAAAATGAAGATCAGAAATTTGTGTGACCAGTGCACATTGCAAAATCTTTATTGCAACATAGGAAAATGCCATCCACTGGCTAGTTATGCAACATTATGAGCATTGGAAGTGTGCACTGTCCGTAATGTTTAAAAATTAAGTTAAAATAAAAACCAAGTGCAGGGGGTGGGTGTTACAATTTAAAAAATACATTGTATTTATCAGCCTCTTCAGCTAGTGCTTCTCCCAGTAAAACAAAGCAGCACACTGATCCTCAGAGAACCTGGCGTTCTGGCAGAGATATTAACAGAAATGCTGACACACCATTTACCAGTCCACAGAAGACTAAGCTGAAGCAAATTCCTCCTCAGCCTGCAGAAGGATGAGCACAGTCTTGATTGCAATTTATTAAATGACACCAAGGAATATGTGGATCCTATAGGAAACGAACCCATTACAGGCCAATCTATCCTATATACTACCCTCAAAGACTTGTTGGTGTCACTGAGGGGGGTTTTACATATAGATATGATATCCTTTATTGCTCAAGTCAAATCAGACATTTCTGATATAGGGGATAGACTTAACCATGTAGAATACAAAATAGAGGAATTTGTTTGCTGCGGCTCATAAAGCTTGTGAATGCCCACAATGATGCTGAAAAACACATACAACAATGAAAACAAAAAATGGCAGATTTGGAGGACAGGTCATGGAGAAACAACATCAAACTTAGTAGAGTTTCTTAAAGAGTGCCCCTGCTGACCTGAGAGGGTATGTTCAGCGACTTATCTCTAATCTGCTGCCATTGATTCCTGAAACTGAGATTATGGTGGACAGAGCTCATAAGCTCCCAAAACATGCTGATCTAAACAACAGGCTACCCCGATGTGTTATTGCCAGGGGGGCAACCAGTGCCATCGTTCTGGGTACAACATTTATAGGAGCTCAATTTAAGTTCCTACATAGTCAGCTGAAATGTGTTAAACTGTTACAGTATGTAAAGGTCAGCTCATTGTTCTTGGAGACTTTAACTCTATCTATAACTGACAAGCACCTAGATGCCTCCGCCTAACAATCACTATCAAGGTAACTTCTTCAACGTTTGATACACCTGGAAACTCTGCCATCCCTGGTGGGGCTTGCATCCATCTGCTAGGGACTATACCTATTTCTCCATCCCTCACAATTCTTACTCATGGATTGATCTGATCCTTACAGGTCTTCATGTTTTTCATAGAGTGTCACAGGCAGAAGTCCACACATGGTTGGACCATGCCCCTATTACTTTTTTGGTACAGGAGGTTGGAGCAGTATAGTGTGGACCCCTCTATCTTAAAACATAATAATACTTATCTACTTTCAGATCATAAACATTGAGGGCCAGTTCACACCACATGCAGTCCAGTGCGTTGTTTGTTTCTGCTTCAAAAACGCATGCAAAGTAGGTAATATGGTTTTCAATGGCATAGTTCACACCAGTGCGGTCAGTTCCAGGGTTTTTCAGTTCCAGATAAAAAAAACATGCTGCATTTTTCCTGCACTGGACTGTACTGGATCGCGGTAAAATGCATAAAAAATGCACCAGAATGGGACAAACGCGTTAAAAACACGCATGCAGAAACGTATCTGGAACAGATCTAAAGTGTGTTTTTGTGGTTTGAACCAGCCCTTGGAGAGTCCTTTGAGTGGAACGCTTCTTCAAGATCTGACTCGTTTATAGTCTGGTGTGCTCATAAGGCATTCAGTAGAGGATTACCAATCCAATTAGCTGCTAGGAAAAGGAGGTGGATAGTGCATGCTGTTCAAACAAAATTTTACTTTTAGAAGCCCAAAATAAATTGACACTTATGCAGAATATGACTTTAGAGCTACAGAAAAAATGAAATTATCTTTGATTACTTTAATAATAAGATCACAAGAAAGAAAAGTTTGAAAAGAGTAAAGGCTACCTTTACTCAAGGTAATAAGGCCAGGAAACTCATTGTTAATCAGTTGAAGGCTTGACAGTCCAAAACAAAAATAACCTATATAATTAACCCAAATAAATATTTAAAACATTTCAAACTAATACTTTTATGGACTAGTATAACACCCTTTATAATCTGAAGAATGACATAAATACCCCGCAACCTACAGATAATCTCATAACAAATGTCTTAAGTTCGTTAAAGCTCCCTTCTATAGACGTTCAAACTTTAGAACTTCTAAATGGCCCAATTGAGATTTAAAAAAAAAAATCTTCTCTAGTGAATAATTAATCTCCTAGACCAAATAGATTTTCAACAGAAATAAGACTTTCCAGGACATTCTGTTTCTTCATTTACATGATCTATTCAAAACACTTTGCCCAAACCAGGGAAGGAAATCCCCAGAATTTTAGACCTATGCTACTCTAAGTAAGTTTGGGCTTAGCGGCTTTGTGTACTCGGCTATATCAGCATTATATACTGAACCGTCAGCCAGGGTCTATACCTTCTCTGTCCTCTCAGACCTATTTAATATTACTAAAGGCACATGCCAAAGATACCCCCTCTCCCCCTTTATATTTTGTCTATTAATGGAACCTTTTGCTGAAGCAATCCAAAGCCATATTTCTACTTCTGGCATCCCTGTTAGTAACTCTTCCCTAAAAATTGGGCTTTTTGCCAATGTTGTTATCCTTACTTTAACCGCCGACTGTTGTTTCTTCCCTGTGGACTGTGCAAAAGATAATTGGTATATTTGGCACGGTATTGCATTATACAGTGAATGTTGCTAGATCCTCAGAACTTTCTATTGGGATGGACTGCCCGTCTTTGCAAAAGCTGAAAACCGAATTCTCCTATAAGTGGGAGTCTAAAAGTGTGTCATACCTAGGTATATAATTAACTTCTTCTACATCTCAATTGAAAGCAACAAATTATGCTAAACTGGTAAAAAATCTGTTCTATCTGAATTATTACAGATAAGAAAATATGAGGTGTTGTGGATGGGACGTATTGCTGTAATTATAATGTTATTATTGACAAAAATACTTTATTATTTAAGCACACTCCCTATTCAGTTCGCTTCTCAAGTTTTTCGTTCCCCTAATACAGCTACTAAACAACATATCTGGAAAGGGCAAAATGTGAGACTATCTTTTCATGTTCTAATGAAACAGAAATTTGGAGGTAGCATGGGATTTCCAGTTATACAGGATTATTACAAGGTGGCTCTTTTAGATCAATTGAGAGCATGCTTTGAACCTGACACTATTAGACCATGGCTCGCCATAGAGCAGTTTTTAATTGCTAATAAAGATCTTAAATCTCGATTGTTGGTGAAAGCTACAGCTCAGGCATTGTGCATTTGAGAACACCCTTCTTCACAAGCAGCCTGGAATTCTGTGTTCCTCTGCACTGACCCGGGTGTCTCTGTATTAGCTAGATATCCCCTTGCAAGCTTATGAGTTTCTTATCTCTTCCCTCTCAGTTACTCTATGGATAGATAAGGGCTACTCTACCTTTCAAGATTTCCCTGTAGATGACCTAAAAGAAGACACTTATAAATGTTATCCATTTTCACCAAAAATGTGCTCACTATTATGTGGAAATTGAGAGCTTGATCTGGAATTGTTACCAAAATCTATCAGTCCCTAAAAGTGGTACATCTTGGTTTTACAACTGTTGTAGTTCCTAGTTTTCAAAATTTCTTTCTGTTATTAAAGGAGTTGTAAAGGAAACATTTTTTTTGGCCTAAAATTAATGTCTGCAAGGTAGACAGACAGAATAGTGTAATGATTCTGTTAAAAAACGAGTAAATACCTATTAAATTCCTTCATCTATATCACCTCCGGAGTTCTAGTTTCTGTTCTCTCATTCACTTCCTGGTTTCATGTAAGAACTACATTTCCCAGTATGCATTGCGGCACGCCCAGTAATTCACACCTCCTTGAAGTCTCTAACACGTAGAGAGCGTCCTGACGCACATATGTAGTTCCCAGGAGGGGGCGAGCACGTCACTGATCACCGCAGTAAAGCCTCTCTTCACGGTGGTCAGTAAAATCAGACAAGCAGGAAGTGAACAGAACAGAGAAGAAATAGGGCAACTTCTGAGCAAAAACGAACAATGAGGAAGTGAAAAGAGGAATGTCTGCAGGTAAAGGATGCTTATTATGGGAAAAAAAATTCCTTTACAACCCCTTTAAGCAGGAAAAAGATCTAGGACACTAATTTATAACTACTGAGTGGAAATTATCAATTAAAAGATATTTACAGTGTTACTTGTTGTGTTACCTGCGGGGAAAACACAAAGAAAATTATACACAGATGGTATATGACCCCATATAGACTGTCTGAAATGCTTGCTCTGAAATCTAGCAAAATCTAGCTAGCGTAACTGCGGACAAGTAGGAAATATTTTCTAGATTCTATAGAACTGTAAATATATTGTACGTTTCCGGAAATTTTTATTTTCTATCATTTCCAAAATAACAGGGTTCTTACCTGAACCTTCCCTGCAGTTGGCATTATTGGGTATTTCAATAGTTTGATTCCCAAAACTGAATATAACTTTTGTTTTACATATCTTGATCGCAGCATGGTTAACTATTATGAAAACATTTAAATAGACAATAGCATCTAATCTTACCCAAAGTGGTTCACAGGGTTAATTTACAATGTTCATTAGAATTTTCGATTTTTAATCAAAATGGCACTCTTGGTTACAAGTGTATGATAAACTAACTACATTATAGGCTTTGTGAGTAAGACTTTTTCCTTAAAGGGGTTGAAAGGAAATTATTTGTTTTCCCAAATAGCTTCCTTTACCTTAGTGCAGTCCTCCTTCACTTACCTCATCCTTCGATTTTGCTTTTAAATGTCCTTATTTCTTCTGAGAAATGCTCACTTCCTGTTCTTCTGTCTGTAACTCACCACCATAATGCGAGGCTTTCTCCCTGGTGTGGAGAAAGCCTCTTGAGGGGGGTGGGGGCGAGCAGGCAAGTCAGGACACTCTCTACTTTTCAGATAGAGAAAGGATCTGTGTGTTAGTGGGCGTCCTGACACTCCTGCTCACCCCCTCCCCCCTCAAGAGGCGTTCTCCACACCAGGAAGAAAGCCTCGCATTACGGTGGCGAGTTACAGACAGAACAGGAAGTGAGGATTTCTCAGAAGAAATAAGGACATTTAAAAGCAAAATGGAAGGATGAGGTAAGTGAAAGAGGACTGCACTAAGGTAAAGGAAGCTATTTAGGGAAAAAAATGTTTCTTTTACAACCCCTTTAATGCTTATTCAATGACCTCCAGATATATGGATACCTAAAATACTTAAGTTCTAACTTTTTTTTTTCTTTATACCCATAGTACAAAAACGATTTACATGCTGTTCTTTCTATGGATACTGCTAATAGCTATGCACAATGGCCTATAAATCATACCAAATTTTCTGATGCTTCTGTTTTGCGGTAATATGCTGTATGTTGTACCTAACAGAATTCTGAATATTGGCATAGCTCTTAATAATAAAATATTGAGATGAAAACATGTATTTAAATCTGCATTTGCCAAGCTTCAAGTAAAGATAAAGTTAAAAAAATTTGGCATAGAGTAAGCTTGGGTTAATACCCCTGTCAGTTTTTTTTTGTGATCGGTGTCCCATTGGGGAAGTTTCCCTCACTTTCTGTCCCATAGCCAAAACAGAAAGTTGGAGGAAATCCTGCCAAAGTAAGGAAATTCTTGTTTGTCACCAGGATCACCAGAACTACTGACCCTTCTGGAAGATTTCCCCTCTACTACTGTTCTGAAAACAACCCAAAATTTGGAATTTCCATTCACTTTCAGTGTATATCGGGGGCACAGACAGCAACAAAAACCTGACGTGTTCTGATCCCTCTGTACACTATCCAAAGCGAATTGAAAAAATTGCCATTAATTATACTTTAATGTAGCATTCTTTTACTGATATCTAAATTAACGTGAGCGCACTCAAACCCAAAGTAAACACTGTGTTCAGATTGAAAAGATTGCAGTAGGAGAGAATTGTTATGCAAAGCCAATTTTTTGGGTTTAAAATGTAACACAATATAAGGGTTGTTGTAATCCTAACCCTTGTATCCTACATTGTGACATTTGCCCATTTTTTTTTTCCTTCCAGCCTTAAAACTACTATAGAGCACATCTGATATTTCATTTAAAAGTGTTAACCAAAACAAACGTTCGTAGAGAACATATTTGATGTCAGATAATTAGAGCTAATTAAAGTATGTAATTTTTCCAGGAGTGTTCTACTTTCTTCCTGTAATTGTGCTTAAAATTTGTGGCTCTGCATTTTTTTCATGATGTATCTACAAAGGCTTGTGTTGGTCATGGGAAAGACAGTGTTCTTAACTACCTTCAACGAGGGATTATGAGAGCCGTTTCTTTTAGCTTACTTCATAGGCTACCAAATAAAAGGGATTTTCTTTAATCGTAGTAATAAGGTGCGGAAATTCACCACTGGAATTTCACATGGAATTCCATCATTTGAATAGTATCCTTAGAGCTGGTATTTAAAAGCAATGGCTGTTGTCAGGTGATTTCACCACCCTCTTGATATTTGAAGCCACATAGTTGCTGACAAGTGACCACACAGTCTTTATCTCTGTTGTAATATTATATCCCCTCTACAAAAGTAACATACTATGACTATGTCACTTCTAGCTGCAGCTTATAGCACAAAGCATAAGGTGCATTTTGTTTTGCTATTTACCTTAAAGTATATGCATAGCCAAAACTTTTGTTTTTTTAGTTTTGGATATAGTAGGGCAGGGTTAAAACTCCTATCAGATATCTCTTAATTTCCTGCCCTAAAGATCTAACACGACAGTAAAGATCCATAAATTGAGACCCAATGCATGTATGATAGCTTTGGACCAATAATAGTGAAAGTTGGTTCTGACAGATACTGTTTGTTGTAAGGTGCTTTTCCATTTAAGAAGCAAGGGGCTTACAATGTAAGGTCCCTAACTCACATTCATACTAGGGCCAATTTAGACAGGATCTAATTAACCTACCAACATGTCTTTGGAGGGTGGGAGAAAACTGGAGTACCCGGAGGAAACCCATACAGGCACATGCAAACTCCAGTGGTGTCGTGGTTGGGACTTGAACCAGTGACCCCTTTGCTGCTGTTCCGCCCCAAGAGATGCTAGTTTTCATACTGCCTTATGTGGTTGTAAACCCTCACATATACCCAGTGAAATGAATAGCCTCAGATGATACACATAGATGAAACAAATTCTCCTACATAAGTTTTACTTGCATATGCTGTCTTCTCGTTTATACACCCTTACAAAAGTGCAGATCATGTTAACAATCTTTCTTAATCTGCCAGTAGTACATAGGGGAGGTTGGGGAGACTGCATTTACACTGTATGAGAGCTGATTGGAGGAAAGGGACCCCCCCTCAATCCTCCACATAGGCAGTGGAATGAAGGAACATGCAGAGCTGTATTCTGAATAGACAAGGTCAGTGCTTATCTCCCTCTAAGAACCCTGCCCGAAACAAATTTTTTAGCTTATTTTATCTCATGTGTCGGAGAACTTGTCAGAAGTAACTCATGCCAACAACAGAGGAATAAAGTACTAGAGCTTTGGAGAGAGATATATAAACACTAAAAATGTACCGTATATACTCGAGTATAAGCCTAGTTTTCCAGCACATTTTTTTGTGCTGAAAAGTGAAAATGCCCCCATCGACTCGAGTCACATTTTTGCGCCTGATCTCCCGGACTTTTGGGACCTGGTACAGGCCAAACTTGGCCAAACTTGGCACACATGTAGCCCTACTCTTTCTCTACAAGTGTGCAAAGTTTGTTGCCAGAGGACCTACGACCGGGGATCACCGATTTTTCAAAACCGGGCACCCCTTCCATATTAAACGGTAATTTCTCCGGTGACTTTGGGAACCCAGTACTGGCCAATCATAGGTCCCCTGGGCCCAGAACTTGGAAATTTCTCCTCTACAAGTGTGCAAAGTTTGTTGTCTGGGGGACCTATGGCTGGGGAGCACCAATTTTTCAAACCTGGGCACTTCCATAGACTCCCATGTTAAACGCCAGTCTAGTCATGGACACAGTGAGGCATGGGCATAGTGAGGCATGGGCACAGTGAGGCATGGGCACAGTGAGGCATGCACATGGACACAGTGAGGCAAAGTGAGGCATAGTGAGGCACAGTGAGGCATGCAGAAGGACACCCTAGGCTTATACTAGAGTCAATAGGTTTTCCCCATTTTTTTCTGGTAAAATTAGATGCCTCGGCTTATATTTGGGTCAGCTTATACTTGAGTATATACGGTATGTGCTTAGTTCAAATTTCATGAATTGGGCTTACAACGATGTTAACAATGGTCCCCTATTGCATTCTCTTCTAGTTGTGACTCTGTTAACACCCTAAGCCTTAAAGAAGGGAACAGTATTTTCTCCCCAAAGACATGTAGGCTGTATTTGATGCTCTTAATTATTAGAAGTTTAAGAAAATAACTTTTTTACCAGCTGCTTCTCAGTACACATTCAACAGATTCATTCAACAGATTAGATTCTCCTACCTCTTATTATCTTATTCAAGACAAGAATCTTCTCCCCGCACACACTGTTACAATTCAAAAAGAGCATATCCATGTGGGGCTCCACCCACACGGCCTCACCATTGATTCACAGATTCCTGTGAATCAATGAACTACAAGTACTGACAGCCTTTGCAGCTGTAGGCTTATAGTTATCAATTAACTACCAGGGCGCTTCTGAGCGCTCTAGGTAGTTCATTGAGCTTCCTGTCATTCAGTAACTGTCTGCTCATATCGGTATGGGCAGACAGCTACACAAACAGTCTGCAGGACCGTGGCAATAAACCCATGGTAGTGGGTTCAATGATTTACAGTTTTCTAACAAAAAAATAATACATTTCCTGCTAAAAAAAAATTGCATTTTTTTGTAAAGGTGAACTTATCGTTTAATTTTTTTGCTATAATAGGGGGCTTATTAGACCATGTATTAATATTATTATTATTATACAGTATTTATATAGCGCCAACAGTTTGTGCAGGGCTTTACAACATCGAGGAAGACAGTATGATTACAATACAATACAATACAGGAGGAATCAGAGGGCCCTGCTCATTAGAGCTTACAATTTATGATAGCATTGTATATATGACAAGTTAACTTTAAGGAGACATCTGGGTCTATTAAACCCTAATGTTACTTTACACTCCATTAAAGCTAATTGAACACAGACTGAACTTAAAGCGATTCTAAAGGTTAATTAAAAAACAAAACAAAAACATGTACCCGCTTTGTGTAATGGTTTTGCACAGAGAAACCCCAATCCTCTTTTTTTTGGGTCCCCAGTTGGTAGTCTTGGCTCCTACCCCCTGCCGAGTGCCCCTAATAGCAAGCCTCTTGCTATGGGGGCACTTGAGCAGGCTTGCTTCCAAGCCGCATTCCTGTGAATGTACATTGTTGATTCCCACACTGAGTGTGGCTTGGCCCTGCCCCCACTCTCTCCTCATTGACTCACTGGCTGTGATTGACAGCAGCAAGAGCCAATGACCCCTGCTGCTGTGTGAGCCAATGAGGAGAGAGAGTGACCCTGGAGAGCCTCTTGTCTCATGAACATCAAGATGGGGCTCAGGTAAGTATGGGCTGGGGGGGAGCTGCACCCAGAAGAATGCAGAAAAGTAAAAAACCTTCTGTCACTTTAATCAGTTTTTTTCACCACCATAGCTGCTTGTGTTTGGCAGTTCTGAACCTGGAAGTTCTCAAAGATGAGTGCTTCTGGGTTCATACTACCCAGGGGAGAGCAACAAATAGTAGGAGGATGTGTCGCCTTCTTCAGCATATAGAAGTGATCAAAAACTGTAAAGCAAGAAAGCCAGCAGTAAAAAAAAAAAAAAAAATGGTTTACTGTGTGTAATAGCTGCATTGGTGGCAGCAAAAGGTTTAAGTAACCTTCAGGACCAAAATGTGCACTTTTTACATGTGTGCAGAAAATGAAAAAACACCCCAGGCAGTTTAAAGCTCTGTGTGCATCTTGTACAATCTCATTTAAATCTACCAACATCTATTAAGTGCAAGGGCCTGACTAATGGGATACAAATCAATCTGATAGTTCAGTCAGGTTCTCAAGTTGCATAGTTTTGGTAAGTCACAAGAGGATTGTACAGGGTGGGCCATTTTTATGGATACACCTTACAAAAATGAGAGTGGTTGGTGATATTAACTTCCTGTTTGTGGCACATTAGTATATGTGAGGGGGGAAACTTTTCAAGATGGGTGGTGACCATGGCGGTCATTTTGAAGTCGATCATTTTGAATCCAACTTTTGTTTTTTCAATAGGAAGAGGGTCACATCAAACTTATTGGGAATTTCACAAGAAAAACAATGGTGTGCTTGGTTTTAACGTAACTTTATTCTTTCATGAGTTATTTACAAGTTTCTGACCACTTATAAAATGTGTTCAATGTGCTCTCCAGTGACATGTGGCGAGTGCTACGCTGTGGGCTCTTGCTGAATGAAGCTAGGACAGCCACTGATGTTTCTTCATGACCTCTTTCACACTGGATACGCCTATAGCGGAGCGTTAAAATCGCGGTAAAACACTGCTATTTTACCGCGATTTTACCGCTCCGCTATAGGCGTATCCAGTGTGAAAGAGGTCATGAAGAAACATCAGTGGCTGTCCTAGCTTCATTCAGCAAGAGCACACAGCGTAGCACTCGCCGCATGTCACTGGAGAGCACATTGAACACATTTTATAAGTGGTCAGAAACTTGTAAATAATTCATGAAAGAATAAAGTTACGTTAAAACCAAGCACACCATTGTTTTTCTTGTGAAATTCCCAATAGGTTTGATGTGTCACATGACCCTCTTCCCATTGAAAAAACAAAAGTTGGATTCAAAATGGCCGACTTCAAAATGGCCTCCATGGTCACCACCCATCTTGAAAAGTTTCCCCCCTCACATATACTAATGTGCCACAAACAGGAAGTTATTATCACCAGCCACTCCCATTTTATTAAGGCATATCCATATAAATGGCTCACCCTGTAGAACAATTAATTTAATTAAATTGTAGCGTGTGTGATGAGCTGAAAAAATTGTATGCGGCTAGGACACCACTGATTACACAAAATTACAATTGGATGAATGTTGCAGAAACCCTTTCCCAAATGAAAAAGAATAATTGTGCAACATGTCTGGGTCACACAAAGAAAATTAGACCCCCCTGCCCCAGAATAGCAATTGATATCATTAAATCTCCACTAATAATACTAAAACCTCATAAAATGGTAATTCCATAATATCATTTTAATAAAGTAATAGGCAAACCAACTGGCATTTACAGAAATGAATATATCATCACATTCTCAAAAAACATATTTGATACTCGTGGACATTATAAAATATCTTATCTTTAACTGCCCAGACCGTCTATGGTCAAAGGAAAAGAAACGAGAAATGCTTATCCTCCTTTTCACACCAAGGAAATGTCCAAACTGTCTCTTATCTGTAAATACATAAGTGAAATGCAGAACATCAAAGGAGGAACATCTAAATGTGTATTTTTTTGTCACTTTCTTAAAGTGGCATAGTCGTTTTTGGAAGTCTGAATGAATAAATTCCTTACATGTCACAATGTATTTCCACAGTGCATTTTTGCGTATATCTTGATGTCATCAGACTGCTGCAGGCATTTTTAAGTATTTTAATAAGACTACAGCTGCAGCAGCAGGCTGATTTGTGTCAGACATTTGTGAACACAGCTAATAACTGAACAGACACCAGAGCTTATATAACTGTGTCATCTCTGGGATAGTATCGCAATCCAAGATGTAGGTGATTGATGACCAAGGAGGATAATGCTTAACCTTTTGCTTCCAGTTCCAATGTAATGCATTTGTGTGGTGGCAAAGATGGTGGGCTTTAACACCCAAAGACTGCACATATGTGTCCATGGGCAGCCAACGTTTCTGTGATGAGAATGCACTCACTGGGGTAGATTCACATACCTACGCTGCGCCCGGCGCAGATGTCAGATACGCTACGCCGCTGTAACTTACTTTGAGTTGGTTTGAATCCTCAACGAATTCGCTCCATAAGTTACGGCGGCGTAGTGTATCTCTCGCGGCGTAAGGGCGCGGAATTCAAATTGGGCGGGTAGGGGGCGTGTTTCATTTAAATGAAGCGCGTCCCCGCGCCGAACGAACTGCACATGCGCTGTCCCTAAAATTTCCCGGTGTGCATTGCTCTAAATGACGTCGCAAGGACGTCATTGGTTTTGACGTGCACATAAATTACGTCCAGCCCCATTCACGGATGACTTACGCAAACGACGTAAAATTTTCAAAATGATACGCGGGAACGACGGCCATACTTGACATTGAGTACGCCACCATATAGTAGCTTTAACTATATGGCGGAAAAAGCCGAACGGAAACAACGTAAAAAAATGCGACGGCCGCTCGTACGTTCGTGGATCGTCGGAAATAGCTAATTTGCATACTCGACGCAGAATACGACAGGAACGCCACCTAGCGGCCGCAGAAAAATTGCATCTAAGATCCGACGGCGTGCTAAGGTGTACGCCTGTCGGATCTAACACAGATGCCGTTGTATCTTGTTTTGTGGATACCAAAACAAAGATACGACTTGCGAAATTTGAAATTACGCGGCGTATCAACAGATACGCCGGCGTAATTTCTTTAAAGGATCTGCCCAACTGTGTCTCCCAGCACAGTGACTGAGCTGTAATGGACAGCTAATGGGCTCTAGTAATTATCGGGAGCCAGTGGGACCAGCTCCCAATCATGTGACCACTGTGACAGCCAATCACTGAGGTCACTTGACCAGGCAGTCATTCCCACCCCCTGGGGTTAAAGCCCGGTAAAAGGAAAACTGGGGCTGGGTAGGAAGGTGTCTCCATCCTTCTAAAAAGCAAAACAAATGAAATCATTGTCATGGAGAGCAGTGTGATCTATGTGAGAGGTAATAAGTGTTACTCTTACATATGCGCTTAAAGCGGAACTAAACCCATTGGGCCAGATCCACAAAGAGCCGCCGTAACTTAAATATTCTGATTTAAGTTACACTGCCGCAAAATTTCTACCTAAGTGCCCGATCCACAAAGCACTTACCTAGAAATTTTCGGCTGTGTAACTTAAATCCGTCCAGCGCAAGGCGTTCCTATTTTCATGGGGCGAGTCCCATTTAAATTAGGCGCGCTCCCGCGCCGGACGTACTGCACATGCTCATGACGTCATTTTCCCGACGTGCATAGCGCGGTTTTACGTTACGCCGAGTTTTGAGAATCGCGCCGGGTAAAAAAAGTTGCGTCGGGAAAAAAAAAAGATACGGCGGGAAAAAAAATAAAAAAATAAATAAATAACAGCGTCGCGGGTGAGAAGGGTCTACTTTTACAAGGTGTAAACAGTTTACACTTTGTAAAAGCAGCCCTAATTTTACGATTGCAACGTAAGTATTTACGGAGATTTCACGAAGCGAAACCGCTTCGTGGATCTCCGTAAGTGCTCATTTGCATACGCGAAGCGGCATTTCGACTCGAAATGCCCCCATCGGCGGATGCGGTACTGCATCCTAAGATCCGGCAGTGTAAGTCCCTTACACATGTCGGATCTTCTGCCTATCTTTTGGAAACTGATTCTGTGGATCAGTTCCAAAGATAGAAACAGGGATACGACGGCGTATCAGTAGATACGCCGGCGTATCCCTTTTGAGGATCTGGCCCATTGATTTTATGGTTTTAAAAAACAGGTACGTGCAAGGAATGTTAGTTCCGCATTAACATTACAAAATATTCAGATTCTAGGTTCCATTCTCCTAAGGCCTCGTACACACGATAGGTTAACCAGAGGACAACGGTCTGATGGACCGTTTTCATCAGTCAAAACCGATCGTGTGTGGGCCCCATAGGTTATTTAACCATCTGTTTAAAAAAAAGCCAACTTGCTTTAAATTTAACCGATGGATTCCTAACCGATAGGTCAAAACCGATCGTTAGTAGGCACAACCATCGGTTAAAAATCCAGGCATGCTCAGAATCAAGTCGACGCATGCTTGGAAGCATTGAACTTAATTTTTTTCACCACGTCGTGTTTTACGCCACCGCGTTCTGACACGATCGGTTATTTAACCGATGGTGTGTGGGCGCGACGGACCATCAGTCAGCTTCATCGGTTAACCTAGGACAACGGTCCTTCAGACCGTTCTCATCTGATGGACTGATTGTGTGTACGAGGCTTAACAGTTATTCCTAAAATTGCACTCTTAAGCCTCGTACACACAATCGGATTTTCCGACGGGAATTGTGTGTTGACAGACTGTTGGCTGAAAATCCAAATGCTTGTACGCTCCACCGGGGGTCAAATGATGATTTGCCAGGGGTCACTGAATCCCGGGCTGTTATCCCAGCCCTTTTGTGGCCACCCAGCAGGGCTGTTCCTGGAGCCTGTGGCCGCCCAGCTGGGCTGTTCCTGGATAGAGAGGGATAAAAGGTTGAGAAAGGAGAACAAAGAGAAGAGTGGTACATCCTAAAATGAACCATAAGGGGTTTTAATACTGTAAGAGTGGAAGAGACTCAGAAAGTGCTAAATGTCCGTGAGTTAGGGGTGCAAATTACTTGTTTTGCCTTGGGTGCTGACAACTCACGCTATGAAAATAATTTTACTGTTAGGGGTCCCCTCAACTTAGGAAATTTTATCAAGGGGTCACGGCACTAGAAGGTTGAGAACCACTGGTCTAGTACGTCACTACGCTCGTGTTTGTTGATTGACAATTGTGTGCCGTTTGTTTGCAAGACAAAATCAAGGCACACGCCCTTCGGACAAAAGTCAGACGCTTTGCCACACGCCCTTCGGACAAAAGTCAGATGCTTTGCGGAAAATCTGATCGTGTGTATGAGGCTTTGATGTGCAATTAACCTAAGAACAAAAATGTAATACATTGCAGCTTACCAGTCCTTAGGTAGCTACATTAGCTAATCCTCTCACCTCCCATGTAATGGAAATGAAGAGAGGAAGACATATTTGAAGTCTAGCTCGAGTGACAACTAGAGATGAGCTTCAAGTTTGGACCGAAGGTAAATTCAGTCTTAATTGCCTGTTGGGCTAACTAATTGTGGTGTCCGCTCTCTGAGCTGAACCTCTGAAATTAGAGTGAAGTAAAACATTTATCAGTGGTAATACTTCTGCTTCTAAATGTGACAACATACTGCTCAGGCTGGATGCTAGGTATGGAGTAGGGGACAGTTAAAACATCTGTAAGGTTTATATTTTTCAGTCACATCCTTGAGAGTTCCATTTACTTCCTGTCCCAGAAACATAATAGAAAGTGAGGCCTCGTACACACGCACCGTTTTCTCAGCAAGAAAACTGCTGGGAGAGCTTTTTGCCGAGAAAACCATGCGTGTGTATGGTTTTTCGTCGCGATAACTGACGGGAATCTCAAAGAGAAAAATAGAGAACCTGCTCTCTATTTTCTCGTCGGGATTCTCGGCAGTGTTTTCCTGCCGAGAAACCCAAGAGTGTGTATGCTTACCTGCCTCCATGGAAACCTGCGCATGCTCGATGAGACTTTGACGCATTCGCGGTAGCTTCCAAGGCATAGGTAGGGTTAAGCAAGATGGCGGTGACAGCATTGAATGTGATGAGCACATGCTCGTCGTAGTCGATGACGTCACCGCGTAATTCCCATTTAAAAGAACAGCGGTTCTTTCGAATGGTGTGTGTGTACACTCAGCGAGCAAGAAAGCTTGCCAGGAATCTCGTCAGGAAAACCGACGTTTTTTTTCTGACGAGATTACCGGCCGTGTGTACAGGGCTTAAGAGGAGATCTCACCTAAGCAGAAGGCTATCCCCTCTTAAGACAGCTGTCACCAGAATAGGTTAACCTACTCCTGTGACTCCAAAATGTTGTATTTCTCATCACATGTATTGATACAATAGTCACCAGGACCAATAATGACTGAGAATCTCTCCAGTGGGGACCCAGACAGCAGTTAAAGGGTTGTAAATGTTTGTTTTTTATATTCTAAATAGGTTCCTTTAAGCTAGTGCATTGTTGGTTCACTTACCTTTTCCTTCTATTTCCCTTCTAAAAAAAAAAATCTTTGTCTGAATTTCTCACTTCCTGTTTCTCCTCAGTAAGCTTGTCCCCATCATCCGAGCCATTCTGGCTGGGGGTTAGTCAACCAGAACAGCTTACTGAGGAGGAACAGGAAGTGAGAATTTCAGACAAAGAAAACAAAGAAAAAAAAATTTAGAAGGGAAATCGAAGGTAAAGGTAAGTGAACCAATAATGCACTAGCTTAAAGGAACCTATTTAGAAAATAAAAAACAAACCTTTACAATCCCTTTAACCACTTAACATCCGCCCGCCGTCAAATGCTCTATTGTTCCGACAGGACGTCATATGACGTCCTGTCAATTAAAGCCTCTAGGGTGCACCTAGCGATGGCCGCCGGGCACCCGCGATTGCCCAGTAACTGAGCAGGGACGTGGAGCTCTGTGTGTAAACACAGAGCTCCACGTCCTGTCAGGGAGAGAGGAGATCGATCTGTGTCCCGTGTACATAGGGACACATATCGGTCACCTCCCCCAGTCACCCCCCTCCCCCCACAGTTAGAACACACCCAGGATACACATTTAACCCCTAGTGGTTAACCCCTTCCCTGCCAGTCACATTTATACAGTAATCAATGCATATTTATAGCACTGTTCACTGTATAAATGTGATTGGTCCCAAAAATGTGTCAAAAGTGTCCGATGTGTCTGCTATAATGTCGCAGTCCCAATAAAAAACGCAGATCGCCGCCATTCCTAGTAAATTTTTTTTTAAAAAAATCATTATGTCCCCTATTTTGTAGACAATATAACTTTTGCGCAAACCAGGTTATTGCGATTTTTTTTTTTTTTACCAAAAATATGTAGAAGAATACGTATCGGCCTAAACTGAGAAAAAATATATATATATTTTTTAAAAATAGGATATTTATTATAGCAAAAAATAAAAAATCTTGTGTTTTTTTTCCAAAATTGACGCTCTTTTTTTGTTTATAGCCAGTGGCGTCACTAGGGTTGGTGTCACCTGGTGCGGTAAAATATGGTGTCACCCCCCCCCCCCCAATAACATTTTTCAAATATTTTTTACCCCACTGTTTGCTCTCTGTTCTCCTTTCTTCCCCTTTTCTCTCTCTCCCTGTCCATCTTTCTTGTGCGTTCTATCCCTTCTTCTTTCTCTCCATTTTTCTTTGTCCCCTCCTCCACCTCACTTTCTCCAGAACCGGAATTCACATCTCAGGAGCCTATAGGCCAGGGGCGTACCTAGAGCATTTGGCACCCGGGGCGGATCCTATATCTGGCACCCCCCCACACGTTAAAATGTAAAAACACCCCACTGTGCCCCCTGCATACCTCTGCATCCTTCAATATCTCTTTGTTACTACTGTGTACCCCTCTCCACAACGGCACCTCTGGACCACTTTACATAGCACCCTGCACCCCTTTACACTACACAGCCCCCTGCATCACTGGACCCATTTACATTACACAGCCCCCTGCATCACTGGACCCCTTTAAAATTACACAGTACCCTGCATCACTGGACCCCTTTAAAATTACACAGCACCCTGTATCACTGGACCCCTTTACATCTCACAGCCCCCTTCACCTCTGGACCCTTTTACATTACACAGCACCCTGCACCTCTGGGCCCCTTTACATTACACAGCACCCTGCATCACTGGACCTCTTTACATTACACAGCCCTCTGCACCACTGGACCCCTTTACATCACATAGCCCCCTGCACCTCTGGACCCCTTTACAATACACAGCACCCTGCACCTCTTTACATTACACAGCCCCCTGCATCACTGGACCCCTTTAAATTTACACAGTACCCTGCATCACTGCACCCCTTTACATTACACAGCACCCTGCATCACTGGACCCCTTTACATCTCATAGCCCCCTGCACCTCTGGACCCTTTTACATTACACAGCCCCCTGCACCACTGGACCCCTTTACATCACATAGCCCCCTGCACCACTGGACCCCTTTACATTACACAGCACCCTGCATCACTGGACCCCTTTACATTACACAGCACCCTGCATCACTGGACCCCTTTACATTACACAGCACCCTGCATCACTGGCCCCCTTTACATCTCATAGCCCCCTGCACCTCTGGACCCTTTTACATTACACAACACCCTGCATCACTGCACCCCTTTTACATTACACAGCCACCTGCACCTCTGGACATGTCAGCTATAAAAAAAAAAAAAAAAAAATTTTTTTTTTTTAAATCGGGATGGTGTCACCCCTCTAGTGGGTGTCACCCGGTGCGGCCCGCACCCCCCGCACCCCCCTAGCAACGCCTCTGTTTATAGCCCAAAAAATAAAAACCGCACAGGTGATCAAATACCACCAAAAGAAAGCTCTATTTGTGGGGGAAAAAGGACGCCAATTTTGTTTGGGAGCCACGTCGCATGACCGCGCAATTGTCAGTTAAAGCGACGCAGTGCCGGAAGCTAAAATCTCGTCTGGGCAGGAAGGGGGTGTATGTGCACAGTAGGCAAGTGGTTAAAATCTAATAAGCATTCTAAACTTTCCACATTCTATCCAAAATGAAAAAAATAAAACTTTTGGCTTAACATATAATTTACATCTAAAAATAGAAAAAGAAAAAGAATCTCTGTGGACTGTTTTCCATCCAAATTTTGAAATTCTTCCTACTATCAGGAAATAAATCAGTGGTAGACCTTTTTGAGCATCAAGCTTTAGTGCAGGGGTGTCAAACTCAATTTCTTCGTGGGCCGCCTCAGCATTATGATTGCCCTCAAAAGGGCCGGTTGTATCTGTAAGATTAGATGTCCAGCGCATCCCCTCCCCTTTACATTAGATGTCAAGAGCCACAACATCATCAGAAGTTGAGTCCCCGTCTCTCCCTTACATCACAGTGCACCCCCTTTCCTTATGCTGCTGCTGGGAAGAAGCTGGATACATTGCTTGAAAACAGAAAGTTATGCCGCTTACACACGATCATTTTTCAGCATGAAAAAAAACAATGTTTTTAAAAACGTCATTTAAAATGATCGTGTGTGGGCTTCACATTGTTTTTCGGCTTCTGAAAAACGACAAAATGATCGTGTGTGGGCAAAAACGACGTTTTAAACCCGTGCATGCCCAGAAACAAGTTATGAGACGGGAGCGCTCGTTCTGGTAAAACTACCATTCATAATTGAGTAAGCACATTCATCACGCTGTAACAGACAAAAAAGCGAGAACCGTCTTTTACTAACTAGGAATCAGCTAAAAGCAGCCCAAAGGCAAATAGAATTTTCCCTTTAGAGTGCCGTTGTACGTGTTGTACGTCACCGCGCTTTGTTCATCATAACATTATTGGCCTGGTACCCGAAATATATCAAGCCCTGTATAAAAATGTAGATGTAGCTTAAACATTAATATATGCGTTATTTGCTCACATGAAGCCATTGAGTATTTTAAGTTGAAGATGGTGGCCCCAACAGAGTTAAAGTGATACTATGGGTTAGTTTTTTATTTTGTAAAAATAACAAACATGTCATACTTACCTCCTCTGTGCAGATCGTTTTGCCCAGAGTGGCCCCGAACGTCCTCTTCTGGGGTCCCACGGCGCCTGTCTCGGCTCCTCCCTGCAAGAGCTAACCCCCTCTGGAAAGCTCTGGAAAGGGGGGTTACCTTGTGGGCGTGCTCCTGTGTTTTACACTCGGCATGCATAGCCGCCAAGTGTATGACTTAGCCCTCGCCCCCAGTGGCCGTGTGATTGGATTTGATTGACAGCAGTGGGAGCCAATGGCTGCACTTCTATCAATCTATCTAATGAGGAGCTGATCAGCAATGGAGAGAACGACGCAGGATCGCGCCCTCGGAAATTCGGGGCTCAGGTAAGTAAAACGGGGGCTTGGGGGGGGGGGGCAGACACAGCAAGGTGTTTTTTCACTTTAATGCAAGGGAAGCATTAAGGTGAAAAAACACCAAGGTTTACAACCCCTTTAACCACTTCAATACCCATGTATTGTCATATGATGTCCACAAGGTGGCTCTGCCATCCTGGGTGGACATCATATGATGTCCTCGGGCCTCCCGGCCGCTAGGAGGCACGCGTCCGCCACATCTTGCGGGTGCCGATGCGTGTGCCTGGCAGACGCGATGTCCGTCAGGTACCCGCGATCGGCAGTTACAGAGCCAGGGATGTGGATCTCTGTGTGTAAACACAGAGATCAACGTCCTGTCAGGGAGAGGAGACCGATGGTGTGTCCCTTGTACATGGGGACACCGATCGGTCACCTCCCCCAGCCAGTCCCCTCCCCCCACAGTTAGAATCACTCCCTAGGGAACACATTTAACCCCTTGATCGCCCCCTAGTGTTAACCCCTTCCCTGCCAGTCACATTTATACAGTAATCAGTGAAAATGTATAGCACTGTTCGCTGTATAAATGTGAATGGTCAAAGTGTCAAAAGTGTCCGAACTGTCCGCCGCAGTATCGCAGTCCTGACAAAAATTGCAGATAACTCGCATAACTAGTGAAAAAAAATAAATAAAAAAAAATCATGAATCTATCCACTATTTTGTAGGCGCTATAACTTTTGCGCAAACCAATCAATATACGATTTTTTTTTTACCAAAAATATGCAGAAGAATACATATCAGCCTAAACTGAGATTTTTTTTTTGTTTGTTTATTATAGCAAAAAGTTAAAAAAATATATATTTTTTTTCAAAATTGTCAGTTTTTTTTGTTTATAGCGCAAAAAATAAAAACCGCAGAGATGATCAAATACCACCAAAAGAAGGCTCCATTTGTGGTAGAAAAAGGACATAAATTTTGTTTGTGAACCACATCGCACGACCACGCAATTGTCATTCAAAGGTTGACAGTGCTGAAAGCTGAAAATTGACCTGGGCAGGAAGGTGAAAATGTGAAAATGTCCGGTATTGAAGTGGTTAAAAGAGACAGTTTTTTGAGAAAACACAATGGGCCGGATTCAGATACATTGCAGTATCTGTCGGCGCGGCGTAACGTATCACATATATGGTACGCTGCCGTAACTTAGGGTGCAAGTTCCGTATGCAGAAAGAACTTACGCCCTTAGTTACGGCGGCGTAACGTATGTGTGTCGGCGTAAGCCCACCTAATTCAAATGGGGATGATGTGGGCATTTTTTATGTAAATTCACTGTGACCCCACGTATTTGACGTATTTTACGAACGCCGCATGCGCCGTTTCGTGAAAAAATCCCAGTGCGCATGCTCGAAATCACGCCGCAAGTCGTCATTGCTTTAGACGTGAACGTAACTTACGTCCAGCCCTATTCGCGAACGACTTACGCAAACGACGTAAAATTTTCAAAACTCGACGTGGGAACGACGTCCATACTTAAAGTGGAGGTTCACCCTATAAAAAATGTCTAACATTATATCCAGCCCAGTCCTGCAAATAAAATAACACTGACCTTTTTTTTTTCCCCCTGTAGATATCGTTTAGCTATAGCATTCACCGCGGCTTCCGGGTAGGGAATCCCGCGGGAGTGGGCATTCCTATTGACATGCCAATCAATTGGCATGCTAAACGACGGCGCACACAGCGCGTCACGACTTCCCAAAGGAAGCTCGGGTCGGCTCGGCTCTATTCGGCGCCGGTGTGCAGGTGGCATGTCAATAGGAACGCCCACTCCCGCGGGATTCCCTACCCGGAAGTCGCGGTGAATGCTATGGCTAAACGATATCTACAGGGGAAAAAAAAATGTCAGTGTTATTTTAGTTGCAGGACTGGGCTGGATATAATGTTAGAATTTTTTTTATAGGGTGAACCTCCACTTTAACATTGGCTACGCCTCATATAGCAGGGGTAACTTTACGCCGGAAAAAGCCTAACGTAAACGACGTAAAAAAAATGCGCCGGCCGGACGTACGTTTCTGAATCGGTGTATCTACCTAATTAGCATATTCATCGCGTAACTATACGGAAGCGCCACCTTCCGGCCAGCGTAAATATGCAGCCTAAGATACGACGGTGTAAGACACTTACGCCGGTCGGATCTTAGGAAAATCTATGCGTAACTGATTCTCTGAATCAGTCACATAGTTACGACCACGCACACTCAGAGATACGACGGCGCATCCGGAGATACGCCGTCGTATCTCCTTTCTGAATCCGGGCCGCAGTGTCTGTTTGCATTGGGGATAGGCTTCAAAATAACCAGAGAGGAAGAAAAAGTGTCTTGATTAATGCAGAACTAACACACAAGTTTCCTTTGTACAAACAATGAAATCATGTATTTGATAGATCCTAGTTAGATAAGCATTCGGTCTGGTGCTTTTTCTTATCTTTCTCATCTAACAAGATAGTGCAGGTAACTGGATGTGTTCTTCCTCTAATATTTTTAAATGATGCCTCTGCAAGTTCAGAAGTCATCAGCGTAGAGCCAAGTCTATTTCTGCCTGATGAGTCTCTTGATATCAACCTCCAGAGCAGTGACTTTCCTTCCTTCCTGTAATTAAGCTGAATAAGCTCCTGGATGGGCTCTGTTGATAGCATCGTTTTCGGAGTCATACATCACCCGCAAGATATGACACTGATAGGTTCCCTGATGTTAAGCATTGACTTAACCATGTATCCTGCCAGATGGTGTGATAGCAAATATTAAAAATATGCCGACATCATAGGAAGGGAAAGCGAAATAGATGGGAGGTCACATTTAGAAAGTACTGCTAGACTAGGACAGGAAGCCCAGAGGTTAATTATAGTGCAGTGATGAAACCGGCCACCTTGCCCCTCGGAAAGTGAGGCTTGTCATGGAGCCAAATTGCATAACAAATTATTCTAAAAGCATTAAGGTCTTACTTAGACTTACTTATTCAACTATTAATATTACAGGTGAACGTTTAACCCCGTCTTATCCAGGAGTATTCATATTTGCTGGTAGAAATCTATTACTGATCTATCTCTACTGATACATGGAATCTGTCCTTCACTGCTATATGCATTGCTGCCAAAACCTGGCTAATCCTGCAATTTGCCTTGACTTCCATCTTTTAACCACATAGGGCCAGATTCAGGTAGAAATGCGGCGGCGTAACGTATCGTAGATACGTTACACCGCCGCAAGTTTTCATCGCAAGTGCCTGATTCACAAAGCACTTGCGATGAAAACTACGCCGGCGGCCTCCGGCGCAAGGCGGGCCAATTCAAATGGGGCGTGTGCCATTTAAATCAGGCGCGCTCCCGCGCCGGACCTACTGTGTGAAATTCCCGCCATGCTTTGCGCGCAGTGACGTCATTTTTTCGAACGGCGACGCGCGTAGCGTACTTTCGTATTCCCGGACGTCTTACGCAAACGACGTTGATTTTTAAATTTCGACACGGGAACAACGGCCATACTTTATACAGCAATACGTTTGCTGTGTAAAGTTAAGGCACCAAAAACGACGACTAACTTTGCGACGGGAAACTAGACTAGCGGCGACGTAGCAAGCGTGAAAATCCGTCGTGGATCGCCGTAACTCCTAATTTGCATACCCGACGCTGGTTTACGACGCAAACTCCCCCCAGCGGCGGCCGCGGTACTGCATCCTAAGATCCGACAGTGTAAAACAATTACACCTGTCGGATCTTAGGGATATCTATGCGTAACTGATTCTCTGAATCAGCCGCATAGATACTCTGAGAGATACGGCGGAGTATCTGAGATACTCCGTCGTATCTCAGCTGTGAATCTGGCCCTTAATACCCGGAGCTTTCTTTTGGTGGTATTTGATCAGCTCTGAGGTTTTTATTTTTTGCGCTATAAACAAAAATAGAGCGACAATTTTGAAAAGAAATCAATATTTTTTCCTTTTTGCTATAATAAATATCCCCCAAAAACATATAAAAAAAATATTTTTCATCAGTTTAGGCCGATATGTATTCTTCTACCTATTTTTGTTAAAAAAAAAAATCGCAATAAGCGCTTATCGATTGGTTCGCGCAAAATTTATAGCATTTACAAAATAGGGGATAGTTTCATTGCATTTTTATTAATTTTTTTTTTTTTTACTACTAATGGCGGTGATCATCGATTTTTTTCAAATTTTTGGGACCATTGTCATTTTCACAGCAAAAAATGCATTAAAAATGCATTGTTTGCTGTGAAAATGACAATTGCAGTTTGGGAGTTAACCACAAGGGGGCGCTGAATGGGTTAAGTGTGACCTCATCTGTGTTTCTAACTGTAGGGGGGTGTGGCTGTAGGTGTGACATCATTGATTGTGGTTCCCTATATTAGGGAACACACGATCGATGACGGCGCCACAGTGAAGAACGGGGAAGCTGTGTTTACATACAGCTCTCCCCATTCTTCCGCTCTGGTGCCCGATCGCGGGACTCCAGTGGCGATCGAGTCCGCGGGTCCCGCAGGCGAGGTCACGGAGCTTTGGACCGGGTCGCGGGAGTGCACCGCGGGCACGCGTCCGCGACCCACGGCTGGGCACTTAAAGAGGACGTACCTGTACGTGCTTGTGCCCAGCCGTGCCATTGAAAGATTTGAAAGATCAAATCACATGACAATTAAGATATTTGCCAGCACACCATGGAACAACGAAAATAGCGTCCAAGCGGATGAATTATTGCATGATCACAACACAAAAAGAGTGCAACGTTTCGGAACCACGCAGGGCCCCTTCGTCAGGCATGTCATCACATCATCATATCCAGCTGGTTGTTGCTACAGCACCCGAATCCAAGAGCTTATCAAGGAAAATGTGCGATGGGAATATGAAGTACAAATCGCATGACAAATCGCAGCCTATTGGAGGCAATGACACTGTTCCAATCAGTGCGACACCGATTTGCAAAAGTAGTTCCTGCACTACTTTTGCCGATTTCAGGTGCGACTTCAATAGACATCTGTGCATGTAGCCACACAGATGTCTATCAAGTATCACATGACCTTGCTACTTTGAAATCACGCTACTTCAAGTGAAGTAGCACAATTTCAAAGTAGCATCAATGTGAACCAGGGCTTATGCTGCGTACACACGATCGGATTTCCCGATGAAAAATGTCCAATGGACTTGTTTTATCGGAAATTCCGATCGTGTGTGGGCCCCATCGGACTTTTTTCCATCAGAGTAAAAAAATATAACATGTTTTAAATTTTTCTGATGGAAAAAAATCAGATGGGAAATTCCTATCGTCTGTGTGGAATTCCGTCGGAGAAAAATCCACGCATTGCTCAGAATCAAGTCGACGCATGCTCGGAAGCATTGAACTTCATTTTTCTCGGCTCGTCGTAGTGTTTTACGTCACCGCGTTCTGGACGGTCGGAATTTAGTCTGACGGTGTGTATGCAAGACAGCTTGAACGGAATTCCGATGAAAAAATCCATCAGATTTTAGACCATCGGATACTCCAATCATGTGTACGCGGCATTGGATTCCAAATTGTAAATAAGCTAATAGGAGACAATAGGAAGCACAGTCACATGCGTTCTGGAGGTATTTAAAGTGGAGGTTCACCCAAAAACTTAATTTTTAACATTAGATTGATGCTCGTTTTGTCAAGGGGAATCGGGTGTTTTTTTTTAAATCGAAGCAGTACTTACCGTTTTAGAGATAGATCTTCTCCGCCGCTTCTGGGTATGGGCTGCGGGACTGGGCATTTCTATTTGATTAACATGCTTCCGACAGGCTTCCGACGGTCGCAAACATCGCGTCACGATTTTCTGAAAGTAGCCGAACGTCGGCTATATAACGTCGTATAGAGCCGCACCGACGTTCGGCTTCTTTCGGCTACTCGTGACGCGATGTATGCGACCATCGGAGGCCTGTCAGAAGCCTGTCAATCAAATAGGAATGCCCAGTCCCGAAGACCCATACCCGGAAGCGGCGGAGAAGATCGCTCTCTAAAACGGTAAGTACTGCTTCGATTTAAAAAAAACACACCCAATTCCTCTTGACAAAATGAGCCTCAATCTAATGTTAAAACATTTTTTTCGGGTGAACTCCCGCTTTAGAGAAAATTTTTAATTTTTCAGGATACTGCGTAGTCAAAAAATAATAATTTTGTTTAAATATTCCATATCAGATAGCAAATCTTCCTTCTGAATTATGTTTTTGAGTTAATTGTTTAGCGTTAAGGTTAAAGCGGGGGTTCACCCTAAAAAAACTTTTTTTTTCTAGCATGCCATCAAGCATACTAGCGCGATCTACAGTACGCCTTTATTTTATTTTTTGGCGCCGTACTCACAGTTTACTGCCGTAATGAAGTTTCAGGGCGTTCCTATGCACAGGGAAGATGATTGATGGCCGGCTATGGCGCGTCATGCTTCCCGAAGATAGCCGAAATAGGACTTGCCTCTTCACGGCGCCTGCGCAGTCAGCTCCGATGTATAGCGCCGTGAAGAGGCAAGTCCTATTTCGGCTATCTTCGGGAAGCGTGACGCGCCATAGCCGGCCGTCAATCATCTTCCCTTTGCATAGGAACGCCCATTCCCCACGGGGAGTCTGAAACTTCATTACGGCAGTAAACTGTGAGTACGGCGCAAAAAAAAAAAAAAAAGAAAGGTATACTGTAGCTCGCGCTAGTATGCTTGATGTTATCATAGAAACTTGTTTTTTAGGGTGAAACACCGCTTTAAGTTTAGCGGCTATCTCAGTTACAATAGTTAATTGTAAATTCTAAGCAGGAAATCACAATCAGAATGTTAGTTAAATGGAAACCCAAACCATTCTACCACCAGCTTATTATGGTTATGCTAGCTACGTTATTTGGCACTTGAATAATCAAGTTAATGTCCTTCATTAAAGTTAATTGTATTAGAGTGTTAACTTCGCTGTTTTAATAAGAACAATTACTTATAGATGATCATCCTACAAGAGACCAACGTAAGGCCACCGGCCCTTCTGACACATGATAAATTTGCTCTTACAGCAAAAATCACATGCATAATGGAACTAATAGTTCAAACAGTACAGTCATTTTATTATATTACTAGAACTAAGCAAAGAATAATTTCAACTATTTGAAGGTTAAAGTGAACTTGTGGCAGCAGTAAAATTTGGAAAACTGACAAAGCAGACAGCGTAAAGTTTATGTAGAGTCCAAACTTCATTTGTTTGTTTTGGATAGTGTAGAAAAGTCATTTATTTGTTGTCTGTATACCATTGGAGAGATTTGTTTTCACTTCCTAATGCAACTTGAAGTTAAAGAGAATCGACCAAATTAGACAGTTTTCACCCATGATAGGCTTCTTCGTTGGAAGATTTTCCCTGAGGCCTCATATACACGTCTGAGAATCTGGTCAGGAAAAACACGTTGTTTTCCCTGACGAGAGTCTTGGCAAGAAACCCCCCTGACACCCCCCTGCTCCCCCCTGAAAGGTGCCAAATGTGACACTGGAGGGGGGGAGGGTTCCAAAAAGGGGAAGTTCCATTTTTCGGTGGAACTCCACTTAAAAGCCTTCCACCTATTTTCTCTTTATAGTACAATACCACCAAATGATATGAAATTATTTTTAACTAGTTTGCGCATAGAAATGCCTCAGGATACCCTTTTCTTATAGTTTAAATGCATTTCTTTGTCTCCCACTCCAGTCCCCTATGTTATCATAGATGAGGGGGTATATCTGACCAGGCCTGATAAATTACAGCGTTCATTGGGACGTATGTTCAGACTCTTCTGCTTTATTTAGACATGCTTCACAACTGCTATAACAGGAGAATGTGGAGACTTATGATCACCTTGGCTAACAGCTAGTCCATCTCAGCAGTGTTGGTTTAAGAGTACAAAATAGGAATTGTTAAAAGTTAGGAGTCAGACACCATAATAATTTGAGTAGTTTAGCATGTTCCTGTGGAATCTTCATTTTAATGACGGCACATTCTTTAACTGTGGAGAGATGTAGCCCAAAAGGAGGGAGGTCCAACACTTAATATAATTTGCTAAAGGGCACAGTCATATTCAGAGGCCACTGTAAAAGCTATATACAGGTCTGAGACTCGGGTCTAAATATGGAAACGGATGTTTAAGGCACAAAGTAGCACAGGTGCTGATGGACCAGGTAGCTAATAGCTGCTTGTGGAGTTGACCAGCAGGAGTGACATCACAGCTGTAGCCAGCAGTCTTAGCAACACTCCAGGAGGAACTGTGGTTGACAGTCTATATGGCTGCAGTGGTGCAGGGTGGAAGCCATGAGGCAGATCTTGGATGCAGCAGTATGGAGACTGTACCTCCAGGAGAGAAGCTGAGAAGTAGTATGGAAGTCCAGCCAAAAGCAAGTGCAGATGAGCTGTCAGGACAAGAAATGTGGTCAGGAGACAAGCTGGGATCATACACAGATTAGCAGCTAAGAAAAGAGATGTGGTCAGGAGATCAGCCGGTGTCATGCAGTGGTAAGTAGCAAAAAAAAAAGTCAATAGCTAGGCCAAGGTCATACATGGATGAGCAGTTGGAAGCGCGGTCATCAACAAGCCAAGGTCTAGACGAGGACTTCAGCAGAGCAAGGTCAGGAGCAAGCTGGATAATGAAGTAACAAGGAATCCGCCGACTGTATCTAACTGGATTTTAGACCTTGATAGGATTATTTGAAAAACATACATATTTTTTAAGGAACGCCATGAATAAGTTTGATGCTATCTGGTCAAAGTGGCTTCAGTCTATGTCCCTGGCATCGGCTATTGGGCTGTAAGTGACCATCTTAATATATGTATTTATGGGTAAATATATTGTTTTTTGGATTTTCCTTTTTCCTGCGAAAGCTGTATTTTGTGGCCACTCTCAGTACTTCTAAGCATTAAAGTTTTTTACTTTTCCTTTTTTTCTTATACTCCAAGAAATAGGTTGGCGGTTGGGAGAGTTTTTTTTTTGTGTAGTATCTGTTTGGTTTATGTGATTTTGTTTAGATAATTTGTTTGTATTGTTTTAATGCTTGCATATAAAAAACAAAAACAAAAAAAAAAGGAATCAAGAACACAGGAGCACAGGGCAGCTGAAGATCTCCCAGCAATTGTTAGTCAGCAATCCTTCCTTTAAATAGGGCCAGTAGTGTATTTAGGTTTTGTGCTGCCCTAGGCTTGACTAAACTCGTGCACTCCCTAATTCAAATATGACCCACCCCTTCCTGTCAAGGCCACACCCCTTTCTGTTTAAGAACCACCCTGACATTTTGAAGTGGGGACACTAGTTCTTAGGGCTTGGGGGGGCATTGGATTCCATTTATTTGTATAGATTTCCTCTCACTTCCTGTGCGGCTATGGGGCAGGAAGTGAAGGGAAATCTCTGCAATGGGACAAGGGGTGGTAAAAAATATACTGACAAGGGCTATAACCCTCCCCCTCTATCCAAAATTAACAAAAAAAGTGTTGCCTATAGTTATACTTTAAGCACAAATTTCTGATGATTTTATAAGGAGGACTAAGAAGATATAATCATGCCAATGGTGCAGCAGAAAACATATAGCACAATGAGGAAGATTTGTGGTCCAGGAGGATAGGACAGTCAAAATTAGAAGCAGCTTGCGTTGCACTAACAGTGTAGCACAAGCCGGCGGGGACTCTTTCTGTGCTGCCCCCTGCAAAGTGCTGCCCTAGGCCTGGACCTTGTTGGCCTAGGCCAGGATACAGCATTGAATAGGGCACTTGGTGCCAATTCTCAGATTGGACATCTGGTGCACAAAGATGTCCCATACGTAGATGTGTTGACGTGTGAGCCAGTTGCTGACAGGAATTTCTTGTTTGCGCCCTGGCGCATGTGCACTTCTGTTAGCATCCTGACACCCCTATATACTTTGACAGCAAATATATGTTCCTCGGCCATGTGCTCCAAACATTTTGTTTATGTTTAGTAATTATGCAACTAATGCAGGGCAGTAAGCAATGTGAACAGAACACATATAGGTAGATTCACAAAGAGTTAGGCCGGCCTATCTACAGATAAGCCGACCTAACTCTGAATCTAAGGCGACCTATGTGTAAGTGTATTCTCTAACAGAGATACGTTTAAACATATCTAAGATAGGACGGCTTGCGCCGTCCTATTTTAGATTGCAATGTTTTGGCTTACCGCTAGGTGGCGCTTACATTGCGGCCGGCCTAGATTATGTAAATGAGAATTTACGACGATTCCCGAACGAAAGCGAGCCTGTTGCAGTCGATTAACATCGTTTCCGTAAGCGATAGGCCGCCTAAAGTTATTCCACCTATAAGGTGGAATAACAATGTTAAGTATGGCCGCCGTTCCCGCCGCGAGGTTCGAATTTTTTACGTCGTTTGCGCAAGTCGTCCGCGAATCGGGATTTACGTAGTTTACGTACGCGTCTAAATCAATAGGCCGTACGGCCTACTTAGCCGCAATGCGCACTGGGAAATGTAGTCGCCCGGTGCATGCGCAGTGTAAAAAAACGTCAAAAAACGTGAGGTCAAGCCTCATTTCCATACTACACGCCCCCTCCCAGTCATTTGAATTAGGCGCGCTTACGCCTGCTCGTTTTAGGCTACGCCGCCGAAAATTTGAAGGTAAGTGGTTTGAGAATCACTAATAGCCTAAATAATTTACGGCGGTGTAGCCTAAAAAGACTAGGCTAGGCCGTCCTAATTTTAGGCCAACCTATGTGAATCTACCTAAAAGTATTAATGAGTATCAGGCAAGGAAAGGCTTCACATAATATTATTATGCTCTACATAATCAGCATTTCCATTACGCCCTACATAGTGAACTGAAGAATATCTGGAATTTTTTGGGACTTTAAGCTTTGACACATCCAAGTGGTTGGCTAAATTGCCTTTGTAACCTCTGTCAAAGGCTTACAAAGGTGCATGTCTGTTTCTTTAAGTCCTGTTGGATCTTGGCACCAAGCACAAAAGCTAGACCTTAACAGGTTTTGTTTTATCTCCTTCCAGCCTTCCGGCCTCGGGCTAATTGCACCAGTTCAGTGGTACATATAATTTAATGGGGGCACGCAAGTCCAATCCTTGGCATGTATTTAATCTTTATGAGGGGGAGATTAGCATCTTATGTAAAGAAGAATTCAAACTAGTGACCTCTTAGAAACTACAATCCATATCAAAGCATTTTAATTTCTCGGTTTTCATGAGATCATTCCCAAAGGGCCGGCAAAGATGCGTTTAGCCAGTGTTCATGGTGTGAAACCTTGCCAAGACTGTATCATCATCTTGCTTGTAAAGGGCATGACTTCATGCACACACTGATGAGACCGAACAGTGCTGAAGGATACTTGTAGGCAGATTACAATGCGCTTTGGATAAAATAATATTGTATAGATACCAGCTGTATAATGCAGCAGAATTTATCTGATCTAAGGAATATCACGTTGCTGCAGGTGCTCTTCTAATGAAATCAAATATTTGTTGGACTTAAAGCGGATGTCCACCCAAAGTTTTTTTTTTAAAAGCCAGCAGCTACAAATACTGCAGCTGCTGACTTTAAAAAAATGGACACTTACCTGTCCAGCGCGCCCGTGATATCAGCAGCTGAGGCCAAGCAATCGCTCGTCTCTCAGGTTCCGGCCGCCATCCTCGGTGAGGGAATTAGGAAGTGAAGCATGGCGGCTTCCAGGGCTCATGTCCTGCGGGAACGGAGTTCCTGCACTTTTTTCACAGCAGGAACGCAGTTCCCTTTGCAGGACTAGAGCAGCTGAGAGCCCGTGCCAATCCTTCACTAAGCGGCGATGCCCAGCTCGAGTCACTGTCAGGGGCAGGCGAACCTTAGTAATCCTTTATGTTACTGGCCGCTTCCTGTATATGGATTCATCAGGTAGTGTGCGGGTATTCCGTCACTTCCTCGATGCCGCAATGTCTCCTGGGAGCTTTTGTCATTGTTCACAGGAGACATTGCGGAGGTTATCACGGGATTTAGAAAGAACATGCGGTTTAGTAATTATGCATATGAGCGTATCTTTTTTTTTTTTTTGGTGGGGGAGTGGATCTTGGGTGGGAGTTCCCACACTTTTTTCCCCAGGACTTGACCCCTGGCGGCTTCACTGCCCGGATCCCTACTGCGCATGTGCGAGTAGCGCGGAACGCCCTTACTGGTTGCATTAAGATAAAAAACCTTCTCTGAGCTGCTCCCCCCCCCAGCCCCCCTAATACTTACCTGAGCCCCATATCAATCCAGCGATATTGCACGAGGGACTTGGCTGTCTGGGACTCACCCTCCTGATTAGCTGAGACACAGCCATTGGTACCCGCTGCTGTCAATCAAAGTCAGTGAGCCAATGAGGAGAGAGAGGGGGCAGGGCCAAGCCACAGCTCCGTGTCTGAACGGACACACAGAGCAGCGACTCGGCTCGGGTGCCCCCACAGCAAGCTGCTCGCTGTACAGACACTCAACAGGAGGGAGTGGCCAGGAGCACAGGCGAGGGACCCAAGAAAAGGAGGATCTGGCCTGCTCTGTGCAAAATCACTGCACAGAGCAGGTAAATATAGCATGTTTTTTATTTTTAAACAACAAAAAATAAATAAACTTTTGTATCACTTTGATGCAAGTTTTATGGCAAACACTTAAAGTCTGGGCACAATAAAAAAAAAATTCTGTACAGCTCCACAAAACATGTACATTTCCCCATGTTTTATCCTTATAAAAATACTGCAAGAATAGAAATAAAGTTTATTGTTCCTTGCAACATCATCACTAGGTTTGTAATTTTCTTGTATGGTGGCCGTTGTGGATTAAGTTTCTAATGACATAGGTATGGCCCTAGAGCTATATGTCCCAAGATCACATTCCCAAAACATAGTGTGGGGGCAAACGCTTGGGAGTTAAGGCAACAGCATTATTTTGCTGGGAAATAAAAGTGTATGCATACAGAGTGAGACAGAGATGAGCATGACATAGAGTTCTGTTGTCCAAGAGATAGGGTAGACACTGCAGCAAAGACAATTGTGTGGCCAGCTTAAACAATACACTGTATTTTCGGCAGATACAAAGGCATTTTTTCATGCCACAGGAACAAGGTAAAAAATAAAATAAAAATGCTGGTAGATGTTTTCTAGAGAGGGCGAGAGATGTTTGAGGGTACATTTTGGTAATGCCTGGACACATACTTTTAAATGTCTACAGTAGTTATTAAAGCTGAACTCCAGGCTTAAAGTGGAATATAAGCCTAACACTAACTATTCCTAAAAATGTTCCTTCCCCCCTACTCCTGCCTTTCCTGTGATAAAAAGATCTGTATACTTTCTATTCTTTTTAATTCTGGTCCAATCACATGATCCCACAGCTCCCCTGTGTCAGTGAGCTGCTGCTGCAGGGGAGATGAGGGAGAACAGACAATCGCAGGGCCATAGGAGCCTATGGGTGACATCATGGATCCTGGAAATTTCCAAATGTTGTTGAGTACTTCATGACACAAGGGAGCCGGAGTTAAAGAATCACATAACCAGCCTGAACTAATAAAGGTAAGTATACAGATATTTTTTACAGAGTAGACAGGATAGGTTTTGCTCTCCCTTATTACTGAGCTCATGCCATTCATTCCAATCAGTCTGCTGTTGAAAAGTGAGTGCGGCTTGCCTTACCATCGCAGCGCGCCAGCTCAGGAAACGGGTCCATTACCAAGTGACACCATCTCACTGCTGCCATGCCTGCTTTGCTTCTCAAGCCCTGGTCTGACGCTGAGTTCCTCCAGATGCCGGCTTCCACCTGATGGAGTGATACCGATACCAGCCCAGCAAGCGCCGCCGTCGCTGCTTGGTTTCAGGAAGCAGGTCGCAGAAGTGGTCACCCTGACTTCATTTGTATATTGATATGCTTGTTTTTACACACCTAAATGTGAGTGCATATACTATATGCTAATTAAAGTGTTTATCCAACGTCTACTCTTAGAGGCGCCTCTCTTCTTGTTGTTTGGTAGGAGGAGTGAGGGAACATTTTTAAAAATAGACTTTAAAGTGGTTGTAAACCCACTTTGGAAAAATAAATAACACCTGCAAGACAAAGGCATAATGAGCTAGTATGCATAGCATTCTAGCTCATTATGTAATACTCACCTGGGATCGAAGCCCTCGCTGCAGTGCCCATCACAGCACCGGCCAGCGGAATGTCGTCCCGGAGTTACTTCCGGGTATCGCGGCTCCGGCGCTGTGATTTTTCGGAGCCGCGATGACGTCACTCCCGCCGGTAACGGCACAATCACTGAAAGCAATGACACGTACGTGCCATTGCTTCCATGCGCACGTGCAGATTACATCGGCACATGCAAATACAGATGATATCTCCTAAACCGTTCAGGTTTAGGAGATATCCAGGGTAGCTAAAGGTAAGCCTTATTATAGGCTTACCTGTAGCAAAAAGTGTGTTGTAAGGGTTTACAACCACTTTAATACTACTTCAACAAATATATAGGTAGATTCAGAAAGAGTTAGGCCGGCTTATCAGTAGATAAGCCGACCTAACTCTGAATCTACGCCGCCGTATATTTAAGCGTATGCTCAAACAGAGATACGCATAAACATATCTAAGATAGGCCGGCTTGCGCCGTCCTATCTTAGATTGCAATTTTTCGGATGGCCGCTAGGTGGCGCTTCCATTGCGGCCGGCGTAGATTATGTAAATGAGCTTGTACGCCGATTCACGAACGTACGCCAGGCCGCCGCAGTCGAATTACGTTGTTTCCGTAAGGCCTTAGGCGGCCTAAAGTTATTCCACCTATGAGGTGGAATAACAATGTTAAAGTATGGCCGCCGTTCCTGCCGCGAGGTTCGAATTTTTTACGTCGTTTGCGTAAGTCGTCCGCGAATCGGGAGTTACGTCGTTTACGTCCACGTCGAAATCAATAGGCCCGTACGGCGTACTTAGCCGCAATGCGCACTGGGAAATGTAGGCGCCCAGCGCATGCGCAGTAGCAAAAAACGTCAACAAACTTGAGGTTAAGCCTCATTTCCATACAACACGCCCCCCTCCAACCAATTTGAATTAGGCGTCCTTACGCCCGCCGCGATTACACTACGCCGCCCTAAGTAAGGAGGTAAGTGCTTTGAGAATATGTACTTTCCTCTCTTACTTAAGACGGCGTAGTGTAAACACGCTAGGCTACGCCGACCCTAGTTTTGCGCGCCCCTACCTGAATCTACCCAATAGTCTAAATACAAGGGGAGCATGTAGTCTTAATTAAATCTTGGCTGCTTATTTCTTGCAGATCTGTGATCTGTAATCTGTACTTCACCTCTGTGCAGGACCTTCCTATAAAAAGGCCAGTCACTGCTGCTTCCTCCCCATGTTCAGGCTGAGTGATCTTGTGTCCTCCCCACCCCATAGTTTACTGCAGGCAATCTGTAGAGGTTGGAGCCTGATACTTTTATATGGTAATAACCGGGTTTGCAGAAACCTTTGGTGCACACAAACTGGATTTAGATCCATTCTGGCTTTTCTGGATCATAGCCAGGAAATGCTTAAAGTGCTTGCTAGCCTAAAGAAAAAAGAAACCAGATCCTGTTCTAGCTCCAGGAGAAGACGGCAGCAGAAGACCACTCAGGCTGAAGATGGCTCAGAGCTATTTTTTACTAAAGGACTTGTCAAAAACCGGGTCTTGTTTTTTTTTTTTACATTTCACTGCTTTTTTGGTGAATGAGTAGGGGTATGATGTACCCGATACCCATTCACATGGGGGGGGGGGGGGGTTTGGGGGTCCCCTTGTTAAAGAGGGCTTTCAGATTCCAATAAGCCCCCAGCCCGCAGACCCAGACAACCACCAGCCAGGGTTGTCGGAAAGAGGCCCTTGTCCCTATCAACATACAAACACCCACCCCCCCCCCATGTTGAGGGCACGTGGTCTGGTATGGTTCAGGAGGGGGGGGGCGCTTGCTTGTTCTCTCCCTTTCCTGACCTACTGGGCGTGACAGCCAGCTTTCCGACCCATTCCTTAGCAACCAGCTATATACAGTGAATGCAAAAAAAGACATGAATCGCAAAACACAAATTGCGGCAAAATCGCAGATAGCACAGCAAAAAACACTGCAGAAATGCTTAAAAGCAAAAGGCATAGATGTGAATCAAGCCTAACAAAGGGGATGGGAGGTTTTTATAGCGGTGGCTTAACAACCAATTTAACCTGTATCAGGTTCAGATTCCAGGATTCTTAGAAGATATCAGCATATCAGCAATTAAAATCTAAAATCGCCTGCGATTAACTGTGCAAGAGTAGAAATCAATCACTAACAGACTGAACAAATGCGTCTCCATTCACAGTTTCAGGTCCGATTTCAGCTCAAATTTTTGTCTGAATTTGGACATGAAATTCGGACATGAAGCCCGAGGGCTTTCACACTGCAGTGATGTGCTGGCAGGATGTTAAAAAATGTCCTGCAAGCAGCATCTTTGGAGCGGTGAAGGAGCGATGTGTACACCGCTCCTCCACCGCTCTTGCCTATTGAAATGAAATGTAGTCATCAACAGAGTGCATCGCCCGCCAGGGCGTAGAGCACAAAACCACAGTTTTAAACTGAATATTAAGGGGTCGTCTTATATGCCCAGCCGCCGTATACTCCGGCAAATATGGTAAAGGTCAGTGACCATCAATGCAGCCTGTTTAGTGCCCATCTGCAGCCTCCTCATCTCCCATCAATGCAGCCTGATGAATGCCCATCTCATCAATGCAGCCTGATGAATGCCCTTCTGCAGCCCATCTCATTAATGCAGCCTGATCAATGACCATTTTTAGCCCCAATGCTCATCTGCAGCCTCACCATCAATGCAGCCTGGACAGTGCAGGAAATCACAGAGCTGTCATCTGCTCTTTACTCGGCTCTCGCTCGGCTCTCACTCAGCTCTCAGTTGGCAGTCACACACACACAGTCCCGCCTCCAATGCCACGGCAATGACCAGCTTCTGTGATAGACAGAACACTGGTCCAATGCCGGTGGTGGAGGCAGGACTGTGTGTTTGGCATGAGAGCAGAGTTAGAGCCGAGTAAACAATAGATGACGGCTCATGAATTCCGGCGGCGCTCGTCCCCCTCCTTCCCCTCGGAGATATGCTGTCGGCGTATAACACGCACCTGCTATTTCACCCTATTTTCAGGGGGGAAAAAAGTGTGTGTCATACGCCAATAAATACGGTACATATAAAGTATTACCTGCAGTTTAGTTTTCAATTTGTCTGTATATAAATTTGATAATATATTTTATGCCCCCCCCCCCCCCCCCACGACTGACATTGCTGCTGTCCAAAGGTTTCTCTGTTGCCCCTTCATACAGAGTGGGGGGCAATCCTAATACAACAGGTGTGGTACTGGCCAGATCACCAGGTGAAAACAGAAAGAAAAAGCCTAAAAAAAGAAAACGAAAGCAGCCGCCACATATAATGACTGGTAAGCTGCAATATATTGCATTTTGGGTTTTGGGTTTAATGCTGCTTTGAGTTACACAGATGTGAGCAGCCATAAACTTATTACCAGGTGTGTGAGTGGGGCTCGAGCAGGCTAAAGAGTCGTGGTAATACAAACCCATCTTATCAAACAGCTCCTGCTGGGGTACCTGTTTTGTATATATATATATATATATATATATATTGTAAGGGGATAGCTCGGTAGCGGGGTGTGTGACCCCTTGGATGGGTTCACCACACACTGAATTTATACAGACTGGCAGTCGAAGACGGTTGAAAACAAAGATTTGGGTTTATTTTTCCATCTTGCTGGAAAACAATTGCAAGCATCCAAACAGCATAAACAAAATCAAACATAAAATAAACCCTAGCCACTCTGGGCGTCTACCTTCCACACAGGAACCTATCTATGGAGTCTGACTCAGCCTAGCGCTGGGCAGACAGTGCTGGTCGTAGAGCACAAAACAATAGTCTTTTGATTTTTATCACACAGAAAAATCAATTCTCTCCCCACCTCCTCACAAGACCTTCAGTTACTGCTCGCTTTTCTCACAAAGTTTCAGAATGCAGCAATTCAGTGGTAATCCTTTGGACTACTTATAGAGGCCTTAATTGCCTCATCCTGAACAGCTGGAGTCTTTCAACGCCCTTAGACCTTGTCTGGCTACATTTTCCAGCCGACGCCTAATAACGATTGGTGTATTGTCTAAACAGGGCAGAAATGTATGTGCCGTCTGTGACAACACCCACAGATTTACCTGACTTCCTGTCACAATATATATATATATATATATATATATATATATATATACATGCACACACATATATATCTATCTATATACTGTATATATATATATATATATATATATATATATATATATATATATATATATATATATATATATATATATATATATATCTTAATAGATAGATAGATAGATAGATAGATAGATAGATAGATAGATAGATAGATAGATACAGTATATATATATATATTGCCATACAGTATAGAAATAAATCACAATTTTCTATGCATTAAAAATGTTCCATTATTTTTTTTTTTCTACAATCATGTTTTACCAAAATGCTCCTTCTGAAAACGATGTTTCTGGAAGCAGTGTTAGCCTGCTACTTGTAGACAACCCAGGTGCTATTCAAACACACACCCCTGCAATCAGGATTGTTTTTATTTTATTGACCCCGACAATGAGAAAATGACTTTATGGAAACATATTCAGCGGGATCCATGATGCTTTGCAGGAGGCTGATTTTTTTTAAAGGTAAGATTGTTTATTTAGTAAGAGGAAACTCTACTGCTTCAGCGATTGCTTCGACTGATTACCCGTCCTTCAATTCTCCTACCTTCAACAAAAATCACACACCTAATAAAATATTTGTGGGGATTAAAGAAATGTTTCCTGTAATAAGTACAACAAGGAGACAAGACGTTTCTTTGTGTGCAGGATGAAATACATTTAGATAGGACCTGTGAAATGATAAGCTGCAAAATGAATGGCTGGATTTTCCCCGGGTGTTGAAGAACATTTTGCAGATTTATTTGGGAACCTGCCTGTTTTAGCCTGCCCACCATATATTTTGTTTGATACTACAAAAATTATTATAACTCATATAGCCTTTTTGTGTCAGTCAAGATCTCTTGGGTAGATTGGCCTGGTTTTATATCTCCTCTCATGCTAGCTCAGTTTATTGAGATTAAATGAAAGAGACTTAAAGGAGTTGTAAAGGAAAAAACATTTTTGCCTAAAATTCATGTCTGCAAGGTAGACAGACAGAATAGTGTAATGATTCTTTTGGGGGGGCGCAAACGGAAAAAAAAAAAAAACAATTGCAGCCTCACTGGGCCCATCAATTATCACCACTGTGCCATGCCATCAAACGCAACCACTGTGCCATGCCATCAAACGCAACCACTGTGCCATGCCATCAAACGCAACCACTGTGCCATCAAAACGCAACCACTGTGCCATAAAATGCAGTCACTGTGCCATGCCATCAAACACAGCCACTATGCCATCAATTGTCACCACTATGCCATGCCATCAATTGTCACCACTGTGCCATCAATTGTCACCACTGTGCCATCAATTGTCACCACTGTGCCATCAATTGTTACCACTGTGCCACCAATTGTCACCACTGTGCCACCAATTATCACCACTGTGCCCATCAATTGTCACCACTGTGCCCATCAATTGTCACCACTGTGCCCATCAATTGTCACCACTGTGCCCATCAATTGTCACCACTGTGCCCATCAATTGTCACTGTCCAGACATCCATCCACCTCAGAGCCTTATTGTATATGAAACCTGCTGGGACTTGTAGTTCTCCATCTTCTCATGGAGAAGATGGAGATTGGAGAACTACAAGTCCCAGCAGATTATACATACAATATGGCTTTGAGGTGGATGGGTGTGGATTGCATGCACCTATCAATCCAGGGGGGGGGGGGGGTGTGCAGGATCGGATAACAGTGTTATCTGATCCTGCCCCCCCCCCCCCCCCCGGGGATTGATAGGTGCATGCAATCCACACACCCATCCACCTCAGAGCCTTATTGTATGTATAATCTGCTGGGACTTGTAGTTCTCCAATCTCCATCTTCTCCATGAGAAGATGGAGAACTACAAGTCCCAGCAGTCTAACTACAATAACAGGCTCCAATCGGGATGGGGATCAAGTAGTGCAGGATTGGCTTGATCGCCCCCAAAGTCATCAGCCGTGACGTGACACAACAACCCAGGCAGGCATCCATCGGCTTACCGTTCCGCTCGGGCTGTATGAAATGATGTGCGCTCCCGCGTGACGTCACTTCCGCTTTTCGTCTAAAAGACGAATGGCCGGAAGTAACAATGCTCCCGCCTCCCAGCGCCAATAGAAGCACTGTCAGGGGGACGGGAAGCTCATCAGCGCTTTGCAATGCGCTCGATAGGCGGGGATTGAAAAGCCGCATATGAAGCACCATGTATGCAATCTAAAGATTGCATTGACACAGCGCTTCATAGGGCAATGGTGGCCGGCGCTCAAACATGTTTTAAATAAAGGAAAAAAATTTTTTTTTTCAAGTTTCTTAAAGGGGCAACTGAAAAAAAAAAAAAAAAATATATATATATATATATATTTTTTTTTTTGTGCCTACAGGAGGGGGGGGGCGGCGCCCGGGCGCCCCCTATGGGCGGGCCGCCACTGATTCTGTTAAAAAACGAGTAAATACCTATTAAATTCCTTCATCTATATCACCTCCGGCGTTCTAGTTTCTGTTCTCTCATTCACTTCCTGGTTTGCATCGCTCATTCATGTAAGAACTACATTTCCCAGTATAATTTGTGGTACGCCCAGTAATTCACACTTCCTTGAGGTCTCTTACACGTAGAGAGCGTCCTGCCGCACAGCTGTAGTTCCCAGGAGGGGGTGAGCACGTTACTGACCACTGCAGTAAAGCCTCCCGTCACGTGGTCAGTAAAATCAGACAAAGCAGGAAGTGAACAGAACAGAGAAGAAATAGAGCCACTTCTGAGCAAAAACGAACAATGAGGAAGTGAAAATAGGAATGTCTGCAGGTAAAGGATGCTTATTATGAAAAAAATAAAAATCCTTTACAACCCCTTTAACTCCAGGCAGATATACAGAACATACGGGTATAATGGTTATATGGCAATTAAACGATTTTGACTTGTGTTGATTTGATACTGACCTCTACTAATCCAATGCATTGTAGTGCTCAGACCGGGAGGGGGGATGTACTACTGACCAATCCGATATACTGCCTTACCCATGAGCTGGCAAGGAACTGCATTACACATGAATTGGTAAGCAAATCAGTCCATGTGTTGACAAGAAGCATGCTGATAGGAAGAGAAAGCAGAGTAACAGAGAGGTGAGCTAATCACTGTGCTGCTTCTCAATTTACTGTCCAATGAAAGGTCTCTGACCTATGCTCAGAGAACGTGGGTTGAATCATGTTTGCCATTCGTTTTAGGGCATTATAAGTTCAGAATAAAAGTATCGTAGGCGAATTATCTCGCCTGCAGGTGAAAATTGCAAAAACAAGTTGGTTTCCTTATTTTATTTTTAACCTCTAGCCGCCATTTAACATGCACACATATGTCTCCATGGGCGGGCGGCAGAACTTACTTTGCTGAGAGCGTGCTCCCTGCTCAAACCCAGCACAGTGGCCGAGTTGTCAAAAATGTTCAGTCTCTGCTAAGAAAATAACACTCACTGCCACATCCACCAATCATATAGACCAGGGTCGGCAACCCGCGGGCCGCACCCAGTCTGCCATCGCTAGATGTCTGGCCTGTCAGTGCCCGTGATTAATTGTACAGCAGTGAGCGGGCCGATATCGCAGGGCTGGATAGAGTCGGGAACCGCTGGAGTTAACTTTTTACATTACACAGCAGGTGATTGGTTGCTGGGCAATCCTAGCAACCAATCACTAGCCTGTTAATGTGAAAGTTAACCATCAGTTGCCATCCCCATCCAGCCCTGTGATATCGATCTCTGCTCTGCTCACTGTACACCTGTGTAAGGTAGTAGAGTTCTACCTACACAGTGTGTATGTGTGTGGTGTGGAGGGGTACAGATGACACTATGGTGGGGAAAGAGGGCACTATGGCGGGGACAGAGGACACTATGGGGGGTACAGGAAACTTGCTATGGTGGGAGGGGTGCAGAGGACACTATGGGAGTGATGTGAAGGGGAACAGAGGACACTGCTATGGGGTACAGAAAACACTGGAATACGGGGGACCCTATTAGGAAGAACATTGACCCCATCACACCTGGGTACAGAGATCCCTTCTCACCTGGGGACAGGGACCCCTTCTCCCTTGGGGACAGGGACCCCATCACACCTGGGGACAGGGACTCCGTCACACCTGGGGACACACCTGGGGACAGAGACCCCATCACCCCTGGGGACAAAGACCACTTTTCCCCTGGGGACAGAGACCCCATCACCCCTGGGGACAAAGACCCTTTTTCCCCCAGGGACAAGGACCCCTTTTCCCCTGGGGACAGAGACCCCATCACCCCTGGGGACAGGGACACCTTCTCACCTGGGGACAGGAACCCCATCTCCAGACCATGCTGGCTGGCAGGGCTGGCGTCAGCCACCCTTGGATGCCAGGATGGGTCCCCAGCCACATGCTACCTTAGGGTGAACTAGTTTTGTATTAGTGAAGCACCCTAAAGTGAGGTAAACCTGTGTTATTATTATTATGTTAGGATTATTATTATATTTATTTATTAGCAGGTGAATGCAGCCCTCCATGCATTCACATACATTGAATCCGGCCCTTAAGTGGAAAAGGGTTGCTGATCCCTGATATAGGCAAAAGAAAACAGGTATGTTGAACTTTACTGGCATTACAAGGGGTACACAGAATTGGTTTTATTTCATACAAGTTAAACCCCCTTAAATAAACACAATAAGCAAATATAATAATTTTAATTAAAGCAATGCTAAATTTACTTTATATTGGTAAGACCAACTGCATATTGTCAAATATATACAATGAGTTCAAAAGACTATTTTGCCTAGTGTAATAAATATACTGGCCCATATTCTCTGTAAATGTCCGCGGACGGCGCGTAAGGCATTTACACTCCGCCGCCCCAAACTACAGGAGCAAGTGCTGTATTCCCCAAACACTTGCTCCGTAGTTTGGGGCGGCGGAGTGTAAATGGCCCGGCGTAGCCACGCGTATCTTCAAGGGGGCGGCTTCTATTCAAATTAAGCGCGCCCCCGATTCTAAGTAACTGCGCATGCGCCGATCTTAAAAAAGCCCAGTGCGCATGCTCCAGTTCTCGGCGGAAAACGTCAATGACGCCGACTTGTGCGTCATTGACGTAAAGTCGTATTCAAGAACGACTTAGGGAAACGACGTAGCCGACGGAAAAACACGACGCGGACCCGCCGCTATCCGTAACATGGCCTACGTGGGACATGCGGAAACTTATAGCAGGAGTAAGTTTCCGCTTACGCAAACGACGTTAGCGACGGGTACACGACGCAAAATCGTTCGGGAATCGGCGTAGCAGGCTCATTTGCACAAACAAATGAGACCTTCACGTAAATGCCATCTAGCGGCGGGCGGCGTAATTACATTTAGGATCCGACAGTGTAAGTGACTTACACATGGCGGATCTTAAGTGTATCTATGCGAAAATGATTCTAAGAATCAGTTGCATAGATACACGGGCCAAAAAAGAGAGATACGATGGAGTATCCTGAGATACTCCATCGTAACTTCTCTCAGAATATGGCCCACTGTGTGTATACATATATATATATATATATATATATATATATATATACACACACACACACTATATTATCAAAAGTATTGGGACGCCTGCCTACACAAAAACTTTAATGGCATCCCAGTCTTTGTCCATAGGGTTCAATACTGAGTTGGTCCACCCTTTGCAGCTATAACAACTTCAACTCTTCTTGGAAGGCTGTCCACAAGGTTTAGGAGTGTGCCTATGGGAATGTTTGACCATTCTTCCAGAAGCGTGTTTGTGAGGTCAGACACTAATGTTGGACAAGAAGGCTTGGCTCACAGTCCACACTCAAATTCATCCCAAAGGTGTTCTATCAGGTCAAGACTGTGCAGGCAGATCAAGTTCCTCCACCCCAAACTCGCACATCCATGTTTTTATGAACCTTGTTTGTGCACTGGAGCAGAGTCATGTTGGAACAGAAAGGGGACATCACCCAAATTGTTCCAAAATAGGAGCATGAAATTGTCCAAAATGTCTTGGTATGCAGCGCCATTTATCAAGCTTGAAGCATTTCAGGCTTGAAGGTTCCCATCAGTGCAAGAGCTGGACACAATGCCTTGTATAGCCTAGATATCGAGGAGTAATGAAATAGCATATCCAACCACTTAAGTCATAGATACATCTGAAGAGAATCATATATCATATATAATGAAATAGGGCTTGTCTGCTTCAGGTTCCTCTCAATGAGTTAACATACGTGAAAGCCTCAATCTGGATCTGCCTTCTTTTCAGAAGAGTACATCCCTAGCCCGAGGTGAGACTATTCATTTGTTCATAGATGGTATATTCAGACTTACATAGGCTTTTTAATCAACCAGAGACAAGCTGAGCTATGTGGGATTAATGAGTCAAACTAATGCAGATGGCTGTTTGAGAAAAAAATCTTAATAATTTAGTCAATGAAAAAAAAGGCAATCTTTCTTCTTTCATATCTATGTTGTGTCTTATGCCAAGTGTAATGTTGGTATGTATCCATACTCCTTTCACCCTTGACAGGAACTGCTCATATTTTTGGCAGAGATAAGTAAGAAAAAAAATGAGAAATTAAAACGCTCTCAACATTAGTTCATTGTGCTACATGCCAAATTACACTTGTACTGTCCTTCCCCTGGAAAGGAGGTTAAGTAACACTTTCAAACTCCTCGATAAATGTATTATATTTTCAGAAGTGTTGCTATGGTATTTATTCATTTACAAGAGCAGTATAAAGATTTGGTTAAAGGAAAGGCAACATTTTGGAAATGCATTGTTATTTACTGGACCTTGAAAGCTGATGTTTATCTGTAAATGCAGTTTAACCACTTCAATACAGGGCTTTTATACCCACCTCCATACCGGGCCTATTCTGGCACTTCTCTCCTACATGTACAAATCATCATTCTTTTGCTAGAAAATTACTCAGAACCCCCAAACATTATATATGTTTTTTAGCAGACACCCTAGGGAATAAAATGGCGGTCATTGCAACTTTTTACCTTGCACGGTATTTGCGCAATCATTTTTCAAACGCCTTTTTCTTGGAAAACAAATGGTTTCATGAATTAAAAAATAACAAAACAGTAAAGTTGGCCCAATTTTTTTGTAAAATATGAAAGATGATGTTACGCCGAGTAAATAGATACCATGTTAGGTCATGCTTTAAAATTGCGCACACTCATGGAATGGCGCCAAACTTCGTTACTTAAAATAGGCGACGCTTTGAAATTTTTTACAGGTTACCAGTTTAGAGTTACAGAGGAGATCTAGTGCGAGAATTGTTGCACATGCTCTAACGCACGCGGCGATACCTCACATATGTGGTTTGAATGACGTTTATATACGTGGGCGGGACTTACATGTGCGTTTGCTTCTGAGCGCGAGCTACTGGGGACAGGGGCGTTTTAATTTAATTTAATTTTACTTATTTATTTATTTTTTACACTTTTTTTACGTTTTTTTTTTTTTGATCACTTTTATTCCTATTACAAGGAATGTAAACATCTCTTGTAATAGGAATAGTGTGTGACAGGTCCTCTTTAAGGAGAGATGCTGGGTCAATAAGACCCCACATTTTCCTCCAGGTAGGAAAGCATGAGATTGCGAAAAAAAAATCACTGATCTCATGCTTACTAGCCGCAATTGCAGCTTTGTTTACTTCCGGGTACCCAGGCGTGACGTCATCACATCGCGCCCGGGCCTCCGATGGTCATTGAGATGACTGGTGACCATCTGGTCACCAGTCATCTCTATGATTCCTATCTGGCACTGGGCGATTCTTTCTCCGGGCCCCCGATGGCACGGGAGAGCCCGGAGAAGCACCGGGTGGCGTCAGAACCGCCGCTATGACCGATCTTATGGTGCGCAGGATCGCCGCCGGAACACAATGATATCTGAATGATGCCTCTAGCTGCAGGCATCATTCAGATATCACCACACAAAGTCCTAGTCATATGACGTCCACCCGGGATGGGAGATCCCCTTTGTGGACGTCATATGACTATGTGCGGTATTGAAGTGGTTAAAGAGGAGGTAAACCCTCTGTTCAAAAACGAAAAAAATTTAAATCCTGCAAGACAAAGGCATAATCAGCTAGTATGCATAGCATACTAGCTGATTATGTTTTACTTACCTCCGATTGAAGCCTCCTCAGCGCTCCACGTCAAATTACACTTGTACATGTTCTCTTTTTTCCTGCCGCGATTTCCGGCGGTCTTCCTGTAGGAACAACTGCCATGGAGCATACACACGGCCAAAAGCTGTCATGGTATGTGCCGTTGCTTCAGTTGTACTGTGCCGTTATCACGCGCATTCACGGGAGTGACGTCATCGCTGCTCCGGCCAATCACAGTGCCAGAGCTGCGAGACCCGGAGGGGGAGACGTGGACCGCTGCAGCGTGAACACTGCGTTGGAGCATACACACGGCCGGGATTCCCGGCCAAAGCTCTCACCGCAGTTTTCCCAACAGGAAAACCTCTGGTGTGTACACGGGAAAAGTGACTGAGCAGGTTCTCGGTTTTCCCCCCGAGATTCCCAACAGACTTTCTACTGCCTGGAATGCCGATCGTGTGTATGGGGCATTAGGCCCTTGTGTCTGTGGAAGCAATTTAGTTCTTGCATCTCGAAATATTTCTTTATTTTTTAACTTTAGGGGCTGGATGAGATAGACATTTTCTTCCTTATTGAACTATCACATCAGAATACATTATTTAAAGCTTATACAAACGAAGCTAAGAAGCTCTGGCTGAGCCTTAAGGTTTGACAACACTCTGCAAGGCTTAGCTTCAATCCCTCCTAGGAACAAGCTAGATTTAAACATTTAGTCTGATGTTGAGCCGTTAAAAGCTTATCAATTAATTCTTAAAGCACTGCGGAATCCAGAGCTAAAGCTTCAATGACTTAAGACAAACAATTCAGCTCAGGGAATAGTCCTGTTCTAGCAAAGAATACGTAAATCTGCAGCTCAGGATATCTTCATATTTTAATAGCTGTTTGAGTTAGGTTTAATGCATAGTTTGCTCTTAATGCATTTCCACCTTTATAGAAAACATGATTTTGTCATTTTAGAACATTGTGATATATTAAAGCCGGACATGATATTAAAGTGAAAGATTTTTCCTTCACATAGCATTCAACTGTTCATAGCATGTCAGATGATTCCCACTTTTTCTTGCTCTAAGACTGTGGTTGTGAAATTCAGGTTATAGCTATTCATCATAATACAGTACAATATTTGACTGCATGTGGATAACTTAAGGGGATTTTCCATTTTCGGTTATGATGTAGAAAATTCCTATGAGGTAGAAAATTATCATGAACGCTGTCATTGCTCTAGTGCATTCTCTTAGACTTTTGTTGATTCTTTAACCACTTCAGCCCCGGAAGAATTTACCCCCTTACTGACCAGAGCACTTTTTGCGATACGGCACTGCGTCGATTTATCGCGCGGTTGTACGATGTTACACCCAAACAAAATTGACGTCCCTTTTTTCCCCACAAATAGAGATTTCTTTTGGTGGTATTTGATGACCTAAAAATAAGTGTAAATTTAAAAAAAAATGCAATATTTTGTACTTTTGCTATAATAAATATCCCCCCAAAAATATAAAAAAACTAATTTGTTTCTCATTTTAGGCCGATATGTATTCTTCTACATATTTTTAGTAAAAAAATGCATTAAGCGTTGATTGATTGGTTTGCTCAAAAGTTATAGCGTCTACAAAATAGGGGATATATTAATGGCATTTTTTTATATATTTTTTTAATTAGTAATGGCGGTGATTTGTATTGTGACTGCAACATTATGGAGGACACATCAGACACCTTTGACACTATTTTGACACTATTTTGGGACCATTGTCATTTATACAGCGATCAGTGCTATAAAAATGCACTGATTACTGTGTAAATGACACCGGCAGGGAAGGGGTTAAACACTAGGGGGCGAACAAAGGGGTTAAATGTGTCCCAGAGAGTGATTCTAACTGTGGGAGGGATGGGCTACCACTGACATGACAGCGATCACTGTTCCCGACTAAGGATGAGCCGAACAAACCCGTTTGGTTCGCACCAGAACTTGCGAACAGGCAAACATTTGTTCGAACATGCGAACACCTATGGGGCACGAACATGAAAAATCAAAAGTGCTAATTTTAAAGGATATATGCATGGTATTGTCATAAAAAGTCTTTGGGGACCCGGGTCCTGAAGTACCTGAAGGGCCTGGTATGGAATTTGTGGGGACCCCCACACAATTTTTTTTTATTTTTTTATTTTGGTTTGAGGTTCCCCTTAATATTCATACCAGACCCAAATGGCCTGGCAATGGACTTGGGGGGGAAACCCATGTCGTTCTTTTTAATGACTTTTATCTGTATTGCCGAGACCCGACAATTCATTTTAGCCGTAAGTAGTTTTAAATTACTTTTTTCCTAGAAATGTTCTAAACACGGGAAAATGCACCACTTTACAGGCATACTATAGAAACCCCCAGGTACGAAATTGAAAGGAATTGAAAGGAATATTTCACTTTTATTATTTAACTTTAAGCATTATTAAAATCACTGCTCCTGAAAAAACTGCAGTTTTTTTATTTTGTTTTTCAATGATACATGTCCCCTGGGGCAGGACCGGGTCCCCAAACACTTGTTATGACAATACCATGCATATAAGCCTTTAAAATTAGCACTTTTGATTTTTCATGTTAATTTCCCATAGACTTTAACAGTGTTCCGCGGCTTTTCGAATTTGCCACGAACACCGCATAATGTTCACTATTGGGCGAACAGGCGAATACCCGAGGTTCGAACTTACATTCGACTCAAACATTGGGCTCATCCCTACTCCTGATGACAGGGAGCATTAGATCCCTGTCATGTCACTAGGCAGAACAGGGAAATGCATTGTTTACATCTCCCCGATCTGCAGCTCCATGTCACAATCGTGGGACACCAACGGACATAGAGTTTGCAGGAACCACGAGCACGGTCATGGAGTACACGGTGGGCGTGCACCCCCACTAAGCCACAATTTAAAGGGGACATACCTGTACGCCCATTTGCGCAGCTGTGCCATGGTGCCGACGTACATCATTGTGCGCTGGTAGGCAAGCTGATAAAGTTACTTACCAGCCTACAGGTTCATGTTTGAACTGAGCGCAGCTCGCCACTTCCTTAGCCTGCCACTTCCTTAGCCTGCTGGACCTCTCCTCCCTGCTCCGAGCACTGCAGAGGGGAGGGGCGAATTCCCCCACTGACAGCTGGGAGGAGAAAAGGAGAAGAACAGTGGATCAGCTTATCGCAGAGCGACGCTATTCCGAAGGTACTGTACTTGGCACAGTTGGATCACACAGTCTACACTATACGCTACTGAAACGGAGTGGATTCCAGCACTCTACCAGCACTTTAAACTAGGGCTTATTTTCGGGGTAGGGCTTATATTGCAGCCCTTCCCAAAAATCTCAGTAGGTCTTATTTTTGGGGAAGCATGGTAGTATGGGCAAAAACTTTCCTGGAGACAGTGCTGCTCTTGTTTACCTTCAGTGCTTGTCTGGGCACTTGGTCACATGATTTCTACTGAAGGGAGCCTCACTAAATCTGAACTCCCCCAACTACATTAAGGGTGACATTATTATTATTATACAGAAATTATATGTTGCCAACAGTTTGTGCAGCGCATTACAAAAATAAATGGAGACAGTACAGTTATAATACAATGCGATACAAAGGGGATCCGAGGGCCATGCTTGGGAGAGCTTACAATCTAAAACAGATGGTCGAATTATACAGAAGGTTATGACTGTGAGAGATGAGCTGATGGAGAAGTAAAAGTAAATTTTTTTTAGATGGAGGAGGGATGGGCCTCATCTCGAGTTTTCAGGCATCCCCTAAAGGTGGATAGAGTAGGAGATTGTTGGACAGGTTGAGATAAGGAGTTCCAAAGGGGAGGCTTTGGAGAAATTCTGAAGGCAAGCATAGGAGGAGGAGACAAGATAATTAGAGGTCAGGAGGTCTTGGGTGGAGCAAATGTTTGGTTAAAAATTTAAGATGAAGTTGGTGATGTAGCTGGGAGCAGATTTGTGGATGGCTTTGTATGTTGTGGGTATTTTGAATTTTAGTTGTTTAAGCGAGCAGAAGCCATTGGAGGGATTGGTAGAGAGGGGTAGCAGACAATAGGTGGTTGGTAATCTAAGTAGACATGTGCATTAGTTTTCGTCCGAATGCATTTTTGTCCGAATTTCGGGTATCATTTTAACAAACAAAAACGAGCACGCAGAATCCGAAATCCGATAGATCCAACATAAAAAAATGCTTTCTTTTCGTTTTCGTTGCTACAACAGTTCGATATAGATAGGATATTCGACATGACGCTGACAATAGCAATCTGTGTCTATCATCGAACCTGTGGTCGAATGTGCCTAACCTTAACTCTATTAGTCCAGGATTATTCTACATAGAGAGGAAAGATTCAACATAGAGAGGAAATATTTGACATTGTAGAGACAGTGTTGGGGTAGACCATTCGACATGAACGACAAAGACTCTACGAAGCAGCGAAAAACATACAAACGTCAAATCTGTCATTGAAGGCTTATGGTGTCTGTCGAAAGTTCCAAGAAGATTCGACAAGCAGCTAAACTGTACAACGCCGCAATCGTACATTTCCGGTCAAATGCTCGGCCCATAGGCTATAGAATAATTTGAATGTTGGTTGACTAGTAATAATAACTTATAAATATAACTATTACTAGTGTCATACAACATTAGAATTCTTCTAAAGCTTGTAGGTGGAACATTCAACAGAAATATACAATTGCGGCGTCGTACAGTTCACCTGCTCTGTCGAATCTTCTTAGAACATTCGACAGACACCATAAGCCGTCAGTGACAGATTCGACCTTAATTAATTTGGATTTTCAGACTAATGCATTTTTTAACGAAGGAAAATAAATAAAAACGAATTTCGGGAGTAACTAAATACATTTATTTATTGGACGAAAACCAAATTCCGAAACAAAATATTTCAGTGTGCACATGTCTAAATCTAAGTGAGTCTCACAGCCGCATTAATAATGGACTCAAGGGGCAGAGTCAATATAAAAGTAGGCAAACGAGGGAGTTGCAATAGTCGAGTCATTAAAAAATGCCTAGGCTTTCAGACAGGTAGCCAACACTGTGGTGAACTTAGAGCAACAATTTCTTTAGAAAAATTAAATGTTTCAGCTTTTCTGTTACTCTTTCTTTATCCATATAACATAACTTTATATTAAAGTCCAACTTTATCTTAAAAGAAAAAAAAAACAATATTTAAAAAATAGAAATTGCAACTTTTGTCACACTACTTACCTTCTCTCTAGTAGAAGGGCTTTGGGCCAAAAGGGGAGTGAGTAGCTTTAGTTGGTTGTTAACATTTGAGTGCAGGTTTACTTTAATTTAATACATAATTCTTTTTTTTACAACAGTTAATAATCTTTTCAACACATTTATTAAAAAACAAGGCTGAGAAACTTTAACTGATTCAATATTATGTTATAGAACATTTTAATTTGGGATTGATTTATCAGCGCTGAATCTGACATTCTGTTGATGGAGTATGCCAAACACATGTAGAAGAGATGACATTGAATTAATATAACATTAGACCTGGATGGCAGATCGGCAGTGCAGCCACCTGTGTACAGCTGATTAGGTTCCCAGATGTACGGCTCCTTCCTGCCTTGCCAAACTCTCCATTCTCACTTTTCATCTGAAAAGGTGCATTATTCTGTAGGTGGGTGTGCAATGACAGCCCCGATTCCTCTGCGGTATTAAATGCCTCCACCTGAATGATTGCACACGTACTTAGAAATAACATGGCTTTGCTGGCTTTAAGATTTACATGAAAATACGACAAGGTCCTGGGAGTAATTAAATATCCCTATTAACAGAACAACAGCTTATCGGCACAGAACAGACTACAGGTTGGTCTCGGTGCGCTATGTGAAAACTATTTTAGAGAAATAATAAACTTCAGAGGAGCATTACTGCTTAGGAAGGACTACAGTTTAAAAAAAGGACGTTTCAAAAAGAGGAGGCTCTGAAATAACTAGACACATAATTATATAGTTAGGCTGGAAAAAGATGCGTCCAGCCAGTTCAACCAAAAGACAAAAATATAATTGGTTACAAGAACAGTAGTTTGGTATCTTAAAGGGGTTGTAAAGGTAAAAGTTTTTTCACCTTAATGCATCCTATGAAAAAACATCCGATGGTACCGCCCCCCCCGAGCCCCCGTTTTACTTACCTGACACCTCGAAAGTCCCGCGCGCGTCCATGTGATCCTCTTCGGTTTCCAGCCTGGCCGTCGATTGGCTAGGCTGGACAGATTGTCAATCACAGCGGATGACTGTGATTCTGTCAACTGAATAATGATAGTTGCTACCCCATTAGTCATCTGACCTTCCATCTCCTGAGAGGGTATTATAGAGGGCATAATAGAGAGAAAAGAGCTCTGCTGTTAGGGGAAATGTACACAATTATAGTGTTCAGTTTAGTCATTTGACTCTCAAAGTCTGTTAGGTCAGTCAATTGGCAGGACAGCAAGTGTTAAGCCTCATACACACGATCGAATTATCCAATGGGAATTATGTGATGACAGGCTGTTGACGCAAAATCTGACCGTTTGTATACTCCATCGGACAATTGTTGTTGGATTTTCCATGGACAATGTGGGATAGCATGCTTTAAAATTGTCCGCCAACAATTGCGTGTTGTCGGATTTTCCGATCGTGTGTACACACGCATGCTCAGAAGAAATGCTCACCATAACAGAATATTAGCAGAAGTTGCCCAAAGGGTGTCACTAAAGAGCTGAAAAACCATGTAGTTTTGTGTTTGGTGGCCGTCAATTCTTTGCCGTTTGTATGCAAGACAAGTTCCTGGCCAATGCCCTTCGGACAAAAGTCCTATGCTTCGTCTGCAGAAAATCCGATCGTGTGTATAAGGCTTTGGACTTCAAGACATCTCTAACTTCATTGTTTTCTACATTATTAGTTGCCCCTAGTAAGAAAGCACCCCTATAAACCTTTAAATCCCCCAAACTTTAGCTGTAACCCCCCAAATCCAATCTTCACCTTTGAACTTAAACCTCCTAATACCAGAGTCTAACAGTAACATAACAAAACCCCAGTCCTTTTATAGCTTGTGCTGTAAACTCTCCCAAAAGAAACTGATCGCCCAATTGTCACACCTGTGGTCAGTAGGAGAAGGATTAATGCCCCATCATTGGTAAAAACTAGAGGAACAGTGCACCATCAATGGTGTCAATGGTAGAGTGGAATCAATGATGCCTCACCATTGGTGTTAGTGGGAGGAATAATACCCAATTGTTGTTGTCAGTGGGAGGAATTTCTGTATTTATGACTGTTGGTGTCAGCAAAAGGAATGGTGCCTAATTTTTGGTGTTAGTGGGAGGAATTACTGTATGCACGACTGTTGGTGTCAGGGAAAGAAATGGTTCCTCATTGTTGGTGTCAGTGGGAGGAATAGTGCCTCACATCCGTGTGAAGAATAGTCCCCCAAGGGTCAGATAAAGGTAAGCAAAGGGCCACATTCGGTTCATGGGCCACAGTTTGGAGACCCCTGATCTAGATTGTAACTATTGTCCAGGAAGGTCCGCACTTGTCCTGCAGAGGTCTTAAGCAGCCCACACATGAATCAGTTTTTTTTGTTCAACCAGGGGGTTGAATGAAAAAACTGACTTGATTCCCCCATCCACACATTTAATGTGGTCCTCTCAATGAGTATTATATTTGGACAGCAGGGCAACTTACACTTGACTTGACATATATATATATATTTATATATATATATATATATATATATATATATATATATATATATACACTATATTGTCACAAGTATTGGGACACCTGCCTTTACACGCCCATGAACTTTATCAGCTTTATCCCAGTCTTAGGGGCCGATTCACATAGAAATACATCGGCGCAGCGTATCAGAGATATGCTACGCCGCTGTAACTTACTTTTGGCTGGTTCGATTCCTGGAAGAATTTGCGCCGTAAGTTACGGTGGCGTAGTGTATCTCTGGCGGCGAAATTCAAAATTGGCGATTAGGGGGCGTGTTTCATTTAAATGAAGCGCGTCCCCGCACCGAATGAACTGCGCATGCTCCGTTTCTAAATTTCCCGCCGCGCATTGCGCGAAATGACATCGCAAGGACGTCATTTTTTAATCTTAGACGTGACTTACGTCCATCCCAATTCACGGACGAGTTACGCAAAAAAAAAAAATGCAAATTTTGACGCGGGAACGACGGCCATACTTAACATGGTAAATCTAACAATACGCCGCAAAAAAAGCAGCTTTAACTATACGCCAGAAAAAGCCGACTAGAGACGATGTAAGAGAATGCGACGGCCGTGCGTATGTTCGTGGATCGTCGGAAATAGCTAATTTGCATACCCGACGTGGAAAACGACGTGAACGCCACCCAGCAGACACCAAAGTATTGCATCTTAGATCCGAAAGACGTACGAGGACGTATACCTGTCGGATCTAACCCAGATGCCGTCGTATCTTGGTTTGAGGATTCAAACTAAAGATACGACGCGGGTAATTTGAAATTACGCGGCGTATCAAGTGATACGCCAGCATAATTTCTTTGAGGATCTGCCCCTTAGTCCATAGGGTTCAATTTTGAGTTAGCCCACCCTTTGCAGCTATAACAGCTTCAACTCTTCTTGGAATGCTGTCCACAAGGTTTAGGAGTGTGTGTATGGTAATGTTTGACCATTCTTCCAGAAGCGCATTTGTGAAGTTGGATGAGAAGGCCTGGCTCACAGTCTCCGCTCTAATTCATCCCAAAAGGGTTCTATCAGGATGAGGTCAGGACTCATCCATGTCTTTATGGACCTTGCTTTTTGTACCGGTGCACAGTCCTGTTTGAACATTAAGCTGCTGGGTAACTTGAGCTAGACAAACAAAGATTGGCCAATTTTCATGTGATCTTTCAAAGACCCATAGTCAATCATGTGAAGGTCAGGGATAGGAAAGAAAAAACATTTGAGAAAAGGACATTTGAAGCAGGTACATGGTAACATAAGAAGCTGCACAGATTCAGTAAAGGTTAGTCCTACAAATACAAATAACAATATCAGTATGTTTTTGTTGTGTAATACACATTAACCGCTTGCCGATCACTGCACGACGATATATGTCAGCAGAATGGCACAGCTGTGCAAAGGGACGTACCTGTCGGTCCCATTTAAATCGCAACATCGTGGGCGAGCGCGCCGCAAGTTCTGTGACCACGGGTCCCGCTGACTCGATGTCCACCGCGTGCCCGCAATCGTGTCACAGAGCTGCAGAACAGGGAGATGTCTATGTAAACAAGGCATTTCCCAATCATATACGCTTATTGTGATTTTTTTTTACCAAAAATATGTAGTACAATACATATCGGCCTAAACTGAGGAAATATACAGTGAATAATAGTGCAGCGCAAAAACAATTAAATAGTAAAATAACATAAAATAGGAAAAAAAGTCCATAGTGATGAGTGATGTCCAAGATAGAAGAAACCTCCACCAAATGGAAAAGGATGGCCTCTCACATTACTACTCAGACCAACAAAGGGTCAATCAGCATGAATAAAGCACAGCAAACTTCCTGCTCTCAGGGATGTCAGCAGTATGTAGAGACTTGATCTCCCAACAACAGCCAGATAAGCGGATAAAATGAAGCATTCAGGGCATGTAAAAAAGGAAGAGGAAATCTAGTGCTCTCTGAAGCAAACCGATCATTTATTAAAAGTAAAACAAAGAACAACTCACATGTAAAAGCACTCTCGTCTGAGTGCTGAGGTACAAGCATAAAACACAGTGTATCCGATCGTGATACACATAGGAAAGCGATAGCGGGTGACGTCATGCGTAGCCCCTCCCCCTCGTAAGCGTTACGTCCCGATGGGCGGGACTTCTTCAGCGTGGGGTGAAAGAGGAATCTGAGGAAAAACTGTTTTTTATATTTATTTTTTGGGGATAATAGTTTATAGATTATAGCAAAAAGTTAAAAATATTGCATTTTTTTTTAAATTGTTGTTATTCTTTTGTTTATAGCGCAAAAAATAAAAACCGCAGATGTGATCAAATACCACCAAAAGAAAGCTCTATTTGTGGGAAAAAAATGATATAAATTTTGTTTTGGTGCAACGTCGCACCACCGCGCAATTGTCAGTTAAAGCGACGCAGTGTCGAATCGCAAAAAATTACCCGGTCATTGGGCAGCCAAATCTTCCGGGGGTGAAGTGGTTAAAATATGGTAGTTGTGGTTTGGCTATGGTTTTACCTTCATTGCCCCCGTTGTTTGAAGACAACATATCATATATCATTTTTCAAGGTATGACTTACTTTATCCTAGAGAACTGTTGTTTTTAGCTGATGGAAAGTATATATTTAGCACCATACTGTATGATGAACATCTGTCACACAGAACAGGACTTGGACGTCTTACCTTTCAGCCCAATGCACAGACAGCATTGTGTCTGCACTGCTCTCTAAGCTCGGCTCTGATATGTTTTTAGTCACTGAATATTCCAGCTTGTCTTAATTAAGACTATTTTTGTAGTATCACATATGCATCTCCGTGAATGTGATGCTGCTCTTGTGCCAGCTGTGAGAATGAAGATGCTATGCCAACTATTACTTTCCAATTGGAATTTTGTTCTGAGGATGTTTAAAACATCTGCCTTGTTTTACACATCAGATTTTAGGGACTCGGAGCATAGCATCTGACAAAATTTATTCTTTAAAGATCAAATTTTAAAGCAAATCTTAACCCAAGAACTAAAATGTAATTAACCAATAATAAATTAAATACAATGTAACAGATTACCAGTTCTTATGCCGCGTACACACGATCATTTTTCAGCATTAAAAAACGCTGTTTTCCCAACTTCATCATTAAAACAATGTTGCCTACACACCATCGTTTTTTTAAAAATGATCTAGCAAAGCGCGGTGAGATACAACACGTACGACAGCACTATAAAGGGGAAGTTCCATTCGCCTTTGGGCTACTTTAGCTGATTCCGTGTTAGTAAAAGACGATTTGCGCTTTTTTGTCTGTTACAGTGTGATGAATGTGCTTACTCCATTATGAACGGTAGTTTTACCAGAACGAGCGCTCTCGTCTCAGAACCTGCTTCTGAGCATGCGCAGGTTTTTTACGTCGTGTTAGCCCACACACGATCATCTTTTACAACCCGAAAAACAACATCGTTTAAAACGACGTTAAAAAATGCAGCATGTTCGAATTTTTTTTTTGTCGTTTTTCAGAACCTGAAAAATGATGTGAAGCCCACACACGATCATTTTAAATGACATTTTTGAAAAACAACGTTTTTTTCATGCCGAAAAATGATTGTGTGTACGTGGCATTAGACGTCCTTTATTTTCACCTATCAACCCTGCTAATAATATACTTGCTGTCCTGGAATGACAATGCTTACTCACTGTACTGTATCTTTGGAGAAGCAGCTTTGTCACCCTTGGGCATGAACAACCCTCCTTTTCTCATCTCCATAACCCCGAGGTAAACTGGGCAGGACTGATAACATTGAGAGAACTGTGGAATAAATATGTACAATAAAACATTTTCAGTGGTTTATTTAACAGAACAAAATGAAGCAAATAGAAGAAGCTTATTGTCAGAGTTTACATACAGTTATGTTTATATTGGATATGTGCCTTTGAATGGATTGGATGCGAATAGCACTTATTATTATTATTATTATTATTATTATTATTATTATTATTACTATACAGGATTTATATAGCGCCAACAGTTTTCGCAGCGCTTTACATCAGGGAAGACAGTACAGTCACAATACAATTCAATACAGGAGGGATCAGAGGGCCCTGCTCGTTAGAGCTTACAATCTAGAAGGGAGGGTCAAGAGGAACAAAGGGTAGTTAGCTGTGGGGGATGATGAGATGGACTCAAATGAAAATACAGTTGTTAGGTGTGGGAAGGATATGCTTCTCTGAAGAAGAGGGTTTTCAGGGATCCTCTAAAAGCTAATAGAGAAGGAGATAGACAGACAGATTGGGGTAAGGAGTTCCATAGGCATGGAGAGGCTCTGTAAAAGTCCTGGAGATGAGCATGGGAGCAGGTGATGAGGGAGCTATAGAGTAGGAGGTCTTGAGAAGAACAAAGAGAACGATAAGGTTGGTATTTAGAGACTAGGTCATTTATGTAGCTGGGGGCAGAGTTGTGGATGGCTTTGTAGGTAATTGTTAGTAGTTGAATTTAATTTGTTGGGTGAGCGGAAGCCAGTGGAGGGATTGACAGAGAGGAGTAGCAGAGACAGAGCGGTTGGTAAGGTGGATGAATCTGGCAGCAGCATTCATGATGGCCTGAAGGGGGGTTAGAGTATGCAGAGGTAAGCCAGTGAGGAGGGAGTTGCAATAATCAAGGCGCAAGATGACCAGGGAGTGAATTAAGAGTTTTGTGGTGTCATTGGTTAGAAAGGGGCATATTTTGGAGATGTTGCGGAGGTTGAGGCGGCAAGATTTGGACAGTGATTGAACGTGAGGCTTAGGCCTTGTACACACGATCAGTCCAAACTGATGAAAACGGACTGAAGTTCAGTTTCATCAGTCCAAACCTACTGTGTGTACAAAAACAATTAAGTGGCGCTAGAACATAATGATATAAAAAACGTTATGACAAACTGAATCATATAACAGTGTGAACGAATAAAAAGTCCATATATAATATATCCAAAAGCAGTGGGTCGCTGAAAAGATGCACCGCCAGTGAATAATCTCCTATAATGGACGATTGTGAACACCACGGTGAAAATGGATAAATATGTGAAGAGATGACCACCACCAGGAGGGGAGGCTTACCAGAGATATTGAACCCTGATAAGCATACGCCTAGAGGGTCAATATAGACTGTATGTGAGTTGGTGGAACCACATCAATCGGATCTGGATACACAAAGAAAACGATGGCTTGAAAGCATCACTTTAGACCAGAGCAGGGTGGGGTGACAACGTCTTGATGGTAACTCCCAAGAGATCAAACCGTATCCAAAGCACATAAAAGAAAACGAAGTCTCATAGTGTAATACCGTAATATTAGTGAAATTTATTAACGGTTAAAAACACTTACAGTTCTGATGAAAACATAGGGCATCAATAAAAGGTGGCGCATGGCAGCAGCAGAGTCCCGACGTGTTTCGCAATAGTTTGCATCATCTGGGGTGAAACCTACTGTGTGTATGCCCCATCGGACTTTTGTCCTTCAGACCAAAGTTTTAGAATTTGCTTTAAAATCGGACTGATGGACGCCTGACCGATCGGTCCAAACTGATGGTTAGTACGCAAAAGCATCGGTTCCAAACCCGCGCATGCTCCGAATCAAGTCGACGCATGCTTGAAAGCATTGAACTTCATTTTTCTCTGCACGTCGTTGTGTTTTACATCACCGTGTTGGACTCGATCGGATTTTGAACTGATGGTGTGTAGGCACATCAGGCCATCAGACCATCAGATCATCAGACCATCAGACTTCAGCCTTCAGTCTGTTTTCATCGGATGGACTGATCGTGTGTACATGGCCTTAAAGTCCAGGACTACTCCTAGGACCTTGGCATGTGGGGATGGGCTGATAGTTGTGCCATCAATTTTGACAGAGAGATCAGGGGAAGAGGCATGTGGGGGAGGGATATTCTGTCCTCCTTTCTGATTTAGGTAATTTTTTTTACTGGGTCCTAATTATTCCTGGCTCTGTGACTAAGATTCACTAACTGTGAATTCCTTCTCCAATGATAGTGCCCTCATTGTCCTCTGAGGTGTTCTTATTGGTCAATGGAATGGCATTTGGCTGGGCTTTGTTATGAAGTCAGGGAAAGTCAAGCCTTAATAACAAAGTGAAAGCAGGCAATTTGGAATATCTAGCAGCACTTTAGATTTTGAAAGTGAAAACTTAACTCCCATGCTCCATCTTGCTGGTAACCCACAACCATGTTGTAATCATTATTCATCACCACAAAGCCCTGTCAACTTCCATCACCTCTCCTCTCTTCTCATCACTGGCTTATGCTAAATAAATGTCCTTTTTTTTTTATATGGATCACCAATACATAAGAATGCATCCTAAGCTTGGTTACCTTGAATGACTTCGGACAATAGGCATGTCAATAGGAAATGACCAAATGATCAAGCCCTTTCAGGGATGTGTGCTCTCTTAATATTATACCGTGTACACACGATCGGTTCGTCTGATGAAAACGGTCTGATGGACCGTTTTCATCAGACGAACCGATTGTGTGTGGGCCCCATCCGTTTTTTATCCATCGGTGAAAAAACTAGGGGCCAAATTCTCAAAAGAGATGCGCAGACTTAACTCCATTTTTCTAAATTTACACGGCGCGTATATTTGCGCACGATCGTCAAAACGACTTAAGCAAAGATTTCCGTATTTTCAGCCGTACTTAAATTAGTTACACCTGCGCATTCCCGGGCGCAAATTACGCTAGGCTCGCCGCTGTTTTTGATAGGCAAAGATGCAAATGAGGGAGTTAGGGCGATTCTCAGAATTAAGTGTGTGTGCCGTATTTTCCGCCCTGTGCGCACCTGTTAGTTTTTCTGACTAAATTTCCACATTATAAAACCAGCCCTAATTTTCCACATGCTGTGGAAGGGTTTGCTGAAGGTAGTGACTAGAGGTTAGAGCTCTAGTTGTGAAGGTTTTTGTTTAAAAATGCCAGGACCAGCGATGATTTTGACGGCACTTGCTGCCTTACAGGCACAAAGGAGGAGGAGGGCACAGAGGAGGAGGATGAGGGCACAGGCGCAAGTTTATCGTCCACGGCGTGATATTTGGCAAATGCCAGCTTATGAGGTGATTGGCAACTACCGTTTTGATAGGGAGGCCATCCTGGAGATCACCCAACTCCTTCATGAGGATCTAATCGCCCCAACCCTACGTTCCCATGCCCTGACACCTCTTGAAAAAGTGATGGCAACCCTCCATTTTTTAGCGAGTGGCTCATTCCAGCGAGCATCTGGAGGTGTGGCTGGGATGGTGCAGTCAACCATGAGCAAATGTCTACATCAGGTGGTCCCTGCCATACTGCGGCGCATGAGCAACCAGTTTGTCATGCCCACCCAGGAGGACCAGCGTGTGCAAGCAATGACAGACTTTTATAATATTGCTGGCTTTCCTAAGACCATCGGGGCGATAGACTGCACCCATGTGGCACTACAGCCCCCCCATGATACTGAACACCTGTTCAGAAATAGGAAAGGCTGGCATTCGATAAATGTACAGGTTATCGTAGATGCACATGGCCTCATCTGGCACGTTTGTGCCAAGTTTCCCGGCTCGTGCCATGATAGTTACATCCTAAGGCAGACCAAGATCTACAGAGACTTTGAGATGAACGTTTATGGAGACAGCTGGCTGATTGGTGAGTGACATTGGTGTCAGGTATGCCCCCCCCCATGATGCAGACATCACAAGGGGCACATGCATGACTAATATCCTCCTGTCTTTTCCCTTACAGGTGACTCAGGATATGCCTTGGGACCCCACCTGATGACCCCCTTTAGGAACCCCCAAACACCCGGAGAACGAAAATTCAATGAGGTGCACATCCAGACCCGGGCTATAGTAGAGCGGACTTTTGGCCTGCTAAAGTCAAGATTCAGATGCCTTGACAAGACTGGGGGTACACTATTGTATTCCCCAGACTTTGTATGCCCAATTATTGGGGCATGTTGCATACTGCACAATTTTGCTTTAAGAAGGGGCATGCATGTGGAGATATGTCCTGACCTAACCCCCCACCCAGGCAATCCCCCCCCCCAAACCCCTCTACCCGGTCTGCTGAGGGCCAGGCAATCAGGAGACAACTGTCTGAAGGCATCTTTGCCCAGTAAATGGATCCTAATTATATTTTTGTTTTTGCTTTGCCCAGAACAAATCACAGAGATTATGTGACCTTTAAATCTTTACTTTGCAAAATAAATGCACATTACTTATATGCCAATGAGAATGTTTTTTTTTAGTTACAAAACGCACATTAATTATCTCACAATGAGAATGCATGAATGCACGTCACTGTGGTCCCTAGCACAGACACATCACATGCACATCGAATTGGATTAGATCCAAGTACCCCCCCCCCCTTTGGTACTTGGGAGCAGTAACGCCCCGCCACGGCTCCAATTATGTCACTGTGCATTCATACACCATTCAGGAACCTAGGATGACTTCTCCCTGGTCCTGGGGATCCCTACTCCACCAAAACTGAGGGTGACACCCTTATGTTTTCAGGAATGCCACCCCCCACATTCACACATCATTCACACACATAAACCAAATCATAAGTACAGTGTAAAAAAAAAGAAAAAAAAAAAAAAAAGTACCCCTGCAAATTAAGGATGTTGCCGAGTGCTCCTTCTGGGCTGCCCACGGCCACGGGCACGGGCACGGTCACGGGCACGGGCACGGCCACGGGGACGGCCACGGCCGACTCGGGGATCTTCACGGGGGGGGGGGGGTCTGTGCAGGGGAGGGAGTATTTTCAGGGGGGGGACTGTGCAGGGGAGGGAGTATTTTAAGGGGGGGGGGACTGTACAGGGGAGGGAGTATTTTCAGGGGGGGGGACTGTACAGCCTCCCCTGGTGTCTGTCCTCCTGCTGGCCTTCCCTCCAAGGCAACGGCTATCCTTGTCAGACAGGAAGTAATGTCAGCCGTATTGGCCTGCACAGCCCGGGTATTGGCCTGCACAGCCTGGGTGAGGGAAGTCACCTCCTGGGCCACACCTGTTGTGGCGTTCCTCAGGTCCCACAAACAGGTGATGACCCCCACGGAGTTGGTGGCCACGTCACCCAGTGACTCCCTCATTGCACCCAGGCTGCGCTCCACCTTGGTCATTGTTTTTTGTATTGCAGACAGACTGCGGGTCTGCCGGACATTGTCCCTCAACAGACTGACCGGCAGACGCACCAACCCCCCCCTGTTTTCAGGGGTCGGCATCCTACTTGCCCCTGAGGCTTGTGGCCTTGGAGGAGGAGTTGGAGTGAGCCATGGGTGCTGCTGCATGTTGGAGGAGGGTTGGAAGGGGCGACCCATGATGGTGGCCTGACTGCTGGGCGCCTGTGGGGTTCCCTCAGGGGATGATTCAAAGGTCATATCTTGGCCCATCATTATTTCCTGCCCAATCAGAATATTGTCATCTTCCTCCCCCTCATCCTCCTCCCACTCAACATCCAAATTAGGGGAGTTGTGGGCACTCCCCTCCCATGGCGAATCCTGCCCTTCTTGGGACTCTGCATGAGCCTGTCTTGGGGGTGGTGCAGCAGCCTGCCCTGATGGGCCTGCAACCTCCTGACCTGATGGGCCAGCCACCTCCTGGGCTGATGGGCCAGCCACCTCCTGGGCTGATGGGGCTGCCACCTCCTGGGCTGATGGGGCTGCCACCTCCTGGGCTGATGGGGCTGCCACCTCCTGGGCTGATGGGGCTGCAACCTCCTGGCCATCTGGGGAGGACACAAAACAATCACAGGTTGTTGGATCCACACACTTGGCACATCTTCCCTTCCCCCACCCACACATGCTAATCACCAGATAGAAATTCAAAAAAATTACCTGTCCTCATAAGAGGATCATTGTCAAAGCCAGGCAGCCCCACCACCTGCTGTGGGTGGAAACACTGGGCCACTGCCCATTCCTCCTCACTCATCCTGACTGGGCAGGGTCCCCCTCCTCCAGTGCCCCTGGTATGGGCATGCAGCGTTGCCAGCTTGTTCCGGGACACGCTCCTCAAGTCATTTATTTTTTTTTGAACTCCAGCGATGGTCCTGGTCTCCCCCCCCCCCCCCGCCGCATTGATACGATCGGTGATCTTTTGAAGGATCTCCTTCCTCCTGGCCGGGGTGGTGGTGTGGCTCTCAGGGCCATGGAGAAATCGCCCAAATTTAATGACGCCCTGAGCAAGTATATGCTTCTCTGCCAGGGTAAAATTAAGCTTCCTGCGCTTGGGAGCCATGACAGACAACACCCAGCAACAGGGAACTCACCCAAAAAACAAACAACAATACACACACACAACAAAGAAAATACAAACAAGCAAAAATAAAAAATATACAGACAGCTACTATTAATTCGAAAACAAACAGGCAAAAAAGGAAAACAAAAAATATAAACACAACCAAAAAAAAAACACTTATCAAAAACAAACACGCAAACAATCAAAACAAAGAACAAATTATCAAAAACAAACACCAACTATACCCTCCAACTCCACAAACACTTTTCTCACAAACAAATCTTACCAACAAACACTGACAAACGTTCAAAGCAGAAGCAACTTGCTTTAGGAAGGGAACACAGGGAAATACTTTTGCAATTGAAGTCTGTTTGACTGGGGCTATTTAGACACAGGGCGATCTTCAAACTAAGTACGCTTGGCCTTTTACCTATCTCACTGATTGCGCTGACCAAAGTTCTGCACATGCGCAGTGAGGTCCAGATTCGTGCGCGCATGCGCAGTACGGCCGGCACTTCATTTGCATGGGGTCACGGCTCATTACAATGAAGCACGCCCACTTCATTCCCACTTGCCATAACCACGCCTTACGCATTGAAACTTAAGTTAAGGATGGCGCAGTTTTGTGCGCAAATGCACTGAGAATACGGTACTTACGACACCAACTTAGGGCGCCGTAACTTAAATGACATAAGTTAGATAATCCTAAATTTACACATGTTTTTGAGAATTTGGCCCTAGGTACTTGTTTTAAAATTATCTGATGGTAAAAAAACGATAGAAAAAAACGTCTGTGGGCATGTCCATCGGAGAAAAATCCATGCATGCTCAGAATCAAGTCGATGCATGCGTCCATCAGACCGCATGCTCAGAATCAAGTCGACACATGCATCCATCAGACCGTTTTCATCGGATGAACCGATCGCGTGTACAGGGCGTTACTTTTCCAAGAGTTACAAATTGTCACTACTATCCACTTGTCCTTTATATACTACAGCCAAAACTGGAATAACGTAGTCTCACAGAACTGTGATAAGCAGGTCTCTGTCTCTAATCATCTTGCCAAGCCGTAATAAAATTGGTGGGACTCCTTGGCAAAAGGCATCTATAGCTAAGTATCTTGTTACCAAGAAGGGGGAAGTAAAGGAGAATGCCGAACCTCAATTGGGAAACAGCGGATCCCCTCTACAAAAAGGGGAAGGGAGGGACTTTATATGTGCCAAACAATGGGAAAAGAAACAAAATAAAATAACTTGTAAGTAAATAGTGTATAACACTGTGAATTCCTGCGCTAAACAAGTGATTATAAAAATAATAAGTAGTGATAAGAATAAAATTAAATATAAATATAAGTGATTACTAACCTTCAAGGTTGCTACTCTCAAAGTGCATGTGCCTTTAAAAAATGTGAACAAGATAAGAGCGCTACCATATACTAAATAAATCATAAAAAACTCATATCAAATAAAATAACAATATATAAACTCCATAAATTCCAGGGAACAAATAAATAAATATATAAAGTTCATGTGAATCCAAGGAGATTTTTCCAGTGCATAAAGTGCTAAGTTCCAAGACAAACATCGGTGTAAAATGTGTGCTCCCCTCTGTGTGCCCTCTTACTCACCAGAGATCCAGGACTCCCATAACAGAAGTCGGATGCGCTTTCAAAGGGCGGCTGGGCTTAGTAGTTCCACTGGCTGTGTCACTGCGGCTTGCGTTGTCCTCACTGAGCCATCAGAAATCCTGGAATCCCATTGAGAAGTTTGCAAACGTTATGAGGACTGCTGGGCTCTGTGGTCCCACAGACTGTAACTTTAGCTACAAAAGGTGTTGTCCTCAACGAACCTCCAGGGATGGGTACAAATGACAAAAGAAGCTATATAGCGTAATTCTGTATATTTATTGTATAAAATCAAAAATTCCAGGTAATCCACTCATATTAAAACTATAAAAACAATGTAAAACCGGAACTGGAAGTAGTCGGCGGGAAATTACATCACCACCTGTGGTCACCTGACCGTGGTCGAGATGAAACCTTTATACTGCACATCCGATCAAGTTAAAGTTACACTGGAAAAACCTCCTTGGATTCACATGAGCTTTATATATTTATTTATTTGTTCACTGGAATTTATGGACTTTATATATTGTTTTTTTATATTTGATATTAGTTTTTATAATTTATTAAGTACGTGGTAGCGATCTTATCTTGTTTTCAATAAATAAATTAACTTACCGTATATACTCGAGTATAAGCCGAGGCACCTAATTTTACCACAAAAAACTGGGAAAACGTATTGACTCAAGCCTAGGGTGTCCATCTACATGTCTCACTTTGCCGCACTGTGTTCATGTGCATGCCACACTGTGTCCATGCCTCACTGTGCCCATGCCTCACTGTGCCCATGCCTCACTGTGTCCATGACTAGTCTTACGTTTAACATTGGAGTATATAGAAGGGGTGCCCGGGTTTGAAAAATCGGTGCTCCCCGGCCGTAGGTCCCCCAGACAACAAACTTTGCACACTTGTAGTGGAAGAGTGGGGCTATATATGTGTCAGTACCGGGTCCCCAAAGTCCGGGAGATCAGGTGCAAAACGGTGACTCGATTATAAGCCATGGGGGGCATTTTTAGCACAAAAAAAGTGCTGAAAAACTCGGCTTATGCTCGAGTATATACGGTAACTACATAAAATCTATATTTATGTAATTCCATTAAAAAGAAGCTCCATTTCTTAAAAATCATATCAAAAGCCATTCTGGTGGTATCAAGCAAATAATACAAACAAGGGTATAGAAACAACGCGTTTGACTAGAATTTGCAACCTCAGGATTCAAGCTTGAAGATGGCAAGCTGAAATAATTAAGAAACACTTAGCACCCACATGAGACATAATATATATCAACAAATACATGGAGCACAGTGAAAAAGCATCTGGAGGATAAGAAAAAAAGGGGGGGGTTGAAGGAAAGAACCCAGGGAGGGAAGCCTCATGGTAGAGACAAAACAGTCAAAAGGGGCCAAGGCTAAGGATTCTAGTGATCAGATTGAGTCCAAACGTACCCAATCGATGATAGTACAATGAAAATTAACCAAAGATGACCCTGAACAGCAGATGCAGGGATAGTGGGCCCCCAAAGTTTAGGAGCACCAAAGGGGACGCGATCATAAACAAACGAAAAAGAACAAGTATCTTGTTACATTTTTCCAATATTATTACATTTGTTATCTTTATCGGTTATTTTTTAATTTCATTTTACATACAGTTTGATTTTACTTACAAAAGTTGTGTGATCACCTCTCCCGCCCCATCACCACCAAAACCAACAAAATAGAGCTGTAAAATCCTTATCTGGTACCATCTTCACGCTCTTTCCTGCTTCTGCTCCTGAAATAGATCCGAGGCAGCCAATCATGGAATACGGAAAACAGATCCCGCCCCTTTATAGTGCGCATGTGACTTCTTAATAGTGTTTGTGTGTAGGGCGTTGTTAAAGTCGCTTAGCCGTAAGTAAGCTATAAATATGGCCCTTTATCTCACTACTCGTACTGACTGACCTAAGAGTAGCTTAAGTATACAGAAGAAGAAAGATCCCTTTCATCCTCTGTCTTCACATAGATACTGTATTCCTTTTAATGCAGTTTTGCCAGGAAACTTGTGTTTGTTTTTATAAATGGGATATTTATGGAGACTCGAGGTCAAAGTATTAGAAAATTACAAAGTTAATGGTGATGTTCAAGCAGACTCGTTAGAGTTTCTCAAGGAAACAACATCTTTGGGCTCCCCACTCCAGGGACCTTCTATGTTTTTATTAGAATAACACAATTATTCTAAGCTCTGAAATTTGCTCCAATAACGGCTTGAGTAAAGCACATTAAACATTAATGTCTGCAGCATTCTGTCTGCACCATGTCCTGCATTATTCCTTTATGGCACTAGGAAAATAAAGGGTTTTTCTATTCCCCTTTGCTCCCACCCAGATCCGTCACAACTCTCCATCTATCTAAATGAAAGAAAGCAGAAATATTTTGGGAAATGCTACTGCTACAAGTATTTACATTTTGGAAAACTTTTACCCATAAAATTGGAAAATACATAAATGCTAAGACAAACATGAAAGCATGCCATGCTAAGTTCCCATGTTAATAATAAAAGACAAGACTGCAGCTTAGTTGGCGCTTATGTGCAGACACATAAAAAGCTGTAAAAGTCACCCTTCTGCAATGAGTTTTTCATTATTTTATCATCTATTATTTAGAATTTTCTTTGTATTTCCATTTATGGTAAAAGACTGAATGAAAATCTGAATAGGAATCTTCTATTTTCATATGCTCCTAACAGCAAATATACTGGTAAACTGACTATTCTGTCTGAAAATCAGATCTACTAATCGGAGCTCCACCCAAAAGGGGAAGCTCTGCTTGTTTGCTCCCCCCCCCCTCCGCTGCCACACACACTTTTTGGTGAATGGGTTGGGGTACTACTGTATGTACCCCATACTCATTCACATAGTGAAGATTCCGATAAGCCCCCTGCCCGCATACCCCCACAACCACTGGCCAAGGTTGTGGGGCAGAGACTCTTGTCCCCATCAACATGGGGACAAGGTGCTTTAGGGTGGGGGGGCAAAGCCCCCCTGCCTTAAAGCACCCCCCCATGTTGAGAGCATGTGGCCTGGTATGGTTCAGGGAGGGTGCTTACTCATCCTCCCCTTTCCTGACCTGCCAGGCTTCATACTCAGATAAGCATCTGGCATAGATTTGGGGGGGGGGGGGGGCACGCCGGTTTCTTTTTTAACAGTCTTGTGCCATTAATTTAAATGTGATTTGACTAGTTTTTTTTTTTCTTTAGAAATGTAATTTTGTTTAAACGTTGTTTACTATTCAGATAGGAAATATGAGAGGATATAGCTCTCGAACACTATGATTCCCATATGGGGTGTTCGGGAAAGCTAGTTCCTTTATTTTATTTGTTTGCTAATGTATTTCTTTATTTTTCCTTTGATATTGTGATTTGATCTCTTATTGACTTGATACTATTGAGAAAATATTCTACAGAAAATACTCTAAAATTTTTCTTATGATGATTGGTAGTATTATATTGCTTAGCCAACACATATCTGTATGTTAGATAATGAGTATTACTTTGTCTCCTACTGTTACGATGCATTGTGTACTATATGCTATTGTAATGCATTATTTTGTTTGATTGAAAAATATCAATAAAAAAAAAAAAAAAAAAAGAAATGTAATTTTTGCTGCAGCATGGTCTTTGCATGCTACAGATGCGCCACTTTACAGGCAGACTATGGTGACCGCCCCCCCCCCCCCCCGCACAATATTTAAAGGAATTTTTCATTTTTATTGTTGCACTTTAAACATCATTAAAGTCACCGCTCCTAATTAAACTATAGTTTAAAAAAAAAATATTAGCATTGATACATGCCCCCTAGGGCAGTACCCTGACCCCTATGCCCCTTATATGGTCAATTACTTACATATACAATGCCTTGAAAAAGTATTTACACCCCTTGAAATTTTCCATATTTTGTCATGTTACAACCAAAAACGTAAATTTATTTTATTGGAATTTTATGTGATAGACCAACACAAAGTGGACTGCCGCACTCTGATAGGCGATTTATTGAAACAAAATGAACAAAGGATAAAATCCAAAGCTGTATAACATCCAAAAATTCATGCAACACTGCAATCAATGGTAGAAAGTGGACATAGGGGACAAAAAAGCTAACATGTTTCACATCATGGATAGATGCTTAGTCATAAATTTCGAGCATGCGCACTGGGATTTTTTCACGAACGGCGCATGTCCTAAGGGCGCAAGTCCTTTCTGAATACGGAACTTGCGCCCTAAATTACGGCGGCGTAACGTATCTGCGATACGTTACGCCCGCAGATAGATAGACAAATCTATCTGAATCCGGGCCAGAGTAAGCTAAACTTGATTTTTTTTTTCAAGCTGGTTTGGAGCTAGTATGTGGGGTAAACTTTTTTTCTAAAATGATCAGTTCCCCAACTAGCCGACCGGGAATTCAGCTTTTGTACTGACAACTGGTTCCAGCAAGGTCGGAGGATCTGTATATATGTTTATTAATGTCTGGCAATCAACTTTAGAAAAGCACCCACTTCAAGATGCCTAATATTACTTTTCATTGTGTCTTCGTTCCTCCCTTTGTTACAGGGGTTTGACTTTTTTTGATTTTGGTTATGCTCCATCAACTGCCATAACTACCCATATTTGGCTAAAATGCAATTTATTTCACCCGCATGCAAGCGGGGTTCCGGTGGGTATTTAGAGGTGCCAAAGGCATATGCCAAAACATGGGCATGGTGTTAAGGAGGCACTCTCCATAATGAGAAACACTTAGACAGTAGTTTGATTCTTAGGCCGCGTACACACAGTCGGTCCATCCGATGCGAACTGTCCTTCGGACCGTTCTCATCGGTTAACCGATGAAGCTGATTGATGGTCTGATGTGCCTACACACCATCAGTTAAAAAAACGATCGAGTCCAACACGGTGACGTAAAACACAACGACGTGCTGAGAAAAATTAAGTTCAATGCTTCCAAGCATGCGTCGACTTGATTCTGAGCATGCTCTGGCTCTGATGAAATACAGTACTGAGAACAAACATCCATCATAAGGGTAATAGTCCAACTGAAGAGGTTAGGTATAAGCACGTAATGACGTCACAAACCAGAGCTTAACCCCAATTTACCATAATTTGAATTTAATTTTAAATATTGATGTCACCTTGGCCTGAATACCATTACAGGGAATGATGCTGTAGGGCACACTGTGAGCTATATACTTGGTGTAGGGAGAATGTAGTAAAAGAATGTAGAGGAACGATTTGATGCAAAAGTTTTTTACTCCATGCAAATTATAGAATGGACAAACTCTGAACTTAACCACTTCAGCCCCGGACCATTTTACTGGTCAATGACCAGGCCACTTTTTGCGATTCGGCACTGCGTCGCTTTAACTGACAATTGCGCGGTCGTGCGACGTGGCTCCCCAACAAAATTGACGTGCTTTTTTTCCCACAAATAGAGCTTTCTTTTGGTGGTATTTGGCGGTTTTTATTTTTTGCGCAAATTTGGAGCGAGTTTAGGCCGATACGTATTCTTCTACATATGTTTTGTAAAAAAAAACGCAATAAGTGTTTATTGATTGGTTTGCGCAAAAATTATAGCATCTACAAAATAGGGGATAGTTTTATGGCATTTTTATTAATATTTTTTTTTACTAGTAATGGCGGCGATCTGCGATTTTCATCGGTACTGCGACCTTATGATGGACACATCGGACACTTTTGACAAATTTTTGGGACCATTGGCATTTTTATAGCAATCAGTGCTATATAAATGCATTGATTACTGTAAAAATGTCATTGGCAGGGAAGGGGTTAACACTAGGGGCGATCAAGGGGTTAATTATGTTCCCTAAAGTGTGTTCTAACTGAAGGGGGGATAGGACTGACTAGGGGAAATAACAGATCGCTGTTCATACATTGTATGAACATACGATCAGTCATTTCTCCCCCTGAAAGAATCAGGAGCTGTGTGTTTACACACACAGCTCCCGGTTCTCGCTCTGTCACAAGCGATCGCGGGTGTCCGGCGGTAAACGCGCCCACCGGGCACTCGCATCAGCACCAGGGGCGAGCAGGGGGAGAAATGACTGATCGTATGTTCATACAATGTAGTTCATACAACCTAGTGGCCGCATAGCAAAATCACCTTATATTACGTGATTTTGCGCAGTCGAGCTGACCTGCCGCTGTAAAATGGCGGTGGGTGGTCAGCAAGAGGTTAAAGTGGTTGTAAATCCTCTCATATACCTAGTGAAGTGAATAGCCTCTGATGATACATAGATATGAGACAACACACAACTACATACATCTTACTTGTATACAGTATGTGCTTTCTTCCCCTTTCTAAACTCTTTGGAAAGTGCAGATCGTATTTGAAATCTTTATTCCTCTTTCAGCAGTGGGTGGGGAGTCTGGGCCCCTCCACATAGGCAGAGGAACGAAGAAACATGCAGAGCTGTATTATGAATAGACAAGCTCCCTGCTAATCTCCCTCTAAGCACCCTCCCAGACACAAATTTGCAGCTGCTGTTATCTCATGTGTCGGAGAGCTTGTCAGAATTGACTCACGCTGATAACAGAGGAATGGAGCACCAGGGAGAAACGACACGTAGTGCTTTGGAGTGCGAAACACTACACATATATGTGCTTAGGTCAAATTTCATGAATGGGATTTACAACCACTTTAAACTCTGGGTTTGAAGCCTGTAGAATCTACAAAATCAACTTTTTTTAAGCATGATTAAAAACTATTTATATTTGGGTTGCAATAAAATACTGTAAATTAAAGGGGTTGTAAAGGTTTGTGTTTTTTCACCTTAATGTATCCTACACATTAAAGTAAAAAAACACCTGGCAATCATGGGCCCCCCAGTCCCCTCGTTTTACTTACCTGAGCCAGTTCACCTGCTTGGCGTGTCTCTGATGTCCTCCTCTCCACGGAGTCCCAGCTTTGATTGGATAGATTGATAGCAAAGCAGCCATTGGTTCCCGCTGCTGTCAATCAAATCCAATGGCGTGGGCGCCTGGGGCAGGGCAGAGTCATACACTTGGCATTTATGGATGCCGAGTGTGTAACTCAGGAGCACGCCCACAAGGTAACCCCCTTTGTAGAGAGCTTCCCAGAGGGGGTTAGCTAATGCGGGGAGGAGCCGCGAGAGTGGCCGAGGAACCCCAGAAGAGGATGTTCGGGATCACTCTGTGCAAAACGAGCTGCCCAGTGGAGGTAAGTATGACATGTTTGTTATTGAAAAAAATAAAAAGGGAACCTTTAGTAGCACTTTAACTATACTATTCTTTGTTTAAAAAGAAAATTCTGCTGTTTTCAGTTTCAGGTAGCATATGGTTACGTGATCTGTAGTTGCTACATTGTTGGCTGCCGGAACCTGTTTTTTGTGTGCTTTCATTTTACTGCTGAGATTTTCCTATATAAAACATCAGTAAATAAATAATTTTTACATTACAGTTCCAAACATTTATCTTGCTTTGGCCATGTAGACGACGTATCTTCAGAGATTCTGCAAATCCTGTATTATAATATGTGCAAACGGTCTTCAGTAAAAAAAAACGGAAAACGGTGTCAGAACATTAAAACAGAACACTTTATAAACCTACAGAAAGGATTGTAAAGCCAAGAGACTCAGAAAATCTTTGAGATTTAGCAGATCTAAGCTTTAGTCAACCATCCGGGACATCATTTGGTACATCTGAAAGCTCAGCTCTTTTAGGAATATTGTTTAAGGGTGAACACCATGTATTTTCCTTCCCGGTTTGCTTACACATTCTCTATCTCTCTTCTTTTTTCTTTGTACCACACACAAAGTTCCTTGTTTAAACTAAAACCTTTCCTCTCCCTCTCTCGGCTGCCTTTTGTTGCAAAGACCTAACACATCTTTGAGGATTGTTCCAGTTGGTTTACCAGGAAAGGTCATTTTTCTTTGACTACTCAACACTTTCCTAATAAATCCATTCAGACTTTGCCAACAAACATAGAAACAGCTTTCAGCTTTAGTCAAAGCTTTGTCTTCCCAGTTACTTAGATAGATATGGGAGTCTAGAACAAAACTCTTTTTCTTCTTCAGACTTTGACATACTCCTCCATTTTATTCATAAATCACATCTTTAATGTTGTTGTTTATTTCTTTGTCAAATAACTCATTTGGTTCCGGATCCAGATTTTCAGGGGAAAACAAGCCCACAATCTGTTGTGTCCCAACCCACAGGGCGTATTTACAAGTCCAGAAAATCTGTCACACCATAAAAACCAAGATGACCAACTGTATGCATTTTCCACCAATCTGGAAAACAAGTGATAAATCAAAAATAATGGCTTGTAAATTATAGGTTTCAGTGTGGAGAAAGAGCCAAATATAAAATTGGACAGTGGTGTGGTAGTAATTTAGAAATAAAATGGCACTTGGGGACTGTAATTCAAGTCAAGGGGTCTTGGAGTCTGATTGCCTCTATGTAACATTCCAAACTGAAATTGATAGGACAACTGTCGGGCAAAATCTAAATGATGCAGTAGGGATACTTTTACATTGATTTTTATTTTATTTTTCCTTTTTTGGTCTAGAAGGATTTACCATAAAGACCAGATACTTATTTACAGGCACTCTATCCTTATTTTTTTTATACATAATTAAGTCTAATGTGAAATGTATAAACTTGATACTGATTAATATTATACCTTTCTATCTTTTTACACAATTGAAAACTTGGTATAGTCTCTTTTACTTTTACTTTACTTAGAACGCCTAACCCAGATTATGAGCGAGTGCAACCCATTATTGTAGTGAATGACTGAGAGTAAAGTGCAGCTTTTGCCAGTTTAATTAGGTATGATCACTCCATGTAAAATAGGAGTTTGGCATCTAGATAAGTACACATAGGGCTAGATCCACAAAGAAATTACGCCGGCGTATCTATTGATACGCCGCGTAATTTCGAAATTCCCGCGTCGTATCTTTGTTTTGAATCCTCAAAACAAGATACAACGGCTTCTGGGTTAGATCCGACAGGTGTACGTCTTCATACACCTTCGGATCTAAGACGAAATACTTCCGCGTCCACTGGGTGGTGTTTTTCGCATCGGGTATGCAAATTAGCGATTTACGACGATCCACGAACGTACGCACGGCCGTCGCATTTTCTAACGTCGTCTGTAGTCGGCTTTTTCCGGCGTATAGTTAAAGCTGATATTTTGCGGCGCATAGATAGAATTGCCATGTTAAGTATGGTCGTCGTTCCCGCGTCGAAATTTGAATTTTTTTTTTTTTGCGTAAGTCGTCCGTGAATAGGGATGGACGTAACTCACGTCTAAGTTCAAAAAATGACGTTGTTGCGACGTCATTTCACTCAAAGCACGGCGGGAAATTTCTGGTCGACGCATGCGCATTTCATTCGGCGCGGGGGCGCACTGAATTTAAATGAAACCCGCCCCCAACCCGCCCAATTTGAAATCCGCCGCCAGAAATACACTACGCCGCCGTAACTTACGGTGCGAAATCGCTGAGGATTCGAAAATGCGCCAGGTAAGGTACGGCGGCGTAGTGTATCTCTGATACGCTGCGCCGATCTACATGTATGTGGATCTGGCCCATAGGCTTTAGGCCCCAGATGACAGACAGGGAAACTGACTGTAACCAACTCAGCTGGCAATTTATGGTGAGAGCTACTATGAGTCTGTGACAGTGTGCCACAGCCCCTGCTTGTGCCAGAACCCCTTATAGTATCTGCTTGATAAAGCCAGTAAAGATAGTTTCCTCAGGTATTTAGAATCATTACAGGCTAGTACTGTAGGTGAAATCACATGTCACTTTTCAATTGCATACCTAATGTTTTTGGACTGATCACTTTTTAATACTGAAAATAATTTTGTCATACTAACCAGAGGGTCCTTTGTAGGACAACATTATGTTTAGTTATTATACAGGTGGTCAATGCAGAAGTATTCTCTTATTTAGTGGTTGGTATAGATTGATGTACCTTGTTGGCCACTGGAAAAATATTCTCCCAGTAGTTGGTTAATATTGTGTTCCGATACATTGGTGATCAGTGGGAGAAAGGTTCCATATATTGGTGGTCAGGGGAGGAGACATACTTAGCATACATTGTTGGGAATGAGGTGAGAAAACAGCATTCTTTACCTTGGTGGTCGATGAGAAGAATACTCTTTTTATTGGTTTTCAGTGGGAAGAATGTACCTTACAGTGATTTTCAGTGGGAAATTTTTTTTTTACACTGTGGTCAGCGAGAAGGGCCTACCTGATGCTGGTGGTCATGGGGAAGACTATCCCTTACACTGGTGGCCAGTGGGAAGTATATCCCATACACTGGTGGTCACTGGAAAGAATGGCCCTATAATTGGCGGTCAGTGGAAATAATATCCCTTACATTGGTGGTCAGTGGGAAGAAAGTCCCTTACATTGGTGGTCAGTGGGAAGAATGCCACATATAATCAGTGGGAAAAATGTCCCTTACATTGGTGGTCAATGGGAAGAATGGTCCTTACATGATTACACTGCTAGGCTGATAGCACTATATAAATTACTAGAGCCCTGGTTGGCTTAGGCCTGCCTCTTCCAGTCTGTTATTTTGTATAAATGATTATAGACTGATAAAAAATTGTAGATTTATATTTATAATATCTGTATTTAAAAAAAAATCTTTGATAATTTTTGTTTTTAACCCTAACTGGACCAAGCGCCCTTTATACTGCCCTGGATTACATTTCAAAAGTGGTGCAGCAGAATACTTGAAATTATCTAGTTATGATTTCACCACAGATTTTTTTGCTAATAGAGTAGATAAAGTATAAATGAAGCCATGTGTAATAAATAAAAAACAATTAATATACTGAACACTATTATGTCATGCAATTATCAAAATACTGTATTTTTCACAATTATTAAAAAACGGAAAAATCAGTACAAGACTGATTTTTAATTTAAATGAAATACAATGCACATTTTTATTTAATTGAACCCTTAATGCATAACAGGGTACCTTGAGGATGGTATTATTTTAATGAAAAAAAAAAACACCATGCTTACAAGCATGACTTCCCCTGATTCTGTTCTGTTTTTATACACCTGCTGGAGATTTGGAGGTCAGTTTATTAAACTATCTGCAGAACTGTAGGAAGTGAAGGCATACGAGGGAGATTAAAGGACCTAATGTGTACTCTCCAGCAGTTTGCACTGATTAAGCTTTATGTCAAAGTGCTTCTTGAAAGTTTATTTTTACAAATGGTGAGCGAGATGCATGTATAACACATCAGGAACGTCATTACTGATCTGCTTATTACCCTATCTAAACATAACCGACAGTATAATATTTAATAAGGCATTTGATATAGCAAGCAGTGTGTTCCTTATATTAGCATTATCAGCTGTGGGTGGTCCAAGCTAAATTGCCATTTCCTTTCATTAGACCTTGTAAAACAGGTCTCCGTTTATATACAGTCTCGTGTTTGATTACATTTAAAAAGTCTGCGTGCTTCGCATGGGATTTATCTTTACCATGTGATATGAGGAGGCCATTAGGGGTTTGAGATTTGGTTTTAAATTGTATCAGAAACAATGGGAGCCATTCTTTCAGTCATTAATCAGAGGGATGCCACTGCAGAAAGCAAAGTGGAGTTCATATTTTATATTACCTTTTAGTATTACATTCATGATGACTGCAAGAGCTTATGACACAAAATAATAAAAAAGGAAAATAAAAGAAATTAAAGATTTATTAGTTAAAAGACATGTCTTCTCTCTCACGGATTTGTCTGGATGCTGGCAGATGGATTCCCTTGCTGACTTTTACACCTACCAAGCACTCCAGAGCTGAGGTTAATGGACTTGATATCCTAGCTCCATCCAGCTGCTCCATCCATAAGAAGGGGGATTCCATACTCAATAGAAATGGACTATTTGTATTAAATACAAATAGGAGAGAGAGACTTTCTACATGCCTTGAGGGAGGTGCATCAAGATGAGATCTGTGGTGTGGAGAGCTGGCCTCTGTAAGCACTTGAGATATATAGAATATATGAAATCTGAGAAAGTAACATGGAAAATGAATAAAACAGTTGTATTTTCACTATATTTTGGTACAATGGGCTACCAAATCACCTGATATGTTTATGAAGATTTTGTTGAAGTCTACATTCACTATCCGCATAGTTAGATATTTTCATGGCTTTTGCTCAAAGATTTTGGAGATATGAACTAAGAGGAGGTGTGGTCTGTAAGCTCTGCTCCTCCAGCCCCTCCCTCTGTCCACTGTTATTGTCATGTTAATTATAATTTCTTGCATATTTGTTACAATTGCCTATTTATTTCATGCATATTCCCATGATTGCCCTTTGTGCTGCTCATGTATTGTCCTGGTTGCCAATTTGTTGCTTAGAATAAACTGTATATGGCATGTGTATACAGACACCTTTGTAGGACACCAGTCATGACATGACTTAAAACCCATAGTACTAATTATGGGACCTTCATCTCTGAGCTTGCAGTCCATGGCTTCTTCATCCCCAGAGACTTCTGTTTGGCTCCTTGTTCTGGCGCCGCTCTGTGACATCATCACTAGCCGCCCTCCTTGCTTCCAGGATCTCCATGAAGGGAACACTGCAGGTTCCCATGTTCTAACCCTCCCATCAGTGCCACGAGTAGTGGCCATGTCAGCAGCACAGCCAATCTCCACGTTGACATTGTTACCCAGTTGTACCCTATATATTGTGAATATTACCAATTTCTTACCCATGGATTGTCAGCGCTCTTCTGAAAGATCCCAGGTATGCCCATCCTTAATGAGATATGAATCATAATTTAGGCCTCACATTCCTTTGCTTGAGACTGAGAAGTACCTGCTTCTCATAATAGCAGCCTGTAATCTAGTAGCACATCTAGGATTTTGTAGTAAACATATTCTTGTGAAGAAGCAAGGTAAGGGAAGTCAGATTGTAGGCAAATGCCTATTTGATGGGTTACCAATAGCTAGATAGCAGAGACTGCCCAGATACCAAGAGAGTTAACATGGGATCTGCTTTTTCCCAGGCTTTCTAGGTTCCTCCCTCCACCCTGGTCTGTATAAAAATAGGGAGAAGGCCAGGCTCAGTGTCTGCCAGTGGGACTGGATGGGGAGCAAGTGGGTCAAGGAGAAGATGTAGCGCAGAGCAACTCACGACTCCCACCCTAAGGGGATTCTCCTGCAAGGACTTTACCAAGGATTTCTACTTGCCTGAACAGCCTGGTATGCCTGGACAGCCACAATTGGTTAGGAGGAATCTGTAAATGGTATTCATGAGTCTGTAATGTTTGCACTCAAGTAAAACAGGGTGGAAGAGAAAGACCATTACAAAAGGGTGAACTGAGTGAGGAAGTCGTTGGAAGAAAATAATTGCCACGGGTAACCATATATTGGTGGGATATACAAAGCGTGGTACCTGGTAGAGGTGACAGGTTCTCCAGCAGCAAGAGGGGTCAGTCTTCTGGCTCTCTCCCTAGTGGGCAGTTCCCCCAAAAGTATCTGGGACTGAACCAACGGTTTGGAGACCCATGTACCTAGCCGCATGGTATGGGAGACTGATGGACTGATGTGTGTCCCTCCTAAATGCAACAATCATCGAGCAAGTGTGTGTTGTAACATTTGACAGTATGTTTTACAGAGATACTCTGTACATCACACTACTGCACACAGTATATGGCTCATCTCCAAGCTGGGGTTCCATCTTAACGTTGCCTTTCATGTGAACATGGCCCCGCCTGGTCCTGGGCATTGATGAGCATGTACACGGCTGCACACCACAGGAACGTTCCAACGATTTTATTCCAAAAATAGCAAATGACAGCCAACAAAGACAGAGTGTCCAAACCCAGGAGGTGATACGTGTTTTTCACACTGACCTCAGTGCCTCGTCAAACCTGGTTTGTTGGCTGTCATTCGCTATTTTTGTAATAAAATCGTTGGAACGTTCCTGTGGTGTGTGCAGTCGTTCTTCTCTTTCTATTGATCATCGGTGGCGGGCCGTTACTTGCACCCAGTGCATTTGGATTGTAGTGACTGCTCGCCTGGAGCGGCGTCTTCCTTGTTTGAATCATGGTAGGCCCTGCCCACAAGATTCTTTATTTGATTATTTTAACACTGACAGCTTTATATTCAGAACTGCTCTAGTTCTATAGGCCTAAATGCTCTTTGTCTTTCACCATGGCAACACCAGGAAAAAGGCTTCAGAAAAGTTAGATCTGAATGCATTTACTATAAATATTAGTAATAAAATTGACACCTAACCATGGTCACATACACAAAGTAATTAGTAAGGCCCTTTTCACACATGCAGTCCGTTTGTCCGTTTTTCATCGATCTGTAGACAGATGAAAAACGGACATCAATGGTTCTCTATTGAAAAACGTATGTAAATGGATGATTATCAATCCGCATCGGTCAAATTTATAGAATGGCATTTTTCTATTTTGTCACAAAGCTAAGCAATGCTAAACAGAAGCAATGAGACACATTATGAGATTAATTTATTATAAGGTTACAGCCTGAGTCATAAATTCTAGAGATGGGTTCAACACCCTGGTTCGATTCGCATCAGAACTCCCAAACTTAGCAAAAGGTCGAACCCAAACTCCGAACCCCTTTGAAGTCTATGGGACCCGAACTTGAATAATCAAAATTCCCCATTTTGAAGGCTTATATGCAAGTTATTGGCCATAAAAACAATATAGGGGGCCCGGGTACTGCCCTGGGGGACATATACCAATGCAAAAAAAATGTTTAAAAATAATTGTTTTTAAAGGAGCATAGATTTTAATGATACTTAAAGTGCTGCGTAAACTTTTGGCGCTATATAAATCGTGAATAATAATAACAATAAAAAAAGTGAAGCAAAAAAAAAAAAAAAATTACTTTAAATACAGTGCCTGGGGGGTCCCCTTAGTCTGCCTGTAAAGTGGGGTATCTGTTCCGTGTATAAAACCTACTGCAGCATAACTGACATTTATAAAGAATTATTTTTTTTTTAATTGCCAGCGCATGTATATATATATATATATATATATATATATATATATATATATATATATATATATATATATATATATATATATATATATATTTTAGGGTTACAATGCTTTAACAACCAACTTTCACTTTGCCCAATAAGGGCTTAGAATGCACTTTGCAGTGCGCAGTGCATTGTGGGGCGCTCGGACCTGCAAATTCGGATATTCGTCGAACAGGTGAACAGGTGATGTTTGGGCCAAACTTTTGCTTGGCCTGAACTGTTCGCCCAACACTAATAAATTCCTACTTTAGCTGCTCTAAAATCATGCTGTGGTTGAATGAAACCTGACCATGACCACTTCTCAATTATCTGTTTAAAATGAAAAATCTGCTTTAAACTAAATTATAAATCTGTCTCAGAACTTTGCAAACTGTCTCACTTGGCTGCCCAGGTCTGTAAACCTGTGAGTGTGACTTTGCTGAAGAAAATGTAACCCGATTTGCGATTAATTGCACCAAAAATGTGCTTGATAAATGTACCTCATAGCATATGCCACAATTCTCGGGGTTGAATAACACAGGGCAACATTCATCCTGGAAGACTGAGAACATCTTGGGGGGGAAAACAAGCACTGGACATCACCGGCCGAAGGTAAGTATTGCAGCCTTAGCTGTTTTTATATTTGGTTAACTGTCTGCGGTGTGTATTATTTTAATAAATATCATGGAGTTGGGCTTTAAAGAGAAAGTATGGAATATATTCAAGGTTCACTTTTTTCAGTTACTTTCATTATAACAATATTAACCTTAAAGTAGTGTTTTGATGTGACTTTCACATTTTACATACAGTATTTATCGGCGTATAACACGCACAGGCGTATAACACACACCCTAACTTTAAGAGGTTAGTTTCAGGGGGAAAAAAATTCCACAGCCCCCTGCGTATAACACGCAGGCACAGTTTACCCTCTATTTTCAGGGTAAAAAAGTGAGTGTTATACGCCAATAAATACAGTAATTACTCTTATGCCGCATACACACCATCACTTTATGTGATGAAAAAAAACGACATTTTCTGTGAGGTAAAAAACGACGTTTTTGAAACTTCAATTTTCAAAGACGAAGTTGCCTACACACCATCGTTTTCTCACAATGTTCTAGCACGTTTTTGCTACACGGTCAATTTCTGTGAAGTAAAAGTTGACGTTTTGAAAAACGACACATAAAATTGAAGCATGCTTCAATTTTTTTTGTTCGTTTTTTAGGAAACATAAAACGACGTTTTCCCCCACACACGGTCAATTAAAGTGACGTTTTTAAAAACGTCATTTTTTTTCATCACATAAAACGACCGTGTGTACGCGGCATTACATATATTTGTTATTCTATTAAATAAAGACATTTTTAGAAAAGCCAATAGAGGGTGATATCTTACCACATTACAATTGCTGGCTTTTTCTGTTTAAGAACTGCAGAGAAAATATATCAGCCACACGGGAAGTATACTGTTTTTCGTGGTTCAAGAAACTCAAAGGGGTTTATGTCTAAAAAAACTTGCTGTGTGAATTCCCTAAGCATTCGCACAGCAAGTAATTCCCATAACGTGTCTAATATGTGTATTTCCTATGATTGTCAGCTCCATAGCCACTAGTTGGAGCCAACAATCGTAGAACATACACATATCAGACACATGACAGAGATTATTTGTGATGTCTGTGGGAATGCTGAGGCATTCATACTGATTTTTTTTAAATATAAATTGACCCTATATACTCGCATTGTAAGAAGTAGCAGTAACACAATGATTTTCTCACACTGCAAACAGGAGGGAGATCCAGCCAATGTAACAAGCAAATATGGCTGCCCCTATGTAGATATACACTCAACGGCCACTTTATTAGTTACACCTTGCTAGTACCGGGTTGGACCCCTTTCGCCTTCAGAACTGCCTTTATTCTTTGTGGCATAGATTCAACAAGGTGTTGGAAACATTCCTTAGAGATTTTGGTCCATATTGACATGATAGCATCTCGCAGTTTCTGCAGATTTGTCGGCTGCACATCCACGATGCAAGTCTCCCATTCCATCACATCTCAAAGGTGCTCTATTGGATTGAGATCTGGTGACTGTGGAGGCTATTGGAGTACAGTGACCTCATTGTCATGTTCAAGAAACCAGTTTGAGACTATTTAAGCTTTGTGACATGGTGCATCATCCTGCTGAAAGTAGTTATCAGAAGATGGATACACTGTAGTCATAAAGGGATGGACATGGTTAGCAGCAATACTCTGGGAGGCCGTGGCATTTAAATGATGCTCAATTGGTACTAAGAAAATATCCAACACACCATTACATCACTAGCCTAAACCGTTGATACAAGGCAGGATGGATATATGCTTTTATGTTGTTAACACCAAATTAACACCAAATTCTGAGCCTACCATCTGAATTTCACAGCTGAAATCGAGAATCATCAGACCAGGCAAAGTTTTTCCAATCTTCTATTGTCCAGAAATCCAGTGGTATGACCGTCCCAACAGATAATGATAATTTATAAAGATCCAGTGACAGAAGAAATCTTACTGTGTGAGAATGATTGCTCCACAGAACAGATAAATATTCCTTCACCAAACAACTTAGCTGAGGATAAATAATCTGCTTACCAGATGTATCTGACTTCTTTAATTAAAAAGGGAGTCAGATATCGCTTTAGCAGGATAATACCTGCTAGCATACAATATGACAGGAGTAGTGTGGTAAACCTCTTCCTCCCAGTTAAAGACAGGATATGTAAAAGGAACGGAAGACATCCATAGCGTAATACTGATTTAATAATAAAAAGCATATAAGACAATAGCCAAATCGCTCCTTACATTAAAAAGTGGCTATCCCGGCACTGGGGCTGCTGGCTTATCTGAAAAAACCTTGCGTCCACCTCCGTGGATAGCATGCGTTCCACCGGCCGTAGGCAGCAACCAGAGGGACCGGAAGTGATGTGGATTAGCGTGACGAGGTATCGCCGCTGACGTACGTTTCGTAGATTATGTCTTCAGGGGGTGTCATGGTTAGCAACAATACTCGGGTAGGCCGTGGCATTTAAATGATGCTGTATTGGTACTAAAAAAATATCCCCCACACCATTAAACCACCAGCCTAAACCGTTGATACAAGGCAGGATGGATCCATGCTTTTATGTTGTTAACACCAAATTCTGAGCCAACCATCTGAATTTCACAACTGAAATCGAAAATCATCAGACCAGGCAATGGTTTTTCAATCTTCTAATTTTTTTTCAATTTTGGTGAGCCTGTGCAAATTGTAGCCTCAGTTTCCTGTCCTTAGCTGACAGGAGAGGCACCGATGTGGTCTACTTCTGCTGCAGTCTCTCTGCTTCAAGGTTCGATATGTTATAATGGTAAAATGGTATTCTGCATATAGTACCTTGGTTGTAACGAGTGGTTATTTGAGTTACTGTTGCCTTTCTATCATCTCAAACCAGTCTGCCCATTCTCCTCTGACATCAACAAGGCATTTTCCTCCACACATCTGCAGCTCACTGGATATTTTCACTTTTTTGTACCAATCTCTTGAAACCCTAGAGATGGTTGTGTGTGAAAATCCCAGTAGATCAGCATTTTTTTAAATACTCAGACCAGCCCGTCTGGTATCAACAACAATGCCATGTTTAAAGTCACTTAAATCCCCTTTCTTCCCCATTCTGATGCTCGTTTTGAACTTCAGCAAATCATCTTCACCATGTCTAGATGCCTAAATGAATTGAGTTTCTGCCATGTGATTGGCTAATTAGAAATATGTGTTACCAAGCAATTGAACAGGTGTATCTAATAAAGTGGCCGGTGTGTGTAGAATTAAAAACGAGGGGCCAGATTCAGAAAGGATTTACGACGGCGTATCTCCAGATACGCCGTCGTAAGTCCGAATGTGAGGCGTCGTATCTCAATGCCTGATTCAAATAATCAGATACGCCAGAATTTTCTAAGATACGACTGACGTAAGTCTCTTACGCCGTGGTATCTTAGGTGCATATTTACGCTGGCCGCTAGGGGCGCTTCCGTATATTTCCGTGTTGAATATGCAAATGAGCTAGATACGCCGATTCACAAACGTACTTGCGCCCGGTGTATTAAAATACGCTGTTTCCGTAAGGCGTACGACCGGCGTAACTTTACCATTCATAAAGCAGGGGTAAGTCATGTTAAGGTATGGACGTCGGAAACGTCGAAACAGCGTCGTATTTTACGTTGTTTGCGTAAGTCGTATGTGAATGGGGATGGGCGTAGGTTACATTCACGTCGACTAAGCATTGAGCCGGCGTAATTTACGGGGAAAATTCGACGTGATACTGAGCATGCGTGCGCATGCGCCGTTTGTTAGGCGCGTCCTTTACGTTGGGTCACGATTCATTTCCATACAACACGCCCCCTACCAGCCTACTTTGAATTACGCAGGCTTACGCCGGCCCATTTACGCTACCCTGCCGCAACTAAGTTGCGGCGGCGTAGCGTAAATAGGATACGCTACGCACAACTAAAGATACGCCATTGTATCTGAATCTGGCCCTAAATCTATATCTTAAATATTTTCAAACGGCTACACTTTAATTTAACAAACTTTAAACTGCTTATGACAGGAAGTAAAAGGAAAATGTCCTTTAAAGAAAATTTCATGGGAATATTTATTGAAGTATGAGTAAAAATACTCAGGTTATCACAGATATATTAGTCAGCACAGCCACACAAAGGTTCTGGTATATATAAGTGCATAATAATTGCTTCACTTGTTCTGTAATATCCGTGTGCTTTCTTACAATTTAATCTTGTTTTTCATTTCAGCTTTTTCCTCCTCCATGCTCGTCATTAAGATATTCTTAACAACTCATTCAGCTCATGTGCCCTTCTCCTCCCTCGGAAAACCATTTGCCCTCTGTCATTTTAACATTCTTTGAAATCAACAGCCTATGAAAATTACAGTGTAACATCATTCACTTTTCTAATGACAAACACAGCCAGAAATGTGAATTTAATTATGAGGCAGTAATTCACAACGAAGACACATATTAAATATCCAGCCGTTCTGTAAAACCAAGCTGGTTGGCCCACATGCCAACATAACTGCATTCCACAAAGCAGTTGGAAAGATAATGTGTGTCATCACATGAATGTCGAGCCTTTGCTAAATTGGAGTTATTGAGACTTCGCTAAAACTAAGTATGTGCAACAGAACAAATGTATTGCTCTTCTGTCACCAAAAAGATATCAAGCTGACCAGAAAACTGATGCATAGCAAGAACCCACTGCTGGAAAGATGCAGGTGATCACAATATAGCCTACAGCCGTGGCCAAAAGTTTTGAGAATGACACAAATATTAATTTTCACAAAGTCTGCTGCCTCCGTTTTTTTGATGGCAATTTGCATATACTCCAGAATATTATGAAGAGTAATCAGATGACTTGCAATTAACTGCAACATGCCTCTTTGCCATGAATAAATGAACTTAACCCCTTAAAAAAACATTTCCACTGCATTTGTGAAGAAGGCTTCAGGGCGCCCAAGTAAGTCCAGCAAGACCATTTCCTACAGTTGTTTCAGCTGCAGTATCGGGGCACCACCAGTGCAGAGCTTGCTCAGGAATGGCAGCAGGCCGATGTGGGTACATCTGCACGCACAGTAAGGCAAAGATTTTTTGGAGGCTGGTCTGGTGTCAAGAAGGGCAGCAAAGAAGCCACCTTCTCTAGGAAAAATGCCAGGGACAGACTGATATTCTGCAAAAAGTACAGGGATTGGACTGCTGAGCACTGGGGTAAAGTTGTTTTCTCTGATGAATCCCCTTTCAAATTGTCTGGAAAAAAACTTTTCTGGAGGAGAAAAGGTGAGCACTACCATCAGTCCTGTGTTATTCCAACAATAAAGCATCCTGAGACCATTCATACGTGGGGTTGCTTGGATTCACTCACAATTTTGCCTTAGAACACAGCCATGAATAAAGAATTGTACAAAAACAGCCTCTGGGAGCAACTTCTCCCAACCATCCAAGAACAGTTTGGTGAGGTAGAATCACTGTCACCAACCTCTTCTTTCTATAAAGTGCTAGAAAGAGAGGAGGAGTGGAGAGGTGGAGCTGCCTAAGATATTTTGAGGAGCCTTGACCAATCCCCAACTTGGATTGGCAGCGGGCAGGCCAGCTCAAATACCTAGGGTCAGCCCAGCTGGGGAGGAGTTGTCAAGTGGAAGAGCTGAGTGAGAGAGTGTGGAGGCTGTTGGGGCTCCCCAATCTGGGGAGGGTGGTTTACCTTGGGCTGGGGCTCGGGTGCATCCAGGAGGAGAGACGAGATCCTGGAGGAGAGGCACATGAGAGAGCAAGGAGGGGACAGTGGGAGAAAGCACTGCTAAGAGATTCCAGGGAGGACAACTGATCGCAGCCAGGAGGGCTGATGAGTGAAGCACACTCAGGAGGGCTGGGGATGCATGCCTGAGAGAACTGGGAGTTTGCAGTTTGAGATGGGTGTAGAACCAGAAGAGAGGACTGTGAGAAGGGCAGTGGAAAGAGGTAATTGAAGCCAGGCTGGCTGGCTAGGCCTGAAGAGAGCTATCTGGGATTGGTAGCTGAATAGAGCACAGTTAGCACCGGAACTATTTCTACACAAAAGACAATCCAGTGAGCAGGGCCGCCATCAGGGGGGTGCAGGCAGTACACCTGTAAGGGGCCAGGTGGTCCTCAGGAGCCCGGATGGCATCCCCATTTTTAAAAAAATGTTTTTTTTATATATATATATATATTTTGTTCATCAGCACCCAAAGCCCCCCGACCTCTAAGGGGCTCGGATGGCATCCTTTTATTTTCTCAGCACACAAAGCCCCCCCACCTCTAATGGGCCCAGTGGTCCCCAGGGCCCCGGATGGCATCCCCTTTTTTTTAACATTTTTTTTTGTTCATCAGCACCCAAAGCCCCCCTGACCTCTAAGGGGCCTGGTGGTCCACAGGGCCCTGGATGGCATCCCCCTTTTTTTTAACATTTTTTTTTTGTTCATCAGCACCCAAAGCCCCCTCTGACCTCTAAGGGGCCAGATGGTCCCCAGGGCCCTGGATGGCATCCCACTTTTTATTTATTTATTTTTCCGTCAGCACCCAAAGCCCCTGTGACCTCTAAGGGGCCCGGTGGTCCCCAGGGCCCTGGATGGCATCCCCCTTTTTTTTACTTATTTTTTTGTTCGTCAGCACCCAAAGCCCCTCTTGCCCTCTAAGGGGCCAGGTGGTCCCCAGGGCCCCGGATGGGATTCCCCTTTTTATTTATTTATTTATTTTTCCGTCAGCACCCAAAGCCCCCGACCTCTAAGGAGCCCGGTGGTCCCCAGGGGCCTGGATGGCATCCCTTTATTTATTTTTTTATTTATTCGTCAGCACCCAAAGCCCCCCCGACCTCTAAGGGGCCCGGTGGTCCCCAGGCCCCCGGATTGGCATCCCCTTTTTTTTTTTCATCAGCACCCAAAGCCCCCCTTAATTCGCGGCGGCAGCCCCCCTTGCTTCTCGATTCATGGCACCCCCCCGCTTCTCTGCTCCAGGGGGTCCATGCCTAAATAGCTTCCTTTACCTTAGTGCAGTCCTCCTTCACTTACCTCATCCTTCGATTTTGCTTTTAAATGTCCTTATTTCTTCTGAGAAGTCCTCACTTCCTGTTCTTCTGTCTGTAACTACACACAGTAATGCAAGGCTTTCTCCCTGGTGTGGAGAAAACCTCTTGAGGGGGGAGGGGGTGAGCAGGAGTGTCAGGACGTCCACTAACACACAGCTCCTTTCTCTATCTGCAAATTAGAGAGTGCCCTGACACTCCTGCTCCCCCCCTCCCCAATCAAGAGGCTTTTTTCCACACCAGGGAGAAAGCCTTGCATTACGGTGTGTAGTTACAGACAGAAGAACAGGAAGTGAGGATTTCTCAGAAGAAATAAGGACATTTAAAAGCAAAATCGAAGGATGAGGTAAGTGAAGGAGGACTGCACTAAGGTAAAGGAAGCTATTTAGGGAAAAAAATGTTTACCCTTACAACCCCTTTAAGCAAGTGTTTGTGCTGGAGAGAATACTGGAGTGTATATAGTAGTATCCCAAGCAAGTTACACTGAATCTTCTGGGCATCACATAATTTCATTATCCCATCCAAGTTCAATTCCGTCAAAATAACAAAAAAAAGCTCATGGACTGTTCTGTGTCTCTGAGTGTAAATAAAGGGCTCTCGCGCCTCCAAGTGAATACAATAGATGATAATGATAATGTGATAAATAATAAATAAATAAAATCTAATTGCTGCTCAATCTAAATGTAAATAAATATATTGTGAGAATATAGATAAATACCAAAGTGAATGTAATGAGGTGATAAGCGCAATAAAATAAATAAATAACAAAAAATAATATAAATGAACTGCAACAAGTACTGAGTGGATCACTTATATGAGCTTAAAAAGGATGAACACAAACAAATGTCCCATAAACAAATAGTGGAAAATCTTCATAAATAAACAAATGGTGATGTTCTTCCTGTGATCTTCTAGATAATTCTTCAAAACAGTGAGCTCACAGAGTGCTTACCTTCCTGCAGTAATAATAGCTCCTGGATATGTGAATCTCTGTTTATGCTGATGGTGGATATCTGCTGTATGTCTCCCACAAGTAAGGCTCCTTCTGGTGTCCAATCCTCAGAATAATCCTCGGTGGTGCTCAGGATAAATAAAATACACTTTCCATGGTGAAATACGCAATGTAAATTTAATAAAGAAGGTAAAATAGCTGCTTAAAATGATAAAAAGCATGTAAACGAGTCTCACGATACTTCCTGGTGTTAGTCCTAGTACTTCCGTCCCTTACATGTTACGCCACATCACGTGGCTTCATCAGCCACGTGACGTGGCGTAACATGTAAGGGACGGAAGTACTAGGGAACAGACGATCACTGACACAGGCGCCACTTAGAAAGCTGTAAACTTTAATGTAAAATCAGCATCAAAGCACTCACATGGAAGTAACTGTATACAGGCATGTAGGTAGGGTCCGGAAGACAGTCAGTTCTCAGCCGTGTTGTGGAGTCCCCTGTAGCAGTTCCTGTGGATTCCGATCGCTGCGCATATGCTGTATATACACCACAGATAGTTTCCGGGTAGACCAGATGGAGGGCTGGAGCGCACACTGGGACGCAACGGCGTGAGGAGGGAATGACGTCACTAGGAAGGATCAGATGCAAAACGCGTTTCGGTGCATGCGCCGTGGATAGCTGGGGATCACAGCACGCACCTTCTTCAAGCTCAAACTGCCACAATGAAGAATGGGGAAGGTGTGTTTACACACACCTCTCCCCGTTCTTCAGCTCCGGTGACCGATCGCGGGACACCGGCAGCGATCGGTCTGCGGGCACGGTCACGGAGCTTCGGACCGGGTCGCGAGCCCGCCGCCGGCGGCGTGCTTGCGACCCTACGGCTGGGCTTAAAGAGACACGTACAGGTACGTGATTGTGCCCAGCCGTGCCATTCTGCCAACGTATATCGGCGTGAAGGGGTCCTTAAGTGGTTAAAATTTCCCTTTAAAAATTCATGTTATTAATGGTCCCATTTAGCCCCATTTTTCAGCATACGGTTTGCTTTAAAAAGACAGGTGCACCTTAATTCCCAACAACATACAATAGCTGAAAGATAGTCACTAAAACTGGAACACCTCTTTCAATGCTGAGTTAGCTGAAAAGAAACAAAATGAATCTAATACCGAGAAGCTGGCCCAGGATGAAGAGAAGTATTGACAAGCTGCATGATTAGAAAGTGACATGATACATTTTGCAGCAGGATAGAAGGAAAGGAGTGTCTGACATTCTCATCCTCAGGAAAAGGTCCTCAACCCTCAGAGAGCTATCTCTGGCACATCATCAGCACCATCAAGTCAGTGAACAGCACACAGATCAAAGGGATACATTACTCACTTACTGTTCTCAAATAAGAGTCTAGAGTGTCCTAATAACTATTATATTGAGCAGTTGTCAATGAATGAGCCAAGCCTTCCATAACACAGAGAACACTTTTGATGACTTTTTTGGAAATTGAGAGAAAAATATGGCGTGATTAGCAAGTGATGACAAATCTGTTCAGTTCCTTCCTGTATTATATTCCTGCTTTTAAATGTGCTACACCAAGCTACTAAATATGTCAGCACGATGGAGGCTAGTTGCACGTTGATGTGGCTCTCCAGATCTAGGGCACCGACAATTATTTACAGACTAAAACACCTGTTTTCTCGTGGATTACTTTATTTTATAAAAATGGATACAGGCTGGCAATTGTTAAAAAAATTAAGCTTTGTTCTCAAGTTGATTGATATGTCATTGATGGCACTCTTATTGCTTACTATTGAAAGACAGACTGTTAAAAAAGCTAAAAACAAAAACCTACCTACATTGCCACTAAATTATTTTAGTGAGGGTCAGAACTTTTAGTCTGTATGCTTATTCTAAAAGTCAAACTATGGTCTTATGAGGTCTTAATAGTGTTTTGGTTGCCTTCCTCTGGATCAACCATGGGTATAGGATTCTGTTTATGGAGGTTTTTCAATTTTTTTTTCTATTGGTTGAACTAGATGTGTCTTCAACCCAACAAACATTGTAACTATTTCTCTAAATAAGCACCTACAGGTTTCTCTTTCTCTCTGCAAAATCCCATACATATCGATGCCAGTCCATTTCACGCAGCTTCTTTTAACCTCCCTGGCGGTATGATTATGTCTGGAATTTTGTACCAAAAGCGGTACAATTTTTTGCATGGAAATTTTATATTGTAGGCCTGTAATTCTTGGGAATAACTCACTTAAATCTGTCCAAACAAGAGTCTAGTAGACATCCCAGGTATGATAAAGTTTGAAACACAAAATCATAAATTATAATATAATAAATAACTATAAATAATTATACAAAATAATAATGTAATTATAATAAAAATTATTCAATATTGTAATCAAATCAAAAACACAGAAATTTGATCAGTTGCAGAATTGTCGCTGTCATTTCTTTCAGTGTTTGATGACGAATTTTGCCACAAATCGCTATCGCTCAATTCTGCAAGTGATTCTAAGTTATTATCGCTGTTTTCTAGCTGGTCTAAAAGCACTTTTGATGTAAAGGGACACTTTTTGGTTGCTATGGACAATCTCCAGTTACCAGGCAGAAAGAACAGTTTTTATTACGGTATATAAAACTGCATGCAGAACACTGGACTAACCACTAGGGACAAGGGGGGTGTGTATTTATTTCATACAGTACTGTAATCTGTAAGATTACAGTATACTGTATGTGTATTGTGTTTTTCACTTTTTGAATTTGGCGCCGAACTCCGTCCCCATGCGTCGTAAGGTCGCAGGGAACGGAGCTCGGCGGCACTGTGAATCGAGCGAGGAGACAGAGCGGAGGAGGACACATCGCAGGATCCAGGGATAAGGAAAGTAACTTCCCCTGTATCCTGCAATGCAAGTCTGGCTCAGGGATACCGCTTTTGGTATAAAAAATTCACCCCGAGCCAGACTCGGGAACACCGCTAAGGAGGTTAATAACAGAATAGGTAATTGGCCAAATGATCAGAGAGTAACTGTAAAGCTGGCTATACATGGACTGAATATTAATCAGTTCAACACTGGGCACTGTGGTTAAACAGAAGTTATTCTACCAACTACCCTGTTGCATTTTAGCCACATTGCTGATCAGTGCATATTGAAGCGGGGAATGTTTCCCTGCTGTCAGAATACAAAGACACACTGGGAAGAAGTCCCCCATCCACCTTGAACGTGTGGATGTGGGAACTGGGTCAGTTTTGTTTAGACTGCTGGTTGAGCAAAAAAAAAAAAAAAAACTGACTCATATCTAGCCATATTAACTTGCAGTTTAATAAACAGGTGCAAAGTTAGCCTCAATAATGAAAGACAGTGTCTCATGCTTACCCCTGATGCAGGTGCTCAGACACTATAGCTAGCTTTTGTGTTCTTCCCCTATAGCAACCCCCTTTCCCATAAGGCAAGCAGGCCTACCGGTACACAATGCTATATCGTCTGGCTACTAAAACAGGGCATGCGCAAACTGAGCAAAGCAAACAGGTACTTGCGGTTGGCAGACAGGAAAGGTTCAGAATAGTCAGGGTTAAATGTCTGAACTCAAAAAGCAGCCAGAGTTCAGAGAATAATCAATATCCAATCCGAGATTGTCAACAAGGTAATCCAATCTAGCAAAGCAGGGCAGACAAACAGGTAGCTTGATTGGGTATTACACACTCTACCACAAGCATGAGACTGAAAGCTTGGCTGGCTTATATCAGATTTGGTCTCCGCTCAAAGTCTGGCCAAATCAATCACCTTGCAGGTGGACAGACAAGGAGAATGCCATAGCCTAGGGGTGTCCAAACTTTTTTCAAAGAGGGCCATATTTGATGAAGTAAACATGCGTGAGGGCCGACCATTTTGCCTGGCATTCTTTGAACCATTAAACCGAAATGCAAATTAACTAATACACTGCCCAACAAGAATTCTCTTGCCTTTGTGTGGTGAAGAGTCTAATGATGAGCTTTGGTATGTTATTTGGATATACCATATTTATTGGTGTATAACACACACAGGTGTATAACATGCACCCTCACTTCAAGAGGGAAGTTTCAGGATTTTTTTTATTTTATATATATAAAGAACTATGAAGCAAAATAAGGGCCAGTGCCCATTAATGCAGTCTAATCAGTGCCCATCTGCAGCCTCACCATTGCCATGAATGCAGCCTCACCATTTACATGATTGCAGCCTCACCATTGACATGAATGCAGCCTCACCATTGACATGAATATAGCCTCACAAGTGCCATGAATGCAGCCTCAACAATGATATGAATGCAGCCTCACCATTGCCATGAATGCAGCTTCACCATTGACATAAATGCAGTCACACCATTGCCATGAATGCAGCCTCACCACTGACATAAATGCAGCCTCACCATTGACATGAATGCAGCTTCAACTTTGCCATGAATGCAGCCTCAGCATTGCCATGAATGCAGCCTCTGAATGCAGCCTCACCATTGCAATTAGTGCAGCCTGCTCCATGCCCATCTGCAACCTCAAAGGGGACAGGGAGGGGACAAGACGAGCTCCAATAGATTACATATAGGAGAATCTCCTGTTTACTTTGCAGACTCTTTAATACAAAGTCGTGCCTCCTATGATAGACAGAACAGTCGTCCAATGCCAGCCCAGGAGCTGGGACTTCCTATTACAGAGGCCACCGAGTAAACAGGAGATCATCCTGTATGTAATATAATGGCACTCGTCCCACCCCCTCCCTGTCACCTCCGGGGAGCAATAAATACAGTATATATCTTTTGTGGCCTCCCAACGAATTGTTGGAGGCCACAAAAGATATACTGTATATATATATATCCAAATTACCAGTGGGGCTGTACGAAACCGGACCACGAGCTGGAATTGGTCCTAAAGGCCGAACTTTGGACATGCCTGCCATAGCCAAAATCAGTGCTGGAGTGATGAGCACGAGCGCTAGACTCTCCTGACACAGGGTCAAAATGGCAAAGAGTAGGCATACACTGCAGAATAATGCAAAACAGATTATGGTAGCCGGACAAGCTGACCAAACCTCTAAGCAAAACATAGGACCAGGATTCAAACACTTCAGTGGATAGATTCTCTTCTCTGCAGCAGATATCAATGACATGAGCAGCAAGGGAGGTGAGGCCTGATTACTGCCAGACCTGTTGAATCAAGAAATCACATAAATAGAAGTTGTCTGACATAGTAAAGCAACAGAAACAGATTAGAAACAAACATGTATTGGTCTAGGAAGGGTTTCAAAGTAATTTCTAAGGCTGGCCTACAAAAATTACTCCAAGAGCATGACAACGACTCATCCAGGAGGTCATAAAAAAAAACAGAACAACATCTAAAGAACTGCAGACCTCACTTGCCCCAGGTAAGATCAGTGTTCATGATTCAACAATAAGAAAGGGACTGGGCAAAAATGGCATCCATGGGAGAGTTCCAAGGCCAAAGTCATTGCTGACCAAAAAAGAACACAAAGGCTCATCTCACATTTACCAAATAACATCTTGATTATCCCCAAGACTTTTAGGCAAATATTCTGTGCATTGATGAGACAAAAATGTAACTTTTTGGAAGCCGTGCTTCCCGTTACATCTGGCATACAACTAATACAGCATTTCATAACAAGAACATCATACCAACAGTCAGACATGGTGTTGGTACCGTGATGGTCTGGGGCTGCTTTGCAGCTATTGGTCTGGACAGCTTACCATAATTGATGGAACCAGGAATTCTGAGCTCTACCAGAAAATCCTCAAGGAAAATGTCCATCCATCAGTTTGTGACCTGAAGCCCACTCCAGTTATGCAGCAGGACAATGATCCAAAGCACAACATCAAGTTCACCAACAAATGGTTCAAACAAAGCAAAATTTAGGTTTTGGAGTGGCCTAGTCAAAGCCCAGACTTAAATCCAATTGAGATGCTGTATCATGACCTTACAGAGGCCATTCATGCTGTAAAACCCTTCAATGTGGCTGAATTGAAACAATTCTGCAAAGAAGAGTGGGCCAAAATTGTGAAAGACTCATTGCCAGTTTTTGCAAACGCTTGATTGCAGTTGTTGCCGCTAAGGGTGGCACAACCAGTTATTAGGTTTAGCTGGCAATTACCTTTTCACATAAAGCCAGGCAGGTTTGGACAGCTTTTTGCCTTAATAAATTAAACCATCATTTAAAAACTGCATTTTGCATTTACTCGGGTAATCTTTGTGTAATGATAAAAGCTTTTGATGATCTGAGTCATTGTGACAAATATGCAAAAAAAATTAAATCAGGGGGCAAATAGTTTTTCACAGCATTGTATCTTTGCTACCCCCAAGTTATTTTGTGCCCCAGTACAATCCTGATTACCTCACAAACAGTGTAGATGATGACCAGCAGGTGTCTTTCCACCCAGGCTTGCCCTCAGCTTAAGTCACAAGACTCATAAGAGCCAAGGCAGGCTGCTTCCTTTTTTCTGGAGTTTACTGCTCTGAGAGGCAGCAGGTAGGGAGAGATGCTGGCTGCTGCAGTGGTGGACAATTGTGGTGTTAGGGACCTGGGAAGCACTTCAGCAGATGTGGGGCACATCCCCTGGTTGCCTGCTGCTTGCGATGCCACTGGCTGCTATATTGCCTGGGGCCTGATTTGGCTATTATCTCTCTCTGTATGGGTTACTTACAATCTATGCAAGCCTTTCTCAGCCAGGGTTCTGAGAAACCCTAGACTGCCCCCATTTTTTTCTGCTAATAATACTATTATACGTTTTATTTCATTATGTTACTGAAAATAGGTTTGACATATAGATTAAAGCAGCCCTGGATGTCAAATTTGTAGGTATCGAATGGTGCCTCGGCATTGCAGTCTGTCACTGGCACCAATAGCGGAGACTTCAAGCAGCCATGCTGTCACACATTGCACAGCCGCGGTGTACCGCTGTCACTATCAGAAAGCCAGTATAGAGCAATGATATGCAGGTGATTCTGGAGAGAGTGAATTGACTGTAATGGCTAAAAGTAGCTGGAGGAAATCAGCAGCATTGAGATGAAAAAGTAAGAACTAAAGAAAAACAAATATTTTATAAAAAAATATGAGACATTTGTTGATGTTTTAACAAAATAAAAAAGTGCCATAGTTAGGGTTTACATCTACTTTAACTTTCTCAATAAAAAAGACATCCTGCACATTGTGCTTTTTGACATACAGTATTAAATGATCTTATCAATGTAACTTGTATTAAAAAATGTTAAAACAAAATGTATCTTTCAAACAAGATTCAATATAGATTCACATATTCTTGTTTTTTATTATATGTCAAGCAGCAGAAATAATGTATTTTTTGGCCAAGGAACTGACAATGTAGATAGCAAAATGTGACATAACCTTTAGCATATAAACTTAAACTTCTGTTGATTCTTAGACGTCTGCAGTGACCTGATCCTACCGTCACGCTACAAGAAGCCCTTTATATTATCCAATCTCCTAGATCTCACCATAAATTGCTAGGTGCATCTTAAATGTGGGAACCTCACCAGACTTGCACTGACCTTAATGCTGACTGTGATGATATGCTCGCTTTTAGAAAACCAACAGTCTATTTTGAGTATAAGGCTGAACTTTAGCACAGCAAACTATTTTACCACCTCTTTCTCCAAAAGCAGGAAAGTCGGGGTAACCTTACATGGTCGTTCTCTGAGGACTTTAGAAAAAAAAGGACCAAGCGCTGTCTCTGTTGCTTTAATAAATATTATTTTTTTGAGGTGTCTCCAGAAAATGTTCCCCTCACAGTAGTCGGAAATAGCTCTTAGAATAATGGGTTTCATGAAAAATAATGACCCAATCTGTTGCTTTTTAATCCTTCCTTCCATGACTCCAGCCAGTTTAAACATCAAACCTACATTTATCATTGCTAATATAAAGTTCAATCACAGATGATAAACACCAAAAGACACATGTAGATGGTTACTCCTTAGAAAATAGTGAAATAATTAAGCCTTAAAAAAAAAAAAAAAGTTTGGTCAAATCCTCAAAAAAGGTCAGTTTGTTTAAAGTTTGTCGGTGTTTGCAATGATTGACGTTAAAAGCCTGAGTTATTTATAAAGGTTTGTTTGCATCAGAGCCCACAGCAGTGCAAGACAGATTTGAACGGCTGAGATGAAAGGTCAGTTTGAACCAAAGACTGAAAAGGACGGCTGTGGGGCTTTCACTGAAGTGCTTGATAATGTATTTGTTTAGTATATGTAAGTAAGCAGCCTTTATTGAGGCGCACACATGAAGCTGGAGAAGCGGCAGTGATTAAAGCTACAATTTTTCTAAAGTACATAAACAAAGGAAACTGAAGGACTTTTTGAAAAATATTGTTCATTAATATTTCCTCTTTTCTGTATGTAGAATAATAGATTACATTTTAAGACTATGATTGTATTGAACAATGAGGACTGCACTAAATTAAGAGCTGAAGAGTTACTGGGTACAAAATATAAACATCATTAAATGGGTTGGGAAAAAATGTGACCTTGGACGTTGTTTGCCTACCATAAATAAAATTACCTATCTACAATAGAAATGTGAAAAATGGGGGAATAAACTGCGCTAATGTGACAAAAAGACCCGTAAATACAGGGGTATGAAAATGTTGCTAGCGAAGCAAATGTAAAGCTGCGACTTGCTGTGTAACATCAAAAAGTGATCAGAAAATTGGAAAGAAAAAAAAAACACGCTAAAACCTTATGTGAAATATATAAACCAGTGAAGGCATATACTAAAATAAATTGCAAAATAAACAATCCTCATGTGTTAACAATGAATAAACATTTGAAAAACCATTGGTTGCATTCATCAAAAAAAGTCCATATATTAAGTGAATAGATGAAAAAGAATCACATCTATAACCAAAGCAAGGGAAAGAGTCCTCCTCCACCAGTGTGAAAGTCCTTAGTTGGTATATTCAAATTATATCCCAGATGATAGTGACAACCCATCCACTGAAATCCTCCACCGACAGAGCACACAGATCTGCTTACCAGATCCCGGTGGTCCCTTGATTATAGGGGACCCCAGGTAGCATGTAGATATACAAAAACTGCTGGGCTTAACTTGATTCAAACAGCCTGATAGGGATCATTACCTCATCTCAATACTCCAAAACAGTGGTGGCCACGTTACATGGGTATGGAAAAAGACGAAAAATGCCTCGATCGTGTAAAACCTTTAAAACTTTAATGTATATAAAAAACGTACATACTAAACACTCACAATTTTGTAGTGATTAGAAAGCCTTGAGTCTGCTGTACGAGCGGCACATTGGTGTCACCCTCCTGAACTGCTCGGATTCCCTATACGGACGGGTCTGTCTGCTTGTATCCGGCCGGTACAGCAGACTCAAGGCTTTCTAATCACTCTGTGAAAAAAAAAATGAAAAATAAAAAATAAAAATAATAAGAATAAGAAAGCTGATTGGGCTTAGCTGCAATACATTTATTCTTGGGTTTAGATAAAGTTTAATTAGAGCTAAAGCCAATCACGAAAATATAGGTAGCGGTTCCCCCCGTAGGAGCTGCTGAGTATTGTGGTCTACCTGTCACCCTGTCCAGGCACCCTGCCCAGTCTCAGACACTCAGAGACATAGAGCAGTCCATACGCTTATTTTTGTTTGATTTATTGAGGTGATTGAACTTGGATGGGGTAAGAGAAGTATGGGAGGCTTAGTAGAATTGGTAGAACTTGCTTGGGACAACTATATACAGTCCAGTATATACACTACATTTCTCCTCCTGCACATCGCTTCCTCTCTAATCTTCAGACACAGCTAGCACAAAGTGTATAGGCCTGACACTGACGCAGCCAGGCCTTAGCAATTGCCCTTTGCATACAGGGCCCGTGGGCCCCTTAGTGTAGAAAAATAGAAAGTCTCTGGTGCCTGCTTCCCTACATGCTGCTACTGAGCCCAGTAACCCATCTTAAGGCCCTGCCAGGCCTCCTGGCTGCAGCTGCCCTTCTCCACTGTCCATGACACCACAGTCCACACCGCTGGTTCTGCACCAATCCCAGACTGCATCCTCCCAGTTCTTTCAGACGTGCCTCCCCAGTCCTCTCAGGCCTGTGCATGTCACTCACCAGCCCCTTTGACTGCGACCAACTGTTTCTCTCTCTGGAGACTTGCCCGGCAGTGCTCTCTCCTGCTGTCCTCTCTTGCGCCTCCCATGCGTCCTATTCAGGACACCCATGTGGTTTGTACGAGGGTCCCGTCCACACCCGAGCCCAGGCCCAAGGTCACCCCCCCAGACTAGGGAGCTCTCTCAAATGCCCCGATAGCCTAGCACTCCATCTCTTGCTCCTCCACCCAAACAACTCCTCCCCAACTGGGCTGACCTGGGTATTTAAGGAGGCCTGTCCCCTGCCAATCCAGGTTGGGCATTTCTCAGGGCTCCCTAAAACACCCCAGAGAGCTTCAGCTCTCCTCTCCTCCTCTCTTTCCAGACGTTTCTAGCAAACTCTAGAAAGAAGAGGGAGGTCTCAGTGATGTTGCCTGTAAGTCACCAGCTGCTACCCTGAGCCACTCCCAGCCCAGAGCAAATCGAAACCAACAGCCAACCCAGCCAGCCAGCCAAACAGCCAGGCCTGCCTAAATTTACCTATCCTACAAAATCCCATCTCTAGCACTTACCTACCTAGAGGGTGCTACATATAATTTAAGCTTTAACACGCAATTGTCATTTCAAAATATATTTTTTCTAATCTGCTTGGATTTGTATCTTTTATTAAAATATTACCTCATGATTAAGAACGAGGTTTGGATTTAATTCATGTATTGGGTTTGAGGCAGTGCTGCAGGTTTGGAGCTTGTAAGTATTTGGAGCTTGCGGCTATAACCCAACCAAGGCCTTGAACCTAGGGGAATCAGATGCCAGCTCTCTAAAATAGCAGTGATTCATCAAATGCTGCCCCTAGGGGAGACTACAGCATGCTTCCTGGAGGATGGGCAGAAGAAAAATATACTTCCTGGTGATTAGGAAGGATGGCCTCTTATGAATTTTTCATTGGACAGAGGGCTATACAGGGTGTTTGTGTGAGTGGTGTCTGAGTGAGCTTCAAAAGTAGTGGCCAGCTAGAGTTATTCCCTCAGACTAGGGAAAAGAAAATCAGCACGAAGTGCAAATCAGTTGTGCTGCAGTCAAAAAACATGCTGACTCATGGGCTGATTCCACCATTTCTTTATTTTATTTTACTTTGCTGTGACTTGTAGTGCTGTCCTTTTTTTAAATAAAGGCTACAATTTGTTTAGAGTGCGGCTGTCCAGAGACAATTTTTGTTCCTGCTTTACTAAGTGCATTGCCCGCACCTGAGTTGTCTGCAGCGGTGGATGTTCGTTTGGGTTCCCACCTGGAAGGGCTATTCCCTTTCCCCTCCACCATTTCTTACTTGGGACTCTTGGCTGACAGCAGACGCATCTAAATTGGCTGATATCAACTACATACCCTTGATAAATAAAATATCCCAAGAAGCCAAACACCTAGCCAAGGTGGAACAAACTTGCTCTTGGCCTCATTTAAAACGTTATGCTTACCTCAGATTTTGTACTTGTTCCGTACCTTACTTATCCCACTTAAAAAAAACATATTTTCAAAGCCCTAAAGAACATACTTAAAGGGGTGGTTCCCCCTAAAACAAATTTCTAACAATACATTCGGAAGACTGCTTACACTGTGGGTAGGCTGGCTTTTTTTTTTTTTCGTACATACCTCGATCATATCGCATATCGCCGTTTCATCCCTCAGCTTCCGGGTATGAGTCTTGCTGGACCTAGTTGATTGACGTTCCTCCGACCGGCGCATACTGCGCGTCACGACTTTCCGACAGAAGCCGAACGTCATTGCGCAGGCGCCGTATAGAGTCGGCTCTATATGGCGCGTGCGCAGCGACGTTCGGCTTTTTTCGGAAAGTCGTGACGTCAAGTATGCGTCGGTCGGAGGAACGTCAATCAACTAGGAACGCCCACCGCCACAAGACTCATACCCGGAAGTCGAGGGATGAAACGGCGATATCGAGGTATGAACAAAAAAAAAAAAAAGCCAGCCTACCCGCAGTGTAAGCAGTCTTCCAAATGTATTGTTAGACATTTGTTTTAAGGGGGAACCACCGCTTTAAGCAATACCTATGGAAATCGAAATGCCCTCAAAGCCCCCAAGCTCTCTATATGAAACATAGACTGGTGTGTGGGGGGGGGGGGGGGGACATAGATTTTAGGAACTACTATCATACATCAATTCTTGCCCAACTCAGACACTGGTTCTCCCCTTCACCTGACATTTTTGGTCTCAAATAGAAATGACCCTCAGTCCTGGAGGAGAACTTTGCTCACTCTTATTAACAGATTCAACAATTCCAACCCACATCCACAGCCTCCTTGGTGGCTTGGAGGGCATTGAGGAACACCCAACCTTTTTCAACCTCCTGAACAACTATACCTCTGCCTATTACAATCTTAGACAGCTTAATTCCAAATCTGGTCCTCACTCACTGGCAAAGGAAGGGTATTATTTAAATTATAGTTCTCTTTTCAGGCAAAAAATAAATAAAACATTTCAGGAACTCTCTACAGAGTTTGATCTCATTCCCCTAGATTACTACGTATACCTCCAAATTTCTCACCTCTTGAGATCTCTAAAGTCCTATGAGATCTCGCTCCCTACTGTGGCTTGGAGGTTCCTCAACACCCTTCCACCTCTTCCTAAGGGGTTCTCTATATTTTATAACTTACTCCAGAACTCATCTACATTAAATCTGCATCCTATTTAAAGTTGGAAACAGATTTAGATAAATCATATACCTCAGAGCAATGGCAATCCGCATTTAAATCCGTGTATAAGGCCTCACACTGCGTGAATCATTGGGAGTTGTTCCAAAAAATAGCACTGAGATGGCATCTTACCCCCTACGCGCTTCCAAATTTCTCCCATCCTCCTCACCTCCTTGTCGGAGAGGATGTGGAGACACTGGGCATCTCATGCATATGTTCTGGATCTGCAAAAACCTCACATGTTTCTGGAGGAACGTTTTTAGTTTTTTATCTGACATTACAGGTATCCTCACACCACCAGAACCAAGTCTGGGGATACCTAACTTGGGTATTGATAGATTTCCCCCCTCTTGCCGCTCCATAGTTATGCATATCCTCCTAGCTGCTAGATTACTCATAGCAAGAGGGTGGAAATCCAATAAAGTCCCCAATCTGTCAGAAGTAGTGGAGATTCTTGCTACCAAACAGGGTACCAGAAAGAGCTTTGACTCAATCTGGCAACTATGGACTGCTAGATTTACGATTTTACATACCCCGCCGGCCGCTATCATCTTTTTAGATGTTGGATTTTCAGCCTCTTGATTGGCCAGTGAAGAATGATGTCATCCAGTGTCGAGACAAGGTAATTTAGAGCCCAAGACGAACATGATGAATTTCGTCCTCCACCCCCCAAGATGTATGGACATATGTGTCATCAAAAACCCTCCTCCCCCCCAACAAAATCAAGCACTAATCTGCATGCTTACCCCCTGAGCATAAATTCCCTCTCCTCTCAGTACAAATCTGCCCCCTGCTGAAATCCCCTTCCCAGCATGAATCTTTGCCCCCCCCTCCTCAAATCCTCCCATTCCCTATATCCCCCAGCACAAATCCACCCACCCCTGAAAAAGAAATTCTCCCTCCTAGTACACATCCTTGACTTCTCAAATCTCCCCTCTGAGCACAAATCTTCTACCCCCTCCCCCAGCACAAATTCTCCCCAATCCCCATCTTAGCACAAACCCCCCCCCCCCCCATCATTGCCCTCCTGACACAGATCACTTTAATTATCCCTGCTAGTAAAAAAAAAAAACACTCCTAGCACAAACCCCTTCCCCCGTATTACCTTTTCTAGTACAAACTCCCCAAAATTCCTCCTCCTAGCACAAGTCTTCTTCCCTCAACCCCTTTTCAACACAAACCTCCTCAAATCTCCACTCCTAGCACACCGCCCCAAATTCCCCCTCCTAGAACAATTCCAATCCCCTGCCGACCCCAAATTCCCCCTCCCCAAAACACAAATCCCCTCCCAGCCTCCTTGTGGTGCCCCCTCACCTCACATAATACCATAGTCATACCTCCCAACTTTTTGAGATGGGATTGAGGGACAACTATCAGCAAAAGTATGCAGGCATAGGACACCCTGTCATGCCCCCTTAAAGGGGAATTGTACAAAAAAAAACAAGTGCTTTTTTACCACTACTATTCCTTTATCCTGGAATTTACAAATGCAACAATTTAGAAACTGGAGGAAATGTTCAGCACTGGGAAACACTTTGGTAGATAAAAAGTGCATTTTATATACAACTATCTAAATCAGACCAAAATGAGGGACAAATGAGGGGGGAAGAGGGACAGAGGGACATTGCCTCAAATCAGGGACAGTCCCTCAAAATCAGGGACAGTTGGGAGCTTTGCCACAGTGCCCAGGGCAGCCGACCCTCCTGCCCACCCCTTGTCCCGGCCCTGATATCACCCCATGCACAGGAGTCAGTCATTCCAGCACAGCCAGAATGTGTCGGGAATGCATACTGAGCTGTGCATGTGCAGCTCAGTATACATAAAAGAGAAAGCTGCGCACAGGCAGGTACGTTGTATTATTGCATATTAGACATTGCATGTCTCTTCTGCAATAAAGAGCTGCCTGCTCACAGTTTTCTAAAAAGTCAGGTAAAGTTCTGTTTTAACTTAGCTTGCATGATCTATGCATTGATGTAACCTAATAAACCTAAAATACATGCTATAACAGCTGATTTCTTTAATTTTCTCTCACATTGTGAACAGTAAAATAGGATGAGAATAATGATGATTTTTATGGATTACAGTGCTGGCAGATGGTCTGTAAATTGTGCTGTATGTCATTCATGCAGTGACACCTGACTGTCAGGGATGATGGGAGCTGGCGGTCTCTGCTTTCATCTAACACAATGCACAGTGCAGAACACTAACAGCACCTAGCCTTCACTCTTCACAAACATTTTTCAAGTACATTCTGTGATGTGTACACAGCTGCAAATTTTAAAAAGGAACATTCTTCAATTATTTTATTATTTTTTTCTTCACATACTCAAACCCATTTTTCTACACATTACATAACCTTTCATTTAATTGTCTTGCCTAGTAGAGAAGCCATGCACCTTTGCTTTTCTCTAGGTTCTAACAGGGAATTTAATGCCGCGTACACACGATCATTTTTCAGCATGAAAAAAACTTTTTGGGCTAGATTCAGAAAGAATTTACGCCGGCGTATCTATTGATAAGCCACGTAAATTCAAAGCTGCGCCGGCGTATCTTCTTTCTGTATTCAGAAAGCAAGATACGCGGAAATTAGGCTAAGATCCGACTGGCGTAAGTCTCTTAAGCCGTCGTATCTTAGTTGCATATTTACGCTGGCCGCTAGGTAGCGCTGCCGTCGATTTCAGCGTAGAATATGCAAATTAGCTGGATACGCCGATTCAGAAACGTACGTGCGCCTGGCGGATTTTTTTACGTCGTTTGCGTAAGGCTTTTTCCGGCATAACGTTACTCCTGCTATATGAGGCATAGCCAATGTTAAGTATGAACGTCGTTCCCGCGTAAATTTTTGAAAATTTTACGTCGTTTGCGTAAGTCGTTCGCGAATAGGGCTTTGCGTAAATTACGTTCACGTCGAAAGCATTGACTATTTGTGTCGTGATTAGGAGCATGCGCACTGGGATACGTTCATGGCCGGCGCATGCGCCGTTCGTGAGAAACGTCATTTACGTGGGGTCATGTTTTATTTACATAAAACACGCCCACCTCTTGACAATTTGAATTCGGCGCACTTATGCCGGCAGATTTACGCTACGCCGCCGCAACTTACGGAGCAAGTGCTTTCGTGAATACTGCACTTGCCTCTGTAAATTGCATCGGCGTAGCGTAAATAACATACGCTACGCCCGCACAAACTTACGCGCCCCTACCTGAATCTAGCCCAGTGTTTTTCAGCATGTCCAAAAAACGACGTTTTCCCAACTTGATCATTAAAACGACGTTGCCTACACACCATCGTTTTAAAAAAATTATCTGTCAAAGCGCGGTGACGTACAACAGGTACGACGGCACTATAAAGGGGAAGTTCCATTCGCCTTTGGGCTGCTTTAGCGGATTCCGTGTTAGTAAAAGACGGTTCGCGCTTTTCTGTCTGTTACAGCGTGATGAATGTGCTTACTCCATTATGAATGGTAGTTTTACCAAAACGAGCGCTCCCGTCTCATAACTTGCTTCTGAGCATGCGCAGGTTTTTTACGTCGTTTTAGCCCACATATGATAATTTTTTACAACCTGAAAAACGACATCTTTTAAAACAACGTTTAAAAATGCAGCATGTTCAAAATGTTTTTTTTGTCGTTTTTCAGAACCTGAAAAATGATGTGTAGCCCACACATGATCTTTTTAAATGACGTTTTTAAAAAACAAAATTTCTTTCATGCCGAAAAATTATCGTGTGTAAGGCCCCATACACACGGGAGGATTTATCCGCGGATACGTTCCAGCGGACCGTTTCCGCGGATAAATCCTCTCGAGGATTTCAGCAGATTTCTCTGCGATGGAGTGTACACACCATCGCATTGAAATACGCGCCGAAATCCTCTGGCGATGACGTGTCGCGCCGTCGCCGTGATTATGACGCGGCGACGTGCGCGACGCTGTCATATAAGGAATTCCACGCATGCGTCGAATCATTACGACGCATGCGGGGGATCCCTTCGGACGGATGGATCCGGTGAGTCTGTACAGACCAGCGGATCCATCTGTTGGGATGGACTCCAGCAGATGGATATGTTCTGCATGTCATCAAATATCCGATCTGCTGGAATCCATCCCAGGGGAGATATATCCGCGGAAAAAGATCCGCTGGCGTGTACACACCATAGAATCTATCCGCTGAAACCCATTTGCTGGGATTTATCTGCGGATGGATTCTATGGTGTGTACGGGGCCTGAGAGTTCAAATTCATTTTAAGTTGAATTTCATTTAATTTTTAACAAGCCTTTAAAACTTAACATTTTATGCTTATAAAATCTTTTTTTTTTTTTTTACATATACACTGTGACACACACATTGCACAGCATTCTGCATTTTCTAGCACAGCAGTAGATTTTCCCTTTGACATTGTTGTTTTCTAATGGAATTTTTATTTGGTCCAGTCTGAATAGAGCAGGCAGGTGGGGAGTCATTTCTCTAGCTTGATTAGCTGTGTGCAATTTTAATATTTAGCTCTCTAACAACAGACTATTTTCATCAAAACAATTAAGAGTAGCCTGATTAACATAGCTGCTTGTATATAGTCAATTTGAAATAGTCATATGCAATATTTAAAGTGTTACTAAACCCACAACAGTAAAATCAGTCTGTAAATGCAGTAAAGCATGCTTGTTATACTGACTGTGGAACCTAAGGGGTTAATCCTCTGCATTGTGTAAAAATACTGTTTGATCCTGTCTTCTCTGATCCTTCCTTTTTTTCACTGTCCACAATACATCTCCTGATAGCACAGAGCCTTGGGGTCAAGCTGCACATGCTCAGTTTGATCAACACTGTATCCTGGCCTAGGCCAACAAGGCCCAGGCCTAGGGCAGCACGGAACGAGTCTCGACCGGCTTGCGCTACACCATTAGTGTAACGCAAGTTGCTTCTAATTTTGACTGTCCTATCATCCTGGACCACAAACCTTCCTCACTGTGCTATATGTTTTCTGCTGCACCATTGGAATGAATGTATCTTCTTAGTCCTCTCCATAAAATTATCAGAAATTTGTGCTTAAAGTAGAACTATAGACAACACTTTTTTTTTTCATTCTGGATAGAGTAAGGGAGGGTTATAACACCTGTCAGTTTATTTACCATACAAGAAAAGAACAACAAAGGCGCACCAGCCTAGTGTATTACCGTTGTAACAAATTGATTAGAATACAATACAAAAGACCTACTCACAACTGTGGTATAAAGAATCATAGTAAGAAGCTTATTCCACAAAGGCTGCAGCAAGCGGACCCCGAACCACACTACAACTGGTCATAGAGGAAATGAAGAGGGTCACTGCCGGCTGACGCGTTTCAAAGCACAGAGCGTCTTCATCAGAGCCAAACAGGGCTGCTTGGCTCTGATGAAGAAGCTCTGTGCTTTGAAACGCGTCAGCCGGCAGTGACCCTCTTCATTTCCTCTATGACCAGTTGGAGTGTGGTTTGGGGTCCGCTTGCTGCAGCCTTTGTGGAATAAGCTTCTTACTGCGATTCTTTCTGCCACAGTTGTGAGTAGGTCTTTTATATTGTATTCTAATAAATACATTTCTTACAATGGTAATACACTAGGCTGGTGCGCCTTTGTTGTTCTTTTCTTGTTTGCTACTAGGATATCCCCATCCATGAAGGGCAGCAAGGCCAGTGATATCGTTATCGTCATTTCCATGGACCATTGATTGTTCGACAATCCACTTCATGCGCAGGAGCATTTGTTTTCTGTTTTTAAAAGCAGTTTATTTACCATCCCTGTCCCATTGCAGAGATTTCCCTTCACTTCCTGCCCCATAGCTAAACAGAAAGTGAGAGGAAATCTATGCAAATTAAGAGAATCCAATGCCAGGCCATAAGAACTAGTGTCCCCACTCGAAAATTTCAGGGCGGGTCTTAAACAGAAAGGGGTGTGGCCTTGACAGAAAGGTGTGAGTCGTATTTAAATTAGGGGGTGCGCAAGTTTAGTCAGGCCTAGGGCAGCACAAAACCTAAATACACTACTTAGTTTAGTGTGTATTTTTTTTTCTTGGAAGAGTGCATGTGATCAGCAGAGGGCCACAGCATTGTCCAGACAGAGGGTCTCATCGCTGGAAGGTGGAGTTTAGTTAGATTTAAAATTTCATTTAAGATGATCCCTAGACAAATTACTAAATGCCCAGTTGTTATACATATATAGGGGCTGTTTTACCTGCCAATGGATTTGTACAATTGTCCATCCAGTCCTGAGACTTGTACACCACTGCCAAACTGTACTACACATAGATACATAGCCTGGTTTTCCCTACTGCAGTTAAAGTGTTACTAAACCCACAACAGTAAAATCAGTTTGGCCTGCACTCAACCTGATAGAACACCGTTGGGGTGAATTAGAGCAGAGGCTACGAGCCAGGCCTTCTTGTCCACATCAGTTCATGCCCTCACAAATGCGCTTCTGGAAGAATGATCAAATATTCCCATAGACACACTCCTAAACCTTGTGGACAGCCTTCCCAGAAGAGTTGAAGCTGTTTTAGCGGCAAAGGGTGGGACAACTCAATATTGAACTCTACAGACTAAGACTGAGATGCCATTAAAGTTCATGTGCGTGTAAAGGCAGGTGTCTCAATGTTTTTGGTAATATAGTGTATATATATATATATATATATATATATATATATATATATATATATATATTTTTTTATATAGCTAGTTAAAAATGTATCTCAGTGTTTTGCTTTGTTGGCTTTGGTACAGACATATAGTTTAGTGCCCTAAGCATGTCTGGCCACTGACCTGCAATGCAACAGGAATAAGACATACCTGTGCTCATATCCCAATAGCTTATACATGTATAAAATCCATCAGGTGCTAAAGGGGTGTGACCACATGTTAGAGGTTACTATGCCTTGGCTCTAATATGTGTGTACAAATTTACTATGCACACGTACTATCACATTATGGATGACGGTCCTAATCCTGAGAAATCGGGAGGGTTAAGGAAAGAACTGGCGACCTACAAAAAAACAGGGATTTACAGATCTCATGTATTGCAATACATGTTCTCAAGCTAGCCAGTTATCCAACATTTTTAAAGAGGGTAGGGCTGTTCTCAAACTGCATGTATGTACAGTATACAGGGAAAAAAGGAGATGTTGCGCTGGTTAACCATCTCCTTTTTTCCTTGCTTGTATTGTGTATGTATGACACTTTGTTGTTGCAGCTCTGTTAGTGATTTCGATTGTTTTTAGCGCGGTAATTCTTTCTTTATGTACAGTATACAGTATGTCCATTCAGAAGCATCTGACTCTTGGCGATATATAGACTAGTTGTCTGGGACATTTCTCTAGTCACTATATCTGATGCACTCAAGAGCCTTTCTCCACAGAATTTTCTTGGGGAATTTTTCATGAGGTAGGTCGCCAGTTCTTTCCTTAACCCTCCCGATTTCTCAGGATTAGGACCACCATCCATAATGTGATAGTACACACATATTAGAGCCAAGGCATAATAACCTCTAACTACTAAGCCACTGTACTTATTTCCCAAGTTGGGAAGTCAGATCATTAAGAGTTAGGCACCTCATCTCACTTTACAGAGGTGCCTTGACGCAGCAAATATAAACATATGCAATAAAAAACTCTGGTGGTTTCACCTCTGCCTTTTATCTAATATGTTAAAACAGTTTGATTAGGCTTTTTTTACTAATTAGCAGACATGTGCACACTGAAATATTTCATTTCGGAATTTCGTTTTCGTCCGAAAAATACATTTATTTAGGGAGAGGAGGTGAGTGCTGCAGGAATGGAGACACAGAGGAGCGGAGGGGGGCGGCAGTCCGCTGTCACTAAAGGCCGACCCACTGAGCCATCGGCCCACCGGTAAACTCCCTGTAGTCCCAATGGCCAGTCCATCCCTGCCGATGTGTGTTCTTCTGTACTGGGAACACACACATCTGTCTCCTCACCTGACAGGACCATGGATCTGTGTGTTTACACACACAGATCCACAGTCCTGCCTTGATTGTGGGCAATCACGGGTGCCCGGCGGACATCGCGGCTGCCGGGAAACAGACCGGGTTCTGCGTGATGCTGCGGGCGTGCGCACCCCCTAGATGGCCGGGAAGCCCAGGATGTCATATGACGTCCACCCAGGATGGGAGATCCCATCTGTGGACATCATATGACAATGGGCGGTAGGAAAGTGGTTAAGCGATCACATGACTGCTGATCAGTCAGTTATTGGTCTTCTTCGAGTGGAGAGTGGTGATTGCCAGTCACAGCTCTCCCCTCTGCTCCACCAACACTGAGCACCAAGCTGTGGAGGGGGCATGCAGCTGGCTCCAGCTATCAGCCATATGCTAAGAGCCAGTGTCAGCTGTCAGTCAAGCAGCTGGGTGGGTCCTTCCACAGCCTGGAGCAGCTCTGTGACGCCAGCCAAAATGCTAAAGCTTTGACTGATTCTGCGTCACAGGAGTGCAAAAGTAAGTGCACTTCCGTGACCCACAAGAGAAAAAGCTTTGGTCATACTTATCTTTTAATGCACTGCAAACATGTAATATGAGACTAAGTAAAATTTTTAATTATACAGACGGAAAGAGGAAACCTAATTGGTTACCATGTACAACTGCTGCTCTGGCTTTCATAACGCCTATTAACCCTACATAAATCCCTGATCATCACCTATCTTGTGAGAACTGTGAAGTCTAGAAGAGGGTTAACTCAGGGATTACTGGTGAAATCCAAGTCAGAGAAAATGCAGCTCTAATACACTGAGCATCCTCCTTTTTCTAACACAGAGGTGTATGGACTTGTTCAAAAGCTTGTTTAGGAAGGATTAGCAGAGGAAAGGAACCAGTCTGCAATCAGATTTGTGATAATAGCTTTTCAAGATGCAGAGGTTAGCAGTGCATTGAGGTTTTTTTTTTCTTTTTTCACAGAGCTGGAGAGAGAAAAAAATCCATGAAACCGAGTTCAAATTATTGTTAGTTTGCTGGGCGCCACTTATAAAATCCCATCATCCCATCATAATGTACCATGCACAGACCTAAGCTTCTCAGTAGACTGTAACTAGCTCACCACGTAGACAGAAAGACTTCCCTCTTTGTAAGAAAAGTAAAAATAATGTTAGCAACATGCTCAGATAAGACAAGCTGACGCTCTCTTAGATAATGTGTTTGTATGATTTATGTACTTGACGACAAGATCTAAATGGGGTTTAGGAGTGCAAGGTCTTATATTAGGTATGTTTATATGAAGTGTAGGTGGTCTGAGTATGAAGATGACTTGCAAATTATGGTGCTGCTGTGTCTAGTTCTGTTTTTTAAATGTACAATACAGTAAAACCTTGGTTTGAGAGCGTTTTGCAAGACAAGCAAAAATGTTTAATACATTTTGTCTTGATATACAAGCAATGTCTTGATATAAGAGTAGCGTCATGAGTATAAACGAGAAGAAAGGCACCTATAAGTGTAGCAATATGGTTACATTTAACCACTCCATCCCCGGACCATTTTGCTGGTCAATGACCGGGCCATTTTTTGCGATTCGTCACTACGCCGCTTTAACTGACAATTGCGCGGTCGTGCGACGTGGCTCCCAAACAAAATTGGCGTCCTTTTTTTCCTACAAATAGAGCTTTCTTTTGGTGGTATTTGATCACCTTTGCAATTTTTATTTTTTGCGCTATAAACAAAAATAGAGCGACAATTTAAAAAAAAAAAAATATTTTTAACTTTTTGCTGTAATAAATATTCCCCAAAAATATATATAAAAAAAAAAAAAATTTCCTCAGTTTAGGCCGATACGTATTCTTCTACATATTTTTCATAAAAAAAATCGCAATAAGTGTTTATTGATTTGTTTGCGCAAAAGTTATAGCGTTTACAAAATAGGGGATAGTTTTGTAGGATTTTTATTAATATATATTTTTTTACTAGTAATGGCGGCGATCAGCGATTTTTATCGGTACTGTGACCTTATGGCGGACACTTCGGACACTTTTGACACATTTTTGGGGCCATTGGCATTTTTATAGCGATCAGTGCTATAAAAATGCATTGATTACTGTAAAAATGTCACTGGCAGGGAAGGGGTTAACACTAGGGGCGAGGAAGGGGTTAATTATGTTCCCTAGGTGTGTTCTAACTGAAGGTGGGGTGGGACTGACTAGGGGAAATGACAGATCGCTGTTCATACATTGTATGAACAGACGATCAGGCATTTCTCCCCCTGACAGGACCGGGAGCTGTGTGTTTACACACACAGCTCCCGGTTCTCGCTCTGTAACGAGCGATCGCGGGTGCCCAGCGGTGATCGCGCCCGCCGGGCACGTGCGTCGGCACCAGGGGCGAGCAGGCGGCGCGCACGTGCCCCTAATGGCTGAGATGCGAGATGACGTAATATTACGTCGTTTCAAGCAGCCGAGCTGACCTGCCGCTGTAAAACTGTCGGCTGGTCGGCTAGTGGTTAATGAAGGTACAACATTTAGCAACTTATTGCTACACTTAGAGGTATAACAAAACAAAGACAAATCTCCTGCGCTCCGGTATTTTTTGGAAAAGTGTTTGAAGAAAAGGTGAAACTCAATTGCAACTCAATTAAAAGGTATCTTAAATGGTGTTTCATTTTTAACTGGATTCCAATCATTAATAATCAATTCTTTATAAATTATGTATTATGTGTCCATTTTAAAAGTTAGACTTTAATATAAATATATGTCTTTATGCAATGGGTGTGCAATTTTTTACCTGCACAAGGCTGGTGGCTCGCTCCACGTAATATACTTCCCCCCAAAATTCCCCCTCTCCCCCCCTCCTCCCTTCCTTTTGGTGGGTGGTCATCCAGTGATGACACCCTGCTGCATAGAGGCGACACTGAGTGGTAGCATTGATCTTCCACCACTAGATGGCAACGGTCTAATTCTCCCCTATGGGAACGTGCCATCTAGCAGGGAATGAGACGCTCCAGTCTGCTGGCTCTACAGGCTGGAACGCATTGTCATCGTATATGCGCCGCGCGCGGCGTAGATGACGTCACGCGCATGCGCAGTGAAACACAGACCCGGCTGGAACGCACCGGGCTTCCTTCACGTTGGGTGTGCGTTCCAGCAGCCACTTCAGGCCACCTCGTCTATAGGAAAGGTAGGCATAGCACTGCAAGTGGGGCTCGTGTGGCACATGTGGGCATGCATATAGCCCCTTATTGGAAGTGCTCACGCTGAGATGCTCCACTATACTTTGGCACCTTACAGATTGGATGTAACCATTTACCTGGAGGCAGCAACTTGCTGAGTGCTCCTATTGAAAAGGCCAGTCATATTGTGGTACATATTGTTGTCCTATTGTGGTATTTATTTGTATTTTCATTCCTGTATACATTGCTATGTCTAGTGCATTTCTGGATGGTGTATGTACACTACTGATGGCTGGATATAGACATGGAGGGAGGGGAAGGGAAAGGTGGTGGACATGTGGGTGGGTTCCCGGCTATGCACCTCCTTCTTTATGGGAGGGGTGTTTTTTCCACTTACCTAAGTTAGTATTTATTGAGACAAGTCCCATGGTGAGGAAGCACTGCAGACCACTAAGCTCTGAGGAAAGGGGTTCTCCCCTGAAACGCGTCAGCCCTAGCCACGGTCACGGATCGAAACAATATTGTGTTATGCCGATGGTGTTGGTTCTTTGCTGCATTGTTACTCAAGGCCTGTTTTTAACACTCCCTTTGTGAGTATTATGATTTGTTTTTACTATTTTAATAAAATCCACCAATCAGTATCACACTAGGTCGGTGCGCCCTCCGTTTTCCTCTTTTTGTCTCTTTTACACTTATAGGTGCCTCTCTTCTCTTTTATACTCTGTAGCTCCTGCTGGATTTTGCGTCTAATCCCCTTGTGAAGGCTTCCATTTGTGGATAGACATTTTATGGTTACATAACCCATCACATTGCTATAATATTTTTATATGTACTATAAACTGAAGGACCTATGAATAAATGGTTGTGGAACAAATTATTTGAGTTTACATTATTTCTTATGGGGAAATTCACTTTAATATACAAGTGCTTTGAATTACAAGCATGTTTCTGGAACGAATTATGCTTGCAGTCCAAGGTTTTACTGTATTTGAAACAATGTAATTATATATAATGTGACGTTTTGGTCATATGCCCAAACACAAGCACTAGGGGTCTGTCACATGCATGAAACAGCAGGGTCGATATACATTAAACCATGTTTAAGGACTGTTTCATACTTCTCCCAAGGGGCCCGGGCTGGCAGTCATACTTCTGTGACTTCGGGGTTCTTCCTAGTTACAAGTGGTTGGAGACCCAAACTTGTGACTCACAAAATACTCTATTGACCATGGCACAGTCACTATGGGAAGCTCCTTCCATCAAGACAAGCCATCATAGTCAATAGTCTGTGTTCTTTTGGTTCCCATAATCAATATTTATCAGAGGGTCCCTAGATCCCAAGTCACCAAAAGCAGAACCCATGCAACACTTTTTTTGGACAGGGTGTACACTGGCACACCACCCATTGCTGGCTGCACAGACAGAGCCCACATGTACTCAACACCTTTCTCTGTTTATTCTCCAGCCTATAACAGAAGAATGTTTAGTCAGGTTTGGGTAAGCTTTACCCCAGAGGATAAATGTAACAAGATTCACCCAGTAAGACAAACATTTTCTTACTTTTAGTGTAACTCTGGCACTCGATTAGTATCTGTTGTAAAGACTACCCCTTGCCTGTCTCTCCAAAGTAGTAGAAATAAAGGGTACTCCCAGAGCACTGCATAACCTCTTTTTCTAGCCCAATTTAAAAGTTAATCCTTCATTCCTCTATCCGCAGGTCTAACTCTCCTACCCTTACTCCACCCACATGTCAATTTATAGCCTGACCTAGCTTAAAGCGGCAAACCCATTACCCGTTGTTGTGGCCAGTTAGGCCGCGTACACACGGTCGATCCATCCAATGAGAATGGTCCAACGGACCGTTTTCATCGGTTCACCGCTGAAGCAGACTGTGGTATGATGTGCGTACACACCATCGTTTCCAAAACCGATCGGGTCAGAACGCGGTGACCTAAAACACATGACGTGCTGAAAAAAAAACGAAGTTCAATGCTTCCAAGCATGCGTCGACTTGATTCTGAGCATGCGTGGGTTTTGAACCGATGCTTTTGCGTACTAACCGTCGGTTTTGACCTATCGGTCAGCCGTCCGGTTCGATTTTTTTGGACCGAAAGACAACAGACCGATGGGCCGTACACACAGTCGGTTTGGACCGATGAAACTGAACTTCAGTCCGTTTTCATCGGTTTGGACCGACCATGTGTACGCGGTCTTAGAAGATCACAAATGTGCCCTGGCCCTAAGGGGCTAATTGATTGCAATTGGAGAAAATAGAACAAGAACAGAGGCCAGTAGCAACCAATTAGGTTTCACCCGTCATTTTATGGATAAACAAGAACTGTAGTTGGATCCAATTGGCAACAACGGCACTTTCATTTTTTTTTATTCCGGTTTAATGAATCAATTCCTAAGTGGCATCCAATATAAAAAATTCCAAATTCCAACCATTTGAAACTAAAATTGTATTCCTAGCTTTTTGCTGGCATTCAGAAACATTTTTAGTGGTAGGTATAGAGAGAAAATGCAAATGAGCATTTAAAGCGGGGGTCCACCCTAAAAAAAAATTCTAACATTACATCCAGCTCACTACCGACATTGTCAGTATACCGATTTTTTTTTTTTTTTTTGCTGTACATACCTTGTAAAGCTATTTTCTTAGCTGGCTTCCGGGTAGTGCCTCCCGTGGCAGTGGGCGTTCCTATGCCGCAGTTAGTGATTGACATGATGACAAACACTACCCCCCCGTCGCATAAGGAGCGTCACGAGTTGCTGAAAGAAGCCGAACGTCGAGTCGAGTACAGCGCCTGCGCACCAACGTTAGGCTACTTTCGGCAACTCGTGACGCTCCTTATGCGACGGGGGGGGGGTAGTGTTTGTCATAATGTCAATCACTAACTGCTGCATAGTAACGCCCACTCCCGCGGGATTCACTACCAGGAAGCCGGCTAAGAAAATAGCTTTACAAGGTATGTAAAGCAAAAAAAAAAAAAATCTGCATACTGACAATGTCGGTAGTGAGCTGGATGTAATGTTAGAAATTTGTTTTTTAGGGTGAACCCCCGCTTTAAGGTTTAAATATAGAATAAATGAATAACAGTATCCCTGATATCCTCAGAGAATTCTCCTAGTTTGGGGACCTTAGCAATTTTAAGCCAAGTTGAATATATCCTTACAACAGTCACACATAGTTTACCCAAAATCAGCCTTTCCATTTTGATGGCATTCCAGGGTTATACCTTACCTAGGTATCCTATTTCTCTCAGACCTAGATCTTATGTCTATCCTAAATTTCAGTGATCATACCAATTGCATATTTTCAGACCTATTCAACTGGCATTCTCTCCCTTTCTCAACGTTGAGTAGACTTAAACTCCTCAAAATGGACATACTCCCCTGTCTGCTGTACAAATTCAAAACTGTGAATTTAGAATGCCATCCCACGACTGACATTCTCCCATTACTAACTATCTTCCTCTTACAACAACAGAATTCTATTTTGGCCTCCAAAGCTGTTCTCAAGACCTGGCACATTCACCCCAGTGCACCTTAACCCAGAGTTCCTGTCCAGTATGTTCCCAGGCCCCGTCCTAAACCTGCATAATACAATTAAAACTTGAATGAGCTACGGCACCAATTCACACCTAAATCCGAATACATCATTAAGGATTTGTACCAGGCACAGCAATTATCTGACTTAATCAGATCCCTATAAAAAGGAAGGATCCTACCTACACCTTAACGAAGGTTGAAAGCCTATAGGCAACATCAGAGTTATCTGCAGTATTGAGAAACATGACCCTTTGAGTTAGCCTATAAGAAGACTCTAGGAAAGCAGCTATAAGAAGATGAGAGGTCTTAGACATACATATTAACACACTCTCTCTCTCTCTCTCTCTCTCTCTCTCTCTCTCTCTCTCTCTCTCTCTCTCTGTCAAACCACTGTCAAGAGAAAAATTACAAAATTGTATCCAGGTGGTACAAATGTCCAACCTTCTTGCAACAGATGTTTCCTTTGTCTTATGATTCCTGGTGAAGATGCCAATGCTACGGGAGCTTTCTCCACACTTGGTGGCGTTGAACAAAAATGTAACCATTCTGCCATTTAACATCCCAAGTATATATTAAGATTAATAAGATGCAACACAATTGACAGGCACTACAGAGGTGGCACTACTCCCTTTGCTCTCTGTGGTCCATAGGTACCTTGAGACATTGCCCAGTGGCAGCATGAAACACAATATCTAGGCTTTGAAATCGGCCACCACACCATCTTTGTCTGTCTGGGCCTCAATTATGAACAAACTGGTGCACACAGAGAGCCTAACAGCAAAAGATTCAGACATTGTGGACCTTTTTCACCACACATGACTTGTTGGGCTTTTATTTAGAACCTCCAAGGCTTTTCTAAAACCTTTTGGTATCATAATACCCTCAATGCCCTTAGTTTATCATACTAGTATGGCATGCACATTCCCAACATAAACAATGATCTCTGTCACAACCCCCCCCCCCCCCATTAAAGTGAATGTAAACTCCATATACACAGCCTCAGATGATACACAGAGATGAAACAAATCTCCCTACATAAGTTTTACATGTATATCTGTTTTCTTCAGTTTATATACTGTTTAGAATGTGCATGTCCTGTTACAATTTTCTCTCCCTGGTTCCCCTGTAGGAAGGGATTCATGCTAGACACTTTGAGACAGCTGATTGGGGCAAAGGCACACACCCCCTCTCCACATATGTAATGGTTGCCTGTCAATAGTTTAGCAGTCTGCTAATCTATTTATAGAAACCTCCCTTGATACACACTTCTATCTCCCGTCTAGGAGAGCTTGTCAAACGTTATCAGGCTGGAGGACAAAGCTATGGGACTTAGTGATTTGAAGAGAGATAAAAAAACACTGCAGATATATGTACCCAGCTCAAATTCCATTAATCGGGTTTACATCCACTTTAAGGGGATATTTACAGTATTTACAGTACTCAATGCTAACACATAAATAAAACATTTTAAATGTCATTTTATCATTTTATCTCATAAAACAGAGTTTTTGACATTTACAAATTCCCTTAGAAGATCCATTACAATGTCATTATTGCATACATCCCAAAGAATCTTGTACATCCAGAGTTTCATCCAACACACTTCTTAAAGCAAAGTAAATTTTTCAAGGATGCAAATGCAGTTCAAGTGATAAAGGTATTCCAATAAAATAATCAAGAAAAGTATACCGCTCTATAAAACAATTAATCCCCGTTGCTTCCGTCCCAACAAACCAAGAGGGTGCTGGCTGTGCTCAATTAGCATGGGATGAAAGAAAAATCCTGGATCGCCGCACTCCTCAAAAAACGATGTCTTTATTCAAAACATAAAAAAACAACAAAAATGCAAATAGAAAAAACAGCCAAAATTCATGCAGTCAAACAAGAAGTGGACTAGGAAAAAAGAGCTGACATGTTTCGCATCATGTGATGCTTACTCGTAAAATTATTATTAAAATGATAAAATAATCAACTGGAGAAGCAAGCAGATGATGTTATAAGTTAGACTTCAAAAGGAAACGTATATTTTACTTTCCCTAGTTCCTCCCTCCTCATCAGTATGGTAATACATTTTTTAAATAAAACTGTACATTTTTTATGTTTTTGGGAGAAGTTAAGCAAATATCAAAATGCCTTGAGGAAAGTTTGTCAGTCTGGAAGACTATGAATTCCTAGGCTCCTAGGCAGATTGCATTTGCATGGAGACTACCCTGAGTAATGTTACTGTGATGCTGAGCCTCCATGAGTGAAGGAACTGATATCCAATGAATTTAAAGGGAAAGTCAGGCTTTGAAGTAAAGAATGATGCTTGATGTCCTCCAGCCACGAAATGAAGAAAGATTTATCTGACTTGCTGCAGCTTCTATTGCATATTGTAAAACTTACTATACAGGCGTGCTATTGATGAGACCCACTTGGTTTGAACGGTTTCTGCTGCCTCTGTGTATGAGAGGGGTTCAATTGTTTTATTTTTCCAAAATGTTGTATTGTATTGTTCAATGTTATGATTACACAATGAACAATATATATGTAACAGGTCTTTCTAAATGGTACATGTTGGCCCGGATTCACAAAGCACTTGCGCCGACGTATCTCGAGATACGGTGCGTAAATGCAAATATGCGCCGTCGTATCTGTGCGCCGAGCCCACAAAACTAGATACGCCTGAAAATAGGCTTCATCCGACCGACGTAACTTGCCTACGCCGGGGTAGAGTGGGCGCATATTTACGCTGGACGTATTTGGCGCTCACATTGATTTTCTATTCACATATGCAAATGAGGAAGATACGCCGATTCACGAACATCCGTCCGTCCGACGCAGTGCGCGTAAAGTCATACATCCAGGGCAAAGTTATGCCCCATAAAGGAGGTGTAACTCAGCAGCATCCAAGCAAAGGGAACACAAGCCAACGCATTTTACGTAGTTTACGTAGGACGTGAATATGACTATGCGTAGGTTACGTTCACGCTGTAGGCAGTGATCCGGCGTATCTTAGGGAGTAGTTTCGACGTGATTGTGAGCATGCGCACTGGGATGCGTCCACGGGATGGCGCATGCGCAGTTGACGAATCGTATCTGTCTGGCGCTCGGCCCATCATTTGCATGGGGTCACGCCTCATTAGCATGGCTCACACCCACTTCCACTTACGCCGAGGTGTGGAGATGTAGGAAATCCAGGAAGAGAGAAAAAAAGAGGAGCTCCAGAACAGTTTCAACATTTGAAGCAGCTCTAGTCCTTCACATAGGTGTACTATTTTACCTTACCTTTGACCATAGTTTGTGTAGAAGACATTAGTATCAAGTCATGAGGGTGCGTTTGTAAGGAAACAGTTGTCATCGCCCAACTGCCTCCACCACTAGACATTGTTGATTGAGACAGCAGCAGAAAGTGGTATCTTGAGGTCAGACGTGCGCCATAAGGTGTTTAATGTTGACTAGCTAGTAGCATCAAATATGCCAATGCCTACACAGATCAGGAGGTTCATAATATTTGCAGGCATCCCAATGTTCCATAGAGGGCGTCCTCTAAGTACCCTGCTGTACAGGCAGTCCCCAGGTTACAAACAAGATAGGGACTGTAGGTTTGTTCTCAAGTTGAATCTGTTTGTAAGTCAGAACATGTACATTTTTAAGTGTAACATTTGTTTTGCTGTCTGTACCCCTGTTCAGAAGATTTCACCTCAATTTCTGTCCCTATAGTTTCCCTTCCTAGGGGTAGATTTCCTCTCACTTCCTGTTGTCTCCCCCCGTTTGTAAGTGAGAGTCGTTTGTAAGTCGGATGTTTGTAAGTAGGGGACCGCCTGTAGTTGGGTCCAATTACTTTAGTAATTATACAGGTCTGGTTTATGACAGCTTGGAAGGGCTAATAACCTAAGGCAGCTTTTCTCAACAAGGTTCTGTGGAACCCTAGAGTTCCTATAGAGCAGTGGTTCTCAACCTGGGGGTCGGGACCCCCTCGGGGGTCAAATGATGATTTACCAGGGGTCACCAAATCCTGGGCTGTTCCTGAAGCCAGCATCGCTCTACCACTGCATTTTTGCAGCTATCCCTGGAGCATGTGGCCACCCATCTGGGCAGTTCCTGGAGCACGCTCCCGCTCACTCAGCATGTTCGCAGGCGCCCATTCAGTTTACAGCATGGCTGGGGGGGAAAAGACTAGAGGTCAGCTGACTGGTGAGGAATGTGAAGTGGGAGGGGCTGGAGGAGACCCTATCTCCTGATTTCGGCATAGGTGTGACTGCTACAAGACACCACAGAGCTGGAGACACAGTGAAGCCGGAGACAGCGAGTGACACTAGCTGCAATTATAGTTGCCATTAAAAGGACTCAGGGAGCGCTAAATGTCTGCGGGTTAGGGGCATAAATTATTTGTGTTGCCTTGGGTGCTGACAACCCATGCTACGAAAATCATTTTACTGTTAGGGGTCCCCACAACTTGGGATATTTTATCAAGGGGTCACGGCCCTAGAAGGTTGAGAACCACTGCTCTAGAGGTTGATAAGGGGTCTTTGAGCAATGAGCAATTTCTGCCTCTCCTGATATGTAACCACTGGCGCCAACAATCTTTTTAGCTATCTGTAAGGGAGGCATTCCTCCCACTTGCCCCCAATGTAAAAAGCATTTTTTCTACTGGCCAACACACTAATGTGCTGTGAGCTGGTAATATAGTAATTATTAGAAGGGGTTCCCTGGGACCTGAACGTTTTTTTAATGGTTCCACCATATTAAAAAGGTTGAGAAAGGCTCGCCTAGGGTGAGAATACAGGGATGAGGCAGAAGTGATACTACCTATAAACATTATTATTTTCTGAATATAGCCTACTAAAATGTAAATCTTTAAATAATTAGCATGTTCATTTGCAAGGTTGATTTCTAACAACTTTCTGTCATGTGTTATGCTGTCACAACCGTAGCAGAGTACCAAGTTCAGTGTCACATCAAACAAGCATTGTATTTTCCCTGTGCTGAGAGGACAACATGTACCTCCAGGCAATAAAGGCTGAGTGTGTATACCTGAAACTGAGAAAGCCAAACTCTGGACACAATAAGCTACACACAGTGCCATCAACCCTCCGCAGGTTTAAACAGGCCCAATAGTTTATTGAAGTGTTATTTGAATCCTTAAGTACACCTCTGTTTGATGAAATATAACATTCCCTGGGGACTTTAAACCTAAACTCTAACCTGCCAGGTCCTAAAAACTCAGATCCGCGGATTCTTGTGTCAAGATCTTGGCACAGTGAGATTGCGAAACAGGATGGGTAGCTTTTGGTATTGATACTTCAAACAATGGTTTGGCGGTGGAAGCAGATCTAAACCCAAAAACAAAAATAATATATTGCTGCTTATCTTAGACACGGTAACTGCATTAGTCCTCTTTATTCAGACTATATTGATCTGTTGATCTTGTGAAAAATACAGTGTCCTTGTCACGTCCTATGAACTGAAAATAAAGCACAAAGAACCTTATCTTTCTTGTGTAAACTACTGTCCATTAATCCACCATGTAATGGAAAAGAAAAAAGGCAGACATGTTCAAATTTTTCCTGCTGCGATTCCCGACGGTTTTCCTGTTGGGAAAACTGCCATGGAGCATACACACTGCCAGTTTTCCCGGCCAAAAGCTGTCATGGCAGTTTTCCAGATGGGAAAACTGGTCGTGTGTATGAGGCTATAGTGGTGGTTAGGGTCGCCATCAGGGGGGTACAGGCATTACACCTGTAAGGGGCCCGGCTGGCCCCCCTTCCGTATTCTTTTTTGCATTACACCTGTAAGGGGCCCGATGGTCCCCAGCCCCTTACAGGCCCGGCTGACCCCCTCCCGTTTTTTTTTTGCATTACACCTGTAAGGGGCCTAATGGTCCCCAGCCCCTTACAGGCCCAGCCGGCCCCCCTCCCATTTTTTTTTCTTTTTAATTTTTTTTGCATTTCACCTGTAAGGTGTATACCTGAAACTGAGAGGTGGCCCCCCGATGGTCCTCTGGGCCACCCCCGCTTATTATCTTGCGTCAGAAGAGAAGAGATTACACTTGTTTTTTTCGTCAGTCCCCCCCCCCCCCCCCCCCGGTTTCAGTGGTATATCTAAATGATCAAAATGGACCAAACAATGTAAGTAAATGTTTAGGGGTTTAGATAAACTTTACAAAGTGTTGATAAAAAATATCAACTGCAAAGGGATTGCGATATAACAGTTGACACAAATACTTGCTTTTTGGGAACCAGTTAAGTACTGTGTAGCTTTGCAAAGCTGCATATGTAACCAGCAGAGTTACAAATTATATAAAAACCTGCAGAATGTTCAGGGAGTATCTGCCTGAGTGCACTGCAGCAATGTAGTAGATACATGGAAAGTAGTTTGTAAAGGCAGAAGTTTTTCTTTTTTATATCCTAATATATTCTATTCATTGAGATAAAAAGCCTTCTGTGTATGGCACCCCTACCCCCCTCAGCCCCCCTAATACTTACCCCCCTAAGTCCATCTTGATCCAGCGATGTTGCATGAGAGACTCGACTGCATGGGACTCTTCCTCCTTATTGGCTGAGACAGCAGCGCAGCGCCATTGGGTCCCACTGTTGTCGTCAGTGAGCCAATGAGGAGAGAGAGGGGGCGGGGTCAGGCCACAGCTCCATGTCTCAATGGACACAGGGAGCTGCGGCTAGGCTTGGTTGCCCCTATAACAAGCTGTTTGCTGTGGGGGAACTCAACAGGAGGGAGGGGCCAGGAGTACCAAAGAGGGACCCGAGAAGAGGAGGATCTGGGTAATTATAACAAAAAAAAAAGACTTTGGTATCACTTTAAGACACTCACAGGTCCTCCTCTCGAGCAGAAGTACAGTATGTGTCCAAACAAGAAGAGTTTATTCAACATTTTGATAGCCTTGGCAAAGGTGGACTGCAATCCATCAAAACATTGGACAGAATTAACTCTTCTTGTTTGGACACATACTCCTGCTCCAGATCCATGAGTGCCTCAACTACTTTCTATTTAATGTAAAATTCCAGCTTTACTGTGACTATAAATATTTTATTGGGCCCAAAAATGAATTCCTTTACAGAACAATAAGGTTGCTGGGTGCACTGTAACACACTGTTGTAGTCAGTATCAGCACAAGTTCATCCAGCACCCAGGGCAAGAGTGTGGAACTGCATCACTTCCCCTAATGCTAGTGAGTGCTGTAAAATGGGTAAACCCAGCGCCCATTCTCTGCTCCCTGCCATGGCTGCTCATGATTGGCATGGAGTGTGCATTGCATATACACAACTAACTGATTGTGTTATGGTTGCTTGCCTCTAGAACCTGTTTGCATTTGGTGAAGGGGCTACCCCCTCCAGACTGCTGTACCTGGGGTGACTGCTCTTCCTGCCCCTATTGTTAGCTCTATACAGTATGCGGTGGTGTGTTCTGCAGCGGCACGGGCAACTTCCTGTCTATTGCCGGAACTAAACCAAGTCGGCCTTAATGCATCTCTAACATTCAGGAGAATCCATGTATTTGTATTAATAAATACATGACTGCCTTTGATTGACCAAGGTTGAGAAGTGGGTTGATGATGTCAAGGTTTCCACCTCGGCCATTAACAGGAAGGCTTGTATTCATTGACAAAGTCTTCTCATGATTGGTGGAGACGCATTCAAGCTGACTCAAGTTAGGAAAACAGAGAAAATTACTCAAAGGACGGTAATTAATGGTCGGACTTCAGAGGCAAGGCGAGAATATTAAAAAATGTAGATTTATTACAAAAATTACAAAATGTATACAACACAAATCATTAAAAGAAAACCATATAGGATATATGATATAGAAAATATCCTTTGTGAAGAAATTCTGCTCGTCCTGAGGAAGCCCAAAGGCGAAACGCGTAGACGATGCACAGAGGATATTTTCCAAATCATATATCCTATATGGTTTTCTTTTATTGATTTGTGTTGTATACATTTTGTCATTTTTGTAATAAATCTATATTTTTTGATATTCCCGCCTTGCCTCTAAAGTCCGACCATAAATTACCGTCCTTTGAGTAATTATCTCTGTTTTCCTAATTTACGGATGTGGCTAATGTGAGTGCTCCCCCCTTTGTCCTACTTTTCTGACTCAAGTTAGTTCTGGCAGCAGACGGGAAGTTGCCCTTACTTCTGCCAAAATACTGTATATAGCTAATGCTAATACAGTATATTACAGTGAACACAGCAGCCACATGATATTATAAAGGAAATAGTTCCTTTAGGCCAACTTGGGCCCTACAAACTATTTTAATTCATAGTAAAACTGGAATTACACTTTAAATACATATTGTAAATTTAAAAAAAGGCTTAACATTAAGAAATATTAATAAGAGTATTTACATTAAGCTGATCTAATGTATGTAGTTATCTAAAAAAACATACTGTATATAAATATTAAAAACTATACTTTCCTGTTGACTTCATTAATGGGAATAAGAACTTTGATAATGTTGCAGGGATCTAAGGACAATTGTCAGCTGTGGTTACATCACCCATCATACCTGCAAGGGTGACTCTAAAGCCCCAGAGTATAGAGCCAAGAAGAATCACTCAGACATCTTTTAAAAAGCCATGTCACATCTGTTGATATTTACAATATAAACACATCTTTGAACTACCAAGTCTGCCTGAGGAAATGCTTTCCTTTACCTTAGGAAGGGTAACTTGATATTAAAAGTATTAAAATAAAAAAGGTAACTTTGTATCACATAGCATTAGTGTGAACCTATTAGCTTATGTCAGAAGCAATTTCTTTAAAACAGCAATAATATAATATAATAATAATCCAATATAAAATGCTGCCTCCTGTTGTAAGCACAAACTGATTTTACAAGCAGTAGTTAAAAGTTTCAGCCATAAAAAGTTAATATATTGTATGTCTATGCTATACTGTGTAATCGTATTATGATTCCATATTTACAGTGCCTTGAAAAAGTATTCATATCCCTTGAAATTTTCCACATTTTGTCATGTTACAACCAAAAAACGTAAATGTATTTTTTGGGGATTTTATGTGATAGACCAACACAAAGTGGCACATAGATGTGAAGTGAAAGGAAAATGATAAATGTTTTTAAATTTTTTTTTTACAAATAAATATCTGAAAAGTGTGACATGCATTTGTATTCAGCCCCTTTTGCTCTGATATCCCTAACTAAAATCTAATTGAACCAATTGCAATTGCTATAGTCCACCTGTATGTAATTTCATCTCAGTATAAATACAGCTGTTCTGTGAAGCCCTCAGAGCTTTGTAAGGGAATCTTAGTAAACAAATAGCACCATGAACGCCAATGAACACACCAGACAGGTTAGGGATAAAGTTGTGGAGAAGTTTAAAGCAGGGTGAGATTATAAAAAATATCCCAAGCTTTAAACATCTCACAGAGCACTGTTAATCCATCATCCAAAAATAGAGTATTGCACAACTGAAAACCTACCAAGATATGGCTGTCCACCTAAACTGACAGGCTGGGCAAAGAGAGCATTAATCAGAGAAGCAGCCAAGAGGTCCATGGTAACTCTGGAGGAGCTGCAGAGATTCACAGCTCAGGTGGAAGAATCTGTCCCCAGGACAACTATTAGTCGTGCCCTCCACAAATCTGGCCTTTATGGAAGAGTGGCAAGAAGAAAGCCATTGTTGAAAGAAATCCATAATAAGTCCCGTTTGCAGTTTGCGAGAAGCCATGTGGGGGATACAGCAAACATGTGGAAGAAGGTGCTTTGGTCAGATGAGACCACATTTTTACTTCTTGGCCAGTTTTGTCGGTTAGCTAGGAATTGCACCAAGAGGACTATTGTTCCCAAAGTCTGGTCCTCTTCCAGAAGTTTCCCGAAAAAGGTTAAAACATGGCATCTATCAATGAGGCATTTGTTAAGTATCGTTCTAGGTATAGAGTGGTTGAGTAGTTCTTCTCTTGTTACCTCCCTGGAACCAGGTGTCTCCCAGGGCTCCATCTTCTCACCACGTTCACCAGTCAATACCAGGCTATCTGCCAAGTGCTAAGAAAACATTGGGGCATTTTACACTGTGACCCTTTACTCACCAAAAGGATCCCTGAGCAGCCTAGGGTGGTCTACAGCAAAGCAAAAAACATTGAGAACATGAATCGCACCAAGCAAGTTTAGGAAGCATAAACGTAGCCACATGGGTTCCATACCCACCTTTTTGGACTTAATGGGGTCTTCCAATGCCACAGGCAGGGTTGCTTAACTTGTTATTTTATTTCCCATGGCCAGGCTTCTTTTCTGAGCATATGGGTCGGTCCTTCCCCATCAATGAGTTTTTGACATTGAGTCTATGACATAGACTAAATGTCAAAAACTCATTGATGGGGAAGGACCGACCCATATATGTCATGTGAACTCCCGGAGGGTGAGAGATTCAAGAAACTTTGTTCCAGAGAAACATTTTGGATCTTCAAGTTAGATTCTCTCGCCCCCAGATGGTTAAATGAGGAGTAGGATCTCCTTGTAGCCTAAGAAAGCTCTTAAGTTGAATGGTTCAATTTAGTCACAATTTATATTTTAAATGGTAGAGCAGCATATTTGGGGAATCGCAGTGATACTGGCACAAAGGGAAAGAGTCAGTCTCATGGCTGAGACACAAACAAAGCTGCAGGCAGAGTTGCAGCAGCACGTTAGGGGAATGTAAAAACGATGAGAGGTATAATCAATGACTTATTAGATTGCACCAGACAGAATTTGAGTAAAAATGTACACCAGGGACACTAGGAGAAATAAAATCTGACAGGGGTTGTAGCCTTTTCCTGACTCTACTAAAGAAATAGTTATATTTGTGTTGCTGTTGGAGGCCCCCCCCCCCCACACACACACATACATACTCCAGGGGTTCTAATCCTACCCCACTCTATTCCAAACTGAGAAAAAACATTTTGGGTGGAGATTTAATCACATAAGGTGTGAATGTTGGTGCTAGTCCTTTTCAATTAAAGTGGTAGTCTAGCCAAAACATTATTTCACTACCTTTGCATATACCTTCTAAATTGTTAGAAGTTTAAAAAATACCACATATATTTTTTTATATAAAACTATCATACATTTCATGTTCCATTTGTAAATACTTGCCACAAAACAACAACAACAACAAAAAAACATACTTGTATACAATATAACAAATTAGTAGATAATAAAATATAATAAAAATATGGAACAAAGATATGAAAATCACAAATTGCATTATTGTAGTTAAATAAATAAATAATTGCAACAATGCCAAACTTATAAACATATATTTTTTCTGTTGGTGATGATACACAATAAGATTAAAATACTTGAAAAACGAGATTAGAATACTTGATATTTGTGTAAGATTGTTTTTTTCGTAAAATATTTAGTTTTAATACTTTTTTCTTAATTTATTGTTACAACTAAAATTAAGACAAAATTAGTATGGTTATGTATATTTTACTAGAGCTAGAAGTACAATCAGACATAAGGTCATTAGAACTCTTGCTGAACAATAGACCGTAGGTTTTTGAATTTCCAACAATTTGGGTCATTGCTATCCGGATGAACTTTTTTGTGTGCTGCACTTTGATGTAATGCAAGCTTTGGTAGCAAGATTTGACCTCTTTCATACCATCAAAGCATATACAGAATGACATTGCATTTGAAAAGCCGAGCTTTATTGTACCATGAAACCCAACCCAGGGGCGCCTAATTAATTTTACTAAATAGAGAAACCACTCAGAGATAGAAGTCTTTAAGTGAAGATGTGTTTCAAGTAAAATTTGCCTTGTTTCCACAGGTGATGTGTTTTCATTTCTGGACATTCTTTGAAGAGCGCCAGGCTACTTCTAGCCTGGATTAGGGAAGGCACATACATATTCTTTGTATCGACAATACAAGCTAAGGGCCCACCAAAAAGAAAACAAGATGCCTAATTTCATCAGAATGCCACTAAAAGCTACTTAGTGCAAACATCCGTAAACCTGTGAGGAGTGAGGACTTGACAACACAAATTTGGAAGAAAGCACCTTCTTAAGATGACACCAGAATGTGTGCTGAGATCTGTAGACTTCATAATACTATACTAACGGGTTCCCCAAACCTCTACAGGTAAACTATATAATTACAAACAAATTACCTTTATTGGCCTTCAAAATAATCACCATCCTTAACAACACACTTTTGGCAACGTTCATAAAGCTTCTGGGAACCGCTGTTGCAAATTCTTGGATTGCCACTACGTCTGCAAAGTGTATGCCTTTCATGATGCCCCTTCATCTATCAGCTTGTGTGGCACAAACTGAGAACAGATCTTCCACTAACAAAAATCTTTGCGGAAGATGGCGCGCACCATGTCCTTGCTAATGCCAAATTCCTCCTCCATCAATTGTGAAGTCAGTCACCGATCTCGTGCCAGCATTTGTCGCCCTTGCTCCATCATGTCTGGGGTTATGCTTGCCAACGGCTCACCTGAACGTGGCTTATCCTTCCCGTCACAAAAGAATTTCTGCTGTAAAACATATTCAATAAATAAAAAATAAAAAAATCAAATTTCTTCCTAAATTTAGGCCAATATGTATTTGTATTCTGTTACATATTTTTGGTAAAAAAAATCCCAATAAGCTTTTTTTGAAGTTTTTTTTTTACTAGTAAAAAAGGACGATCACTGACTTATAACAGGACTGCAATATTGCGGTGGTCAATCGGACACTAACTGACCCTTTTTGGAACCAGCGACACTAATACAGTGATCTGTGCTAAAAATATGCACTGTCACGTACTTATGACACTGGCTGGGAAGGAGTTAAAAATCAAGGCTGATCAAAGGGTTAAATGTATGCCTAGCCAGTCTTTTGGTGTACTGTGTGTGTTTCTTTTACTGCTTTAAGGGGAAAGAAAATCCATTACTTCCCCACTCACAGGACAGAACTCTGCTTTGTTTACATAGACCGGGCTCTGCCAGCGGGAGCCACCCTTAGGGTAGAGCATCTGTGTCTCCTCTACATATATTCAAAAGTAAAATTACTGCGCTATCAGATATATGATAAATTAATATGTAATGTACAAATACATGTAAAGAGAAAATAAAGCCGCAACTTCCTGTGAAACACCCACAACAACAAAATACTTCAATAATAAGTAGCGCTAAATATTTGCAAATGTTGCAAAAGGATTAATAATTGATAATAACACCAATCGCAGTGACAGTTGGTATTCACCAATTTGGAAAACTTTGTTTAAATTAAAGTTCATTCCAAATGGATAATATGTTGAATAACTTTGATCAACGATAACACCCAATGCACCGAGGAAAAGAGTGGTGAGAGTAAAGCACTTACATTTATGAAGATTAAAAACAGTGTAAAAATACCGACCTGGCCGGCTCTTGATTGCAGCCCATCTCCCGAAGACCTGCGTAAATGCAATGATGTCAGCACGCGTTTCGTCACAACTGACATCGTCCTGGGGCACTCTGCTCTACATATGCAGAGTGGACACAGACCTGCCATCCACCCTTTACGCTAATTGTGGTCCGTGACCGGTTACCAAGTCGCTAAAGTGGCCCTCGCTCCTCAAATGATTGGGCACCCCTGCTCTACAGGCCACCTCTCCTGCCAATTGCCACAGCCTGAATCTTCTCCTCCTAGAAGCCAAGTTAAGCCCCCTGGATTACCCCTACCTTTACCTGTCCCTAAACTCCCTTGGACACACATCCAGGCTAATTTGCCCCAAGGTCCACTGCTGCTACACCTGGCAATGTGATCCATTCAGTCACTACACCTGACGATGCGGTCCAGTCAGTCGCTACACCTGACTATGCGGTCCAGTCAGTCACTACACCTGACGATGTGGTCCAGTCAGTCACTACACCTGGCGATGCGTAACAGTCAGTCGCTACACCTGGAGATGTGATACAGTCAGTCCCTACACCTGGCGATGTGATCCAGCCAGTTGTTAACCTGGCAATGTGATCCAGTCAGTGCTACACCTGGCGATGCAATCCAGTCAGCCGCTACACCTGGCGATGTGATCCAGTCATTCGATATACCTGGCGATGCGACCCAGTCGGCCTCTGCATTAGTTATCCCGGTCCAGTCCATGTCCATTGAGTCCCCTGCTTTTTCTTATTCTGGACCTATTCTGGACTGTAACCTGACTGCACCCTACTACTGCTACATCCATTCAAACTGGTCTAATAAGTTCAATCCATCCTTTGGATAGACCAGGGGCGGATCCAGGGGGGGACAACAGCAAAATTGCTCCCCCCGAGAAAACATTACCAACTCCGTCTCCAAGGAAATGACAGAGCCAGGGTCGGAAAAATTCACAGCCATTAATAATCAGCACTGGACTCTCCACCCCTGTACCTCCCCCAGCAGTTTCCCAGCCTCTCTCCTGCAGGCTGCAGCTTGAGTGGGAGTTATTCTCCTGGTTTCTGCTGCTTGAGTGGGCGGAATGGGGATGTGCCTGACCCCCAAAATCGCACCTGCCTGGAAGAGGGAGGTGTGAGCCGCTGAGAAGAAGGATCTGCCTGGAGGTAAAAATCATCTAGCAGTATATCATGGATTTGTTTACAGCCACCTCTATGCTAAGTCTGCTGAGATACTACAGCTTAGCATAGAAATGCTGTTAGCTGACAAATGTGATTGCATCTCCTCTTCATATTGCACAGTAAGAAATTAAGCTCATTAAAGCATCGTGACTGCCCCCCTGGTGTGTGCCTTCCCGATCCCCCCATTGTATGCCCTTCTGACCCCCTGATGTGTGTCCTCCTGCCGTCCCAGCCCACTGGTGTGTGTCCTCCCAATCCCCTGTATGCCCTCTTGACCCCCTGATGTGTGTCCTCCTGACCCTCCCCTGGTGTGTCCTCCTACTCTTTCAGCCCCCTGCTGTATGCCCTCCTGACCCCCTGATATGTGTCCTCCCAACCCCCTGGTGTGTGCCCCCCGATCCCTCCAGTATATGCCCTCCTGAGCCTCCCCTGGTGTGTCCTCCTGCCCTCCCAGCCCCCCTTGTGTGCCCTCCCAATCCCCCCCATGTATGCCCTCCTGACCCTCCCCTGGTGTGTCTTCCTGCTCTCCCAGCCCTCTGGTATGTGGCCTCCCAATCCCCCCAGTGTATGCCCTCCTGACCCTAACCTGGTGTATCCTCCTGCCCTTCGAGCCCCCTGTTGTGTGCCCTCCCAGCCCCCTGGTGTGTGCCCTCCCGATCCCCTCAAGTGTGTCCTTCTGACCCCCCCAGTGTGTGCCCTCCCAGCCCCCTGGTTTGTGCCCTTCCGACCCCTCCAGTGTGTGCCATTCTGACCCCCCCTGGTTACACTAAATTCTTTTGATCTCTGTACACTGCTCTTCATTCCACTGACCCCTGTACATTGTCCTGTTGCTCTCTGTCCTCCGCCCTACTTACCCCCTATCCTCTAACCTCTGTACACCATCCTATTGACCACTATACACTGCTCTACATCCTACTGACCTCTGTACACTGCCCTGCCTATTACTGAACTCTGTACACTGCCCTACATCCTACTGACCTCTGTACACTACCCCACATCCTACTAATCTCTGCCTACTGCCCTACATACTACTGACCTCTGTACACTGCCTTACCTACTACTGACCTCTGTACACTGCCCTACACACTACTGACCTCTGTACATTGCCCTACCTACTACTGACCTCTGTACACTGCCCAACCTACTACTGACCTCTGTACTCTGCCCTACCTACTACTGACCTCTGTACACTGCCCTACCTACTACTGACCTATGTACACTTCTCTATATACTACTGACCTCTGTACACTGCCCATATCCTACTGACCTACTCTGTACACTGTTCTACATCCTACTGACCTCTGTACACTGCCCAACATACTACTTACCTATGTACACTTCTCTATTTACTACTGACCTCTGTACACTGCCCACATCCTACTGACCTACTCTGTACACTGCTCTACATCCTACTGACCTCTGTACACTGCCCTACATCCTATTGATCTCTGTACACTGCCCTACGTCATACTGACCTCTGCACACTGCCCTACATACTACTGACCTCTGTACACTGTCCTACATACTACTGAACTATGTACACTGCTCTACATACTGCTGACCTCTGTACACTGCACTACATTATACTGAACTCTGTAGAGGGCTCTACATCCTACTGACCTCTATAGACTGCCCTACCTACATACTACTGACCTCTGTACACTGCCCTACATCCTACTGACTTCTGTACACTGTATGATACATGCATTTGCTTTGAACAGGGAAAGCTTCTCTAATGTGTGCCATTGCTGTATACAGTATATGGAGAAAATAATATGCTATTCATCTACATTATTACACTTTTTTACAACCTGTCATCAGTACACAGAATCAACGTGAGAATTTAATCTAATGCCACCCTAGGAAGGTTCTGCCTGAAACAGAATGTGGCTTTATTATAGGAACAGCCCACAGTCACATAAAGGGCATGCGTATATATAAATTCAAACAGGCATTACAATAATGTTTCTGTATACCATAAACAGTATCCATATGCTCATCTGTCTGTCTAAGGGAAAATAAACCCTGTGTGTAATTTTCCTGTGGTACATATGTAATGCCAGCAAATGCATGCAATGCTGGAGTTAATGTATAGGAATTCTTGCGCACATTATTTAGATGTCTGTCATCATGGAAGCAGCTGTTCAGTACGCTAGAGGTATGTGATGGATCATGCAGATGTTCTAGAATTTCTCAGTTATTTATGATAAGAATTTACCATGCGTTTGCCAAACACTCATACAAGGTATTGTAAACAATGATTTTCTTTATTTCCCATATTTATATAGTGCTGACATTAAGTATTAGACAGTGCTTCACAAAGTACAGAGAACCAATCGTTCCCTGTTTCCTGAAGAGGCTTACAGTCCAATGTTCCTGCTATGCTCATACATGCCAGCACCAGCTTTGGAGGGAAATCAATTAAAGTGTCAGTGCACCCAAAAAGAATTAAACCCCCTGACTATTTTTCAGGGACTCTGTTGGTGAGATCTCTGCATTTGAGTTCCTAGGGTGGCACACCTATTGTGGCCATTATGAGAGAGTTCTTATTGAATGTATTACTTATTTCAGACCATGTAGAAAGAAACGGGTACAGGGGCATGTTAAGGTAGCAGAAACTCCCAAATGTCTTAGCGGAGTAGGACAAAAGTTGGAAATTATGGCAAGTATCTCAAAAGTCATCTGCACAAAGGATTTATATTTTTAGTGTTTCTCTCTCTATATCTCTTTAACCACTTCAGCTCCGAAAGGCTTATGCCCCATGACCAGGCCATTTTTCGCGTTATGGCACTGCGTTAGTTTAACTGACAATTACACGTCCGTGCGATGCTGTACCCAAATAAAACTGATGTCCTTTGTTTCCCACAAATAGAGCTTTCTTTTGGTGGTATTTGATCACCCCTGTGGTTTTTATTTCTTGCACTATTAACAAAAAAAGACAGACAATTAAAAAAAAAACTATATGTTTTACTTTTTTCTATAAACCATATAAAAATAAATAAATATAGTGGGGCAGATTCATCAAGGGGATACGACGGCGGATCTCCTGATCCGCCGTCGTATCTCTGAGTCCAGCCGGTCGGATCTATGCGACTGATTCATAAGAATCAGTTCCGCATAGATCTCCCTTAGATCCGACTGGTGTAAGTGCCTTACACCAGTCGGATCTTAGGCTGCAATCTACCGCCGGCCGCTAGGTGTCATCGCAGTTTTTTATGCGTCGGATATGCAAATGAGGAGAACCGCCGATTCAAGACCGAACGCCCGCCCGTCGCTTTTTTTTAACATCGTTTGCGTTCGGCTTTTTCCGGCGGATAGTTACCCCTGCTATATGAGGGGTAGCTAATGTTAAGTATGGCCGTCGTTCCCGCGCCGAGATTCAAATTTTTACGTCGTTTGCGTAAGTCGATCGGGAATACGGATGGCTGGAATTTACGTAGCCCCCGAAAACATTGACGTCCTAGCGACGTCATTTGGAGCATGCGCACTGTCAAATTTTGCCGGCGACGCATGCGCAGTTAAATCGGCGCGGGAACGCGCCTGATTTAAATTGTACACTCCCCCTAGCCGCGGAATTTGCATTCCGCCGGGGGAGTTACGATCCGACGGTGCAATTTTCGAGGTAAGTGCTTGGTGAATCATGCACTTGCCTCGCAAAATTGGACCGGCAGATCGAAAATCAGATAGATTACGTGGATCTAAAGATCCGCTAATCTATCTGAATCTGCCCCAAAAAGTCTAATTTTGTCATTAGTTTAGGCTAATATGTATTCTGCTATATGTTTTTGGTAAAAAGAAATCCCAATAAGCGTATATTAATGTTTTGTGCAAAATTAATAGCTACAAACTATGCATAGGTGTGCACACAGGGTGTGCCAGGTGTGCCCAGGCACACCCTAATCACCCTGTGCAGAACAGATTCCCCCTACTGCTCTGGCTCCCATCTTTCCCCCCCGCAGCGCAGCCAGCTTCCCTCCTATTGGCTGTTGCTGCTGAAATGTTTTAGGAGTGGGGAAGGGGCCGGTAAATATGTAATTTATTGGCCCCTTCTTTCTCTGAATGAACATTGGGAGTAATCGGTAGTGTGTGTGGGCTTTGGGGTGCACACCCTAATGCAATAGGCTGCGCACACCTATGAAACTATGAGATATTTTTATGGCATTTTTATTTACTTTGTTTTAATAGTAATGGCGCCGATCAGGGACTTATAGCGGGAGTGCAACATTGTGGCGGACAAATCGGATAGACACTTTTGACACTTTTTTGGGGACCAGTGACACCAATACAGTGGTCAGTGCTAAAAAAAATGCACTGTTATTTTAATAATGGCACTGAAAGGGAAGGGGTAAACATCTGGGGCGATCAAAGGGTTAAATGTGTTTCCTGGGAGTGCTTGCTAACTGTGTGGGGATTGCTTTGACTGGGGGAAGACAGAGATTTGTGTTCCTGCTTAGCAGAAACACTAGATCTCCATCTTCCCCTCTCACAGAACAGTGATCTGCCTTTTTTTTATATGGGCAGACCACCGTTCTGCCTCTACTGGGAACAATTGCCAGATGCCAGCGAACATCGGGTCCATCTGACCTGCCGATTGACTCCCCCATTTGTCCAATCACAGCGGGAGCAGGTCCCCGACAGCGCGCATGCGTGCCCCAGAACCGATGCTGAAATTTATGCACAGGTACCTGATTTTGCACTGAAGGGCTACCTTGCCGCAGTACATGTATGTGGCACAGTCCAGAATCGGTTAAAGGACTTATACACTTTAAAAGTGATTTTGTTGTTTTACTTATGTATTAGTGTAGTTATATTCCCTGTGTCGTTTGTTTGACTTAGTTTGTAAAGGAGTGCTCCCTGGAGAAGAAAGATCACTCTTGAAAGGCCTCTTGGACATTTATCACCTCCCAAGCCACCTTCTGGATGCTATCTTTCAAACATTTTCTGGGGCGTGATGAATATTTGACTCTCCCTGCCCTATGTAGCACCACCCCTGAAGGAGCCCCTTAAGAATGTTAGGCTCTATAGTCTGCCTCTTAACCCCAAGAACAATCTCAGCCCCTCTGGCACACCTGGTACACAAATATCACTACAGACACAATGGTAAGGGACACCACACTATAGCAGGTCAAAAATACTTTACTGAAAGACTTTGCAATAAACAAATAACTTGAAATAGGTAGTTACCTATAGTAAACGCTGATATTAGGCAACAGGCTACTAAGGAATATGCAATGTAAACACAGTTTCAATCAATTCACTGAGGTATGAAGGGGAATAAGAATTTTTTTCTCATAGGTAAATCTATGTCCCTAAAATCCTTGGGATCACAGGCACAGAATCTGAAGGTACAGTGCAATACAAAATGACATGTAACGGTAAACTTTACACTCTGAAAGTGAGTTCCTCCTTAATGTGTATCAGTATTTTTACACTCCTTAGCATTGTAGCAGAAGAAATCTGGGAATCCTGATAGTAAGGTATGTTCAGCTAGCTGAAAGGGCCCAAAGAGATCTCCATGCAATAAAACTCTGTAACAGGGCATAATTGGTAGACGTGTCTCCTGGGAAGGGTGATGAAAAGATAAGATAAAGACTGCAGGCAGTGTCTCTTTTAGTGTATGTGCTCATCAAGGTGGGCTTCCCCCGGCTCACCAATCCTAGCAACATCAAGGCTCCAAAGAATGAGATGTCCCCAACAGGCTCTTAAAGGAATGCCCGACAGGCAGCCCGGTGACCAAAGAACCCAGAGATATCTGTACAGGCACCCACACAGCTAATAGGGTGCCTGTGGTGATGGTTCTGCGTCCGACCGTGGAGCTGCTAGTGGAAAAACTGTCACACCCACAACTGGCAAGGGGAAAGAGCTCCTTTCCTCCTGTGATCCTGTCTGCCATGTGTCTCTCCTTCCCCTTCCTGGATTGCCTCTGCCTCCTCCTCCTCCTTCTGTACTGCTGGCCATCCTGTCAGCTGTATTCTTGTCCTTACTCCAGACTGATGCTGCTCATTTATGGGACTACATGTCCCATGGTTCTCTTTTCCTGTTGTGCTGATTGACTCTGAAGTGATTGGCATAGCAGTGCAGAGAGGAGAGCGAGGGGGGAAAGAAACCACCCGCATTTGCTGTTTCTCCCTCCTGTGTCTCTATGCCACTCCATGTGTTCTGTGGCAGCGGTGGCTGGCTGAGCAGGGGAGGGGGGAGAGGAAAAGATCAGCACCCACTACACCTATATTCTGGAAGCGTCTTCCAGAAGCAGGTGAGAGAAATGAAACATCCAGCCTGGAAACCCTGACCAGACAAAAATGATCAATGCTGCTCCACTGACTGCAGTAAAGCCAAAAATAAATAAAAAAATTTAGTATAGCAGCCCAACCAGAGGAGGGCGCTACACCCATTTAAAGTGATAATAAAGTCCTGTTTTTTTTTTGTTATCTGCTCTGTGCAGTAGTTTTGCACAGAGCAGCCCAGATCCTCTTCTTCTCTGGTCCCCTGCCTGCACTCCTGGCCCCTCCCTCCTGCCGACTGCCCCCATAGCAAGCGGCTTGCTATGAGGGCACCCAAGCCAAGTAACTGCTCTGTGTGTCCATTCAGTGACTCGGCTCCGCCCATTATCTCTCCTTATTGGCTCACTGGCTTTTATTGACAGCAGCAGAAGCCAATGGTGCCTGCTGCTGTCTCAGCCAATGAGGGAGATTCCTCGGACAGCTGAGGCTCTTGGGCAACATTGCTGCATCGTGATGGTGCTCAGGTAAGTATTAGGGGGCTGAGGGGGGAAATTGCATCAATATAAAAAAGCCTGCCTTTAGAACCCCCTTAAGGATATATTAATGAATACTGCATTATTTGTGCCTTTCTTATTTGCCTGGAGTTCAGTTTTAAGTGATATTTCTGAACGTTGCCCACTTCCAATTGTTAAACTACCTTCTGTTCTTGACACCACATTTAAAAAAGCAAACAGACATCTTTGAGGTGTTGGGGATTACATTTTTTGCTGAACAAAGAAAACATATCCAACATAAAAGAAGCTGTACACATTATAAAACCAGTCTTTTATGTGAAACGTTATCAAACAAAATGAGCTGGATGCCTTTCCCAAAAGAGAAGAGGTGCAGGATGTGGGTCTTTCCAGATGTAACCCTGGCACACGAAGACAAGAGGAAGCCAAGCTGCCTGAAATACTTTGCAGTAGTTTTCCACAAGGGAAGAATATTGGCTTTAGATGTTGCCAAGTAGTGTCACACACATTTGTGTCCTATTCACATTCACTTCACTTGAGGTGCTAACTGAAAATGTGCCATCAGCACAAAAAACAAAAGCAGCAACTCTCTGCTTCAATTTACAATGTCCTGTAACTTTGATTTAAAGCTGAATTCCAGGCAGATGTACAAATACTTTGAATTAATGCCATGCAATAATTAATGAAAAACTACAACTAGAGTACATTTGTCTTGACGTCAGCCTCCTGGCAGGGCCAGTATTAAAGTGGTTGTAAACCCTTTACAACCACTTTAACCTACAGGTAAGCCTACATTAAGGCTTACCTGTAGATGCAAGAAATATCTCCCAAACCTAAAAGGTTTAGGAGATATTTGCAAAAAATAGTGGCACCGATGTCTATGGCACATGCCTCGGGCGCAGGCGCACTGAGCGTGCTGCTACTAACGGCATCATGCCGTTAGTGGCCGCTCCTGCGCACATGCGCGGGAGTGACGTCATCACTGCTCCAGCCATTCACAGCGCCGGAGCAGCCATACCCGGAAGTCACTCCGGGTATCATGGCGGCATCAGAGGAGGCGAACGAGGGCCGCTGCGGGGGCTTTGATCTCAGGTAAGTAATTACCTCCAAATACGCAATGTCTTTGTCTTGTAGGTTGTCTTTTTTATTTCTATTTGGACGAGAGGGTTCACTTCCTCTTTAAAAGTAAGTCAAGTCTTATGTATGATGGTTCAATGCGCTCTGGCAGCTCAGAAGCAGGGATCAGGGATAGAGAATAGACTATTTATTTATTTTCAGAGTAATTCTTTATGCCATGCCTCCCAACAGATAACTGGACGTCCCAGACTCCTCTTCTATATCAATCCTCAGGGGCCACAGGGACTTTAATGTTCTTTCTTAGGCAGACTGTATGGGTTGACACGATATGTAATGGAGACCCTGCTGTTGGCACTCCAAAGTTCTTTTGCACAGGCTGCCCAGGGTTCCCATGCCTGATAGGGTGGAAGACCAGGACATCACCCCGTGGTCACCTTGGGTCAAGCCTGGCCTCTATCCAGCCCACTCTATCTGCTGACCATAGTTTCCGCTTGCTCCCGAACAAACCTATGTCCAAGATCGGTCTTCCCCTGATATAGAATATAAAGAGTTCACATTAGGCTGCTTTTGATAGATTAAAAGGTTTATTAAAGGATGATGGTAGAGCACTCAATCATACAGGGTGATGATGGTACATTGCTTAAAGTGGAGTTCCACCCATTTTTTTTATGTTTGTCTGTGCTGCATGCTCTAATCTCATAGTGTTCAGAAAGGACAATTTTTATTTAATTTGTTGCTTGTAAATACCTTTATTTTGTAGTCCTTCATTACTTCCTCCTCCTTATTTGCCTAGGCTATTTGCAAGGGTTTCTGGGATAGGCATCATGTTTCCCAGTAGTCCTTGCAAACCTGACTGAAACCTATTACATTGCTTGTGCACTGAGCATGTGCGAGATATTCAAAGCTGAAATCCAGGAAGTCATACAGTCTGGCTTCATGATGCCCACGCTTAAGATGGCCACGGTCTATTTCTAGATTATAAACTATCTAAATGCTGTAACAACCTAACAAAACGGACCTTAGTTTACAGACTAACTTTACTAGAATACATTAAGCTTGTGTATTACAGGGGTATTTATATTTAAAAAGTGAAATTGTGGGTGGAACTCCCCTTTAAAGCCTTACTCCAGATTTTAGTGAAGATTAAATAGTTTATTTGGACCAAGCTGGACTTCAGCAAGATGTTGAAAAAAGTGTGTGTATGGCAGCCAATACACTGTTCAAGTCCAACTCCAGACACAACTTTTTGTTGGAGGGAGTAAAATGTTTTTTTTAGCACATACTGTATCTTGGTTTCCCTGTTCTGAGTATTAACAACTCTCTGGGCAGTACCACACTTTGCGACACACCAAGGCTGAAGGTTGAATATTTATTGTTACAACACACAGTAACACAATAACCAAAAGAATGGAGGAGCTTCAGAAAACACAATAACAGATATACAACAGTTGAAAAATAATGTGTAACAACAATGGACTAATGTCTTTTCCCCTAAGCCCTATACTAAAGGGGATTCCAACTAAAGGTGATGCAAAAATAACAGGGCCATAGTTTTTGTCAACAACTCCCTCCCACTGGCCAGTGTGTTGGTGTATGTTGGGGCAAAAATCCGGTTTTGGAGTGCTGAAAAATGAGCCCTACAAAACAGGGCGTAGGTGCCCAAACAGTGATACTGTTAGAACTTTGTTGTTTGGGTGGACACAGCCAAAGACTAATCAGTGTACCAGCCTGCTGCCAGCACTGTGTAATGGCTGTGACCAATCACAGCACATCACATGACAATTGTACACAATGGATGGCTTCCCTTCATGATATTCATTGTAATGCTACCTGTGATCATACTTGAAGCTATGTACGCCAGGATGGTACTGTGGGTGTACAATAGATAATACAGTGCCACGTCCTAATCATGAAACGGTATAGACTGGAAAAGGAAACATGGACTTTGTAGGTATCACTGATAAAACATTTTTTTTATTTATAACATAGTTACATAGTTAGTCAGGTTGAAAAAAGACACAAGTCCATCAAGTTCAACCATAAGAAATAAAATAATAATAATATCGTACAATCTCATATACCCAATTCTATACCCACAGTTGATCCAGAGGAAGGCAAAAAAAAAACAGCAAAGCATGATCCAATTTGCTACAGCAGGGGAAAAAAATTCCTTCCTGATCCCCCAGAGGCAATCGGATATTCCCCGGATCAACTTTACCTATACAGGTGGTTCTCAAAAAATTAGCATATTGTGATAAAGTTCATTATTTTCTGTAATGTACTGATAAACATTAGACTTTCATATATTTTAGATTCATTACACACAACTGAAGTAGTTCAAGCCTTTTTATTGTTTTAATATTGATGATTTTGGCATACAGCTCATGAAAACCCCAAATTCCTATCTCAAAAAATTAGCATATTTCATCCGACCAATAAAAGAAAAGTGTTTTTAATAAAAAAAAAGTCAACCTTCAAATAATTATGTTCAGTTATGCACTCAATACTTGGTCAGGAATCATTTTGCAGAAATGACTGCTTCAATGCGGCGTGGCATGGAGGCAATCAGCCTGTGGCACTGCTGAGGTGTTATGGAGGCCCAGGATGCTTCGGTAGCGGCCTTAAGCTCATCCAGAGTGTTGGGTCTTGCGTCTCTCAACTTTCTCTTCCCAATATCCCACAGATTCTCTATGGGGTTCAGGTCAGGAAAGTTGGCAGGCCAATTGAGCACAGTAATACCATGGTCAGTAAACCATTTACCAGTGGTTTTGGCACTGTGAGCAGGTGCCAGGTCGTGCTGAAAAATTAAATCTTCATCTCCATAAAGCTTTTCAGCAGATGGAAGCATGAAGTGTTCCAAAATCTCCTGATAGCTAGCTGCATTCACCCTGCCCTTGATAAAACACAGTGGACCAACACTAGCAGCTGACATGGCACCCCAGACCATCACTGACTGTGGGTACTTGACACTGGACTTCAGGCATTTTGGCATTTCCCTCTCCCCAGTCTTCCTCCAGACTCTGGCACCTTGATTACCGAATGACATGCAAAATTTGCTTTCATCCGAAAAAAGTACTTTGGACCACTGAGCAACAGTCCAGTGTTGCTTCTCTGTAGCCCAGGCGCTTCTGCCGCTGTTTCTGGTTCAAAAGTGGCTTGACCTGACATGTTTCTACTCCAGACTCAGTCCACTGCTTCCGCAGGTCCCCCAAGGTCTGGAATCGGTCCTTCTCCACAATCTTCCTCAGGGTCCGGTCACCTCTTCTCGTTGTGCAGCGTTTTCTGCCACACTTTTTCCTTCCCACAGACTTCCCACTGAGGTGCCTTGATACAGCACTCTGGGAAAAGCCTATTCGTTCAGAAATTTATTTCTGTGTCTTACCCTCTTGCTTGAGGGTGTCAATGATAGCCTTCTGGACAGCAGTCAGGTCGGCAGTCTTACCCATGATTGCGGTTTGGAGTAATGAACCAGGCTGGGAGTTTTTAAAAAGCCTCAGAAATCTTTTGCAGGTGTTTAGAGTTAATTAGTTGATTCAGATGATTAGGTTAAGAGCTCGTTTAGAGAACCTTTTCATGATATGCTAATTTTTTGAGATAGGAATTTTGGGTTTTCATGAGCTGTATGCCAAAATCATCAATATTAAAACAATAAAAAGGCTTGAACTACTTCAGTTGTGTGTAATGAATCTAAAATATATGAAAGTCTAATGTTTATCAGTACATTACAGAAAATAATGAACTTTATCACAATATGCTAATTTTTTGAGAACCACCTGTATATGTTAGTACCTAGTTATATTATGTACATTTAGGAAAGTATCCAGGCCTTTCTTAAAGCACTTTACTGATTTGGCCAGAACCACCTCTGCAGGGAGTCTATTCCACATTTTCACAGCTCTTACTGTGAAGAAACCTTTCCATATTTGGAGGTGAAATCTCTTTTCCTCTAAAGAGTGTCCCCTTTTCCTCAGTGTTGACCGTAAAGTGAATAACTCAACACCAAGTTCACTATATGGACCCCTTATATATTTGTACATGTTGATTATATCTCCCCTTAATCTCCTCTTCTCAAGAGAGAATAAATTCAGTTTCTCTAATCTTTCCTCATAGCTGATCTCCTCCAGGCCTCTTATCAGTTTGGTTGCCCTTCTCTGCACTTTCTCCAGTTCCCCAATATCCTTCTTGAGAACTGGAGCCCAAAACTGAACTGCATATTCCAGATGAGGTCTTACTAATTTGTACAGGGGCAAAATTATATCTATCTCTCTGAAGTCCATACCTCTCCTAATACAAGAAAGGACTTTGCTCGCTTTGGAAACCGCAGCTTGGCATTGCATGCCATTATTGAGCTTATGATCTACCAAAACCCCCAGATCCTTCTCCACTACGGATCCTTCCAGTTATACTCCCCCTAGTATGTATGATGCATGCATATTCTTAGCCCCCAAGTGCATAACTTTACATTTATCAACATTAAACCTCATCTGCCACTTATGCCGCGTAGATAGAAAAAAACGACGTTTTATGTGATGAAAAAAAACGAAATTTTTCAAACTTAATTTTCAAAAACGATGAAGCATACACACCATCGTTTTTTCCAAAAGTTCTAGCAAAGCGCGGTTACGTTTAGCACGTACGACGGCACTCTGTTCCATTCAAATTCGCATCCTAACTTGCTTCTGAGCATGCGCAGGTTTAAAAACTTCGTTTTAAACGTCGTTTAAACACATGGTCATTTTAAATGACACAAAAAACGACGTTTTGAAAAACGATACAAAAAATTGAAGCATGCTTCAATTTTTTTTTGGACGTTTTTCACAAGACATAAAACAACGTTTTCCCCACACACGGTCATTTTAATTGACGTTTTTAAAAACAACGGGTTTTTTTCATCACATAAAGTGATGGCGTGTACGCGGCATTAGTCGCCCAATTAGACAGAGCATAGCTTGGTGTCATCTGCAAAGACAGAAATTTTACTTTTGATCTCAGACCCAATATCATTTATAAAGATTTAAAAAAGTAAGGGTCCCAACACTGAACCTTGGGGTACACCACTGATACACTTAGACCATTCAGAGTAAGAATCATTAACCACGACTCTCTGAATTCTGTCTTTTAGCCAGTTTTCTATCCATTTATTGATATTTCCTCTGTATACCGCGCGCGTGCATTGTGTGGAAGTGTTGCTAGGGGGAGATCTTCCCCTTCCTGTCCCACATTTGGACGCTCGTTCCCCCGCTCCCGCGCCATAGCTGTCGGCACCCCCCCCCTGACTGGCCGCTCGTGTGTGAGTAGCGGGGTGTTGCACATGCATCCTTACACCGGGCTTACCCACTGACAGCTGAATGTAAAAAAATAGAATTGCCGGGCCTAGTATGTATTCGGAGGGGACCCCCCATGCCAATTTTTCCCCCCGCCAAAATTCATACTAGACCCTTATCCGAGCATGCTGTCTGGCAGGCCAGGAAAGGGAGGAACCAAGCGAGCGTGCCCCCCCACCCCCGAACTGTACCAGGCCACATGCCCTCAACATGGGGGGAGTGGGTGCTTTGGGGCACGGGGAGCTCTGCGGTTTGTAAGAAGGTTTGTAAGAAGTGACTAAAGGCAAATGTTACAGACCCTTAAAACAGACAAAAAAAATATATAAAAGACCAGATAACATAACAAAATCAGAAACGTCACTGCAAGAAATCTTACAGGATAACATTTCATTATGAAGAATTTTTTTACTTTTTATCCTAAGTGGCAGGAAAGCCAAATGAGGAGTATGTTGTTATTAATAGCCATTTAAATACATTTACATTTTTTTATGAGGTTGCTATGGGTAACGTATTCCTTTTTCTTTCCTTCAGCTATATATAATCTGTATTTTATGGCACTCTACCAGTTCTGGGTTGAACCATTCAATGTGGAGCTGCTGCATGTCACCTAGATTGGTGCAGACAGTTTGTGTGTGACATTGTGCTCATTCATTATACCTTGAAGAGCATGAATTGTGCTGGAGGGGAGAAATGCTCAACTTCAATAGGTTGGAAAAAATGTTTCATGACATCCACCTGTTGTGAGTTAATTATGTTCCTCGACAGACTGCTGTAAACCTGTATTCCCCAATGGAAGAGGGAAAAGAAAGGATTGTGCAATGGTGAAGTGGATTTGATGGACAGAAATTGTGCTGTGTCTGCTTTAGTCACAATGTAAGCACTAAGGTGCCCTTTAATTAAAGCCAACTCTAAAGAAAATTCATTATTTTACATATTTGAGGGCTAGTTGAAAAATAATATTTAATGGGTTTTTTAGTACACATTTTAAATTATCATAAAGTTTGATATAGAAATTCAATTTTATAACGAAAGGTATTTATACATCCCTACTTTCAGCACAAGACCCAAAAGCAAAGAGTCAGTCAGTCTTTGTTTATGGAAGGCAGGTGTCATTGCTGTGAAAATTGATGGGAGTGGCGGCCCGTCCATAGGGGGAGCCCGGGCGCCGCCCCCCCAAGTCAGTAAACATTTTTTTTATAATAATAAAAAAAAAAATATTTAAACATGTCCCTTTAAGAAAAAAAAAAAAAAGGTCCTTATGTACACTGTGTCCAGGCGCCGGGCGCAGTGAGTATGGGTAGCGCCACACCTGTGCAATCACGAGATTGCAGACGAGGCGATACCTTGGCAGCCAAAAAATGCCTTTGTGGCGCAGCCCATCCCGCCACAGCTTCCGGCGCAATGGACTGTATTGTGGCCGGGTGGGTGCACACAGTACAGAGTTTATTTCACCGCCCCACTGGGAAGTGCTTTCTGTGCTAGTGCCGACATCACTTGAAGAACAGGAAGTGACGTTGACTCTCTCACTTAGCTCAGAGGAACCCAGTGCCTGTGTGGAACAGGTAAAGATTAGCCATGCATTCCCATCAGCTTATAATGTAATTATACAATTTGCTTATATGAAGAGTTTGGCGGCAAAGTTTGGTGGCATTTGACTGATCTAATATGAGCAAATGGCCATATTTTGTCATCATCATGGACTTTATATGGCTATGTGCCCATATTAAGCCAATGATGTCACGAGTATCCCCACTGCTTTTTACCTCCTGCATACAGCATTTTGGCCCAACATAGATAGTTAATTGCCATGTTCAGACTAAAAACAGTTTGGTTCAAAACCAAGATCATCCCTAGCACTGATAAGGACTAAGAAGCCTGAAACAGCTGTATGAAAGTTAGTTATAATGGCTCTGTAATGGCTCTGTTATGATAATATTTGGGCTGTAAACCAGTAGTTCTCGATGCACGGATGACTAAAATGGGCAAAAAGGAATTATTTGCATGACTGTACCCTCTTAGGCCGCGTACACACGGTCGGTCCAAACCGATGAAAACAGCCTGAAGTCCAGTTTCATCGGTCAAAACCAACCGTGTGTACGGCCCATCGGTCTGTTGTCCTTTGAACAAAAAATAGAGAACTTGCTTTAAAATCGAACCGGTGGACGGCTGACCATCGGTCCAAACCGATGGTTAGTACACAAAAGCATCGGTTCAAAACCCGCGCATGCTCAGAATCAAGTCGACGCATGCTTGGAAGCATTGAACTTTGTTTTTTTCAGCACGTCGTGTGTTTTACGTCACCGTGTTCTGACCCGATCGGTTTTTGAACTGATGGTGTGTACGCACATCAGACCATCAGGCCACTTCAGCGGTGAACCGATGAAAAAGGTCCGTCGAACCATTCTCATCGGATGGACCGGTCGTGTGTACGCGGCCTAACCCATAAGCAGAGACTGAGTTCTTTGTCTTTGACTTTTGTGCTGGAGGTAATACTTCCTCAACGCCTGTCAGACGCTGATATACCAACCTCTAAAAAAGCTATCCACCACAATAATCTTACTGCCTGTCTAAAAGAAGCCTAAGAGCAAACAACTCAGGTAGACTATCAATGGGGACCTGAAATGGTTAGCTACAAAAGTCCTTAAAGCAGTAGTACAGTTTTACCAAAGAAAATAAACTAGCACATTATGCCTTTTTATTTGCCTTTTAAATAAAGTTCTGCAGTGATGCCCTGACACAGCTGCTGGCGCTTCATCCGGTTCTTCCAGGTTCGTCTGCTCTGGCCAAAGGAGCCACTGTTTACTATGTCTTCTGTTTCCTGTGTTCATGACTCTGCAAGCAGAACGACACACTGTGACACACCTGAGCTGAAGGGGGAGATGTATACAGTAGCCTAACAGTTTATAAGAAAAGCAATAATTGTTCCATAAATATATAAAAAATGGTAATTGAGATATAATGTTAGTGACAAATAGTGGAACTGAGAGCAGTTCCGAACTCCCACACTACGTGTAATCCTGCCCAAAAGGAGTATCACTACTATAGTAGTACAGCAGTGTATAATAAACCCCTTTCTCCACTTGCTAGCATGTTGGGGCCCAAATCTGATGTTGGAGCACTCAAGGTAAGGTTCCTCTACACATTGGTTAAGGCACCTGCACTGTGACCTACACAGGCATTCATTTTAACAGGATGTAGTGGGACTGGCTAGTGGCCTGTTACTGACTCCTCTGGCAACAGAAGTCCTGTCTCTGTTCCCCTTCAGTGGCTCGATAACGGTAGCATCCGCAGCACTCTCTCCAACAACTGGGAAGTGGGTTCATTCAGTGATGATCCCAGGTACCAGGGAGTGTCCTCTGCAGTGTCTCTCTCTGTCTCAGATGTGGTAGTAAGTGTCTTGCCAAGAACCAGTTACAAACGCTCTCTCCCTGAATGTTCTCCTTGCATCTCTCTATGCCCAGGAACAACCTTCATCTTCCAAGCATGCATGGAATTTTGTGCGTTGGAATTGTGTACACACGATTGGAATTTCCAACAACAAAACTTGTTGTCGGAAAATTTGAGAACCAGCTCTCAATTTTTTTTGTCAGAAATTCTGACAGCAAATGTCCGATGGAGCCTACACATGGTCGGAATTTCCGAAAAAAAAACCCAAGCTCCCATCGAACATTTGTTGTCGGAAATTCCGATCGTGTGTATGTGGCATTACAGTAACAGTCTCAGTAACTGGTAGAATTGGTGCTTTAATCTGCCTCAGAACAATCTCCAGCAGTGTGCGGGTGCAAGCACTAATGATATATGGACAGCCGCACTCCAATTTCTTAAAAAGACGTGCCCTTTATTAGGTAAAGGAAAAATGCACTACAAGTATCAGCACACAGTGGGAAAAACCACTGACGCGTTTCACATTGGATATCAATGCTTAGTCATAGCTATGACTAAGCATTGACATCCAATGCGAAACGCGTCAGATGTTTTTCCCACTGTGTGCTGATACTTGTAGTGCATTTTTCCTTTACCTAATAAAGGGCACGTCTTTTTAAGAAATTGGAGTGCGGCTGTCCATATCTCTCTTCTTTTGCATATCCCGTGCATTGCCGGCACCCATTGGTTCCTGAGTGGACATTGATTGTTCTAGTGTGCTCACCTGGAGCGGCAGCCTTCCTTCCTGCAAGCACTAATGATACTGTAGGTAGTGTAGGCAATAGTGATCTCACTGGTTAATATCCAACAGGTCACACAGCATCAACACAGAAATGCAGCAGTATTTCTTCAGGCACGCTATAGGCAAAAAAAAAAAAAACAATAAAATCAAGCGCTCTCCAGATTAAATGTAAAAGATAAGAAATATATATATATATATATATATATATATATATATATATATATATATATATATAGGCAAGTTGTAAGGTGGCAGTGAACTGGATATTAGGACAAGGTGGGGAAAAAAAGATAAATGGCAACTGTCTTTTATAAAAATTATTATATGGGAATTTTAAACCATATAAAAAATGTAAAAGAAGGTGATATGAAAAAGTTCAGTCCATAGGATCAAGTTCATATAATGTATACTATAGATACTCTTGCTGAGGAGGCTGCCAGCTGTCGAGAAGAAGCAATTTCTGAAACAAACAAAAGAACAAAAAGCGGCGCCCTCTAAGCGTAGTATAACATTTAATAGATACACAAAATCAAATAAATTCTTATGAGGGGGTACTCACAAGACTGCGGGGAGTACAGGCAAATCAATAATAAAGTGTCATCCGTGGCTGACTTCCGGGATACAGGGACTCCGCTGATGTGGAGATCACTCGATCAACAATGGCTCAGACCTCACTTGGGGGAGAGAGACACGGTGGATGGTCCAACAGCTCTTGCACGGTGCAGCGTCTGTAGGGGATCCCTAGGTGGTTAACCAACGCTGGTGGAGCTGGGGAGTACAGAGACACCGTGAACCGGCGTGATGGAACGCAGCCGTGGAGCGCAAGCGGCGGGGCGTCACTTCCGGGTTAGGTCAGGTCACGGGGCAGTGCACGCGTTCGAGGCATGCGTGCCTCTTCTTCAGCCTCTATACGCTATAGGCAAAGCTTACTTCACCAAGACAGCATCTGCAGAAGGGGTGGCTGACTGGCAGGATAGAAGGATCATGGAGACTTTTGTAAAGATGATAGCAGCTCTTGCGACCAGTGCTTGAGGGGTGTACAGCTGTATCCCTACACTTGCCCTCTTTGAACTAGAACCTTTCCCTGTCGCTACAGTAAGTCTCTATCCCTAACAAGTGGGTTTCTGACCTTCCTCTGTCAACTCACAAGTGCGCGCAAATCCCGGCAGGGTCCCTTATGTATTAAGGGCTGCCCCATTCAAGATGGCAGCGGAAAGTCACTAGGGTTTGCAGTATCTGGCTGCTCTTCCTATGACACCTATGGTGCTGCTGAGAAACATCATTGCTCTGAGTCTCTACTCCATCCACACAGTGGCCAGACACCATCTACTTAACCCCTTCAATAAAGGGCTTTTACACCCACCTCCATACCGTGCCTATTCTGGCAATTTTCTCCTACATGTACAAATCATCATTCTTTTGCTAGAAAATGACTCAGAACCCCCAAACATTATATTTTTTTTTTTAGCAGACACCCTAGGAAATAAAATGGCGGTCATTGCAACTTTCTATCTTGCACGGTATTTGAGCAATCATTTTTCAAACGCCTTTTTTTGGGAAAAAGAAGGGTTTCATGAATTAAAAAACAACAAAACAGTAAAGTTAGCCCACTTTTTTTGTAAAATATGAAAGATGATGTAATGGTGAGTAAATAGATACCTAACATGTCACGCTTTAAAATTGCGCACACTCATGGAATGGCGCCAAACTTTGTTACTTAAAAATCTCCATAGGCGACGTTTGAATTTTTTGCAGGTTACCAGTTTTGAGTTACAGAGAAGGGCTAGTGCTAGAATTGTTGCACACGCTCTAACGCACGCGGCGATACCTCACATATTTGGTTTGAACGGCATTTACATACGTGGGCGGGACTTACGTGTGCGTTAGCTTCTGGGCGCGAGCTACCGGGGACAGGGGCGTTTAAAAAAAATATATATTATTTATTTTTTTATTTTACTTATTTATTTATTTTTTACACTTTTTTTTTTTATCACTTTTATTCCTATTACAAGGAATGTTAACATCCCTTGTAAGAGGAATGCTGTGTCACAGGTCCTCTTTATGAAGAGATGCAGGGTCAATAAGACCCCACATCTCTCCTCCAGGATGGAAAGCATGAGATCGTGATTTTTTTTTTACCGATCTCATGCTTACTAGCCGCAATCGCGGCTTTGTTTACTTCCGAGTAACGTCATCACATCGCGCGGGCCTCCGACGATCATAGAGATGACTGGTGACCATCTGGTCACCAGTTATCTCTATTCTTTCCGTCTGGCGCTGGACGATTCTTTCTCCGGGCCCCCGATGGCACGGGAGAGCCCAGAGAAGCACCGGATGGCGGTGGGATGTCCCCTCCCACCGCCTATAAAAACGATCAAGCGGCGGAACCACTGCTATGATCATTCTTATGGTGCGCAGGATTGCCACCGGCAAACAATGATATCTGAATGATGCCTCTAGCTGCAGGCATCATTCAGATATCACAGCACAAAGTCCAGGACGTCATATGACGTCCACCCAGGATGGGAGATCCCCTCTGTGGACGTCATATAACTATGTGCGGTACAGAAGTTGTTAATGGGGTGAGAACTACAGTTGCATACATGTTAATAAATTTTGAATGAATTTCAGACATATTTCAGGCTGGTGCCTTTGACATAAGCCAAACAACCCTGACGTCTCATAATTATAGATGAGCTTGGGCATCCTCCAAACTCACCACTAGCCAAACTCACGTTCTTTTGTTACTTCAGTGAACTGCAGGCCAGGTCATTTCCACCTCACAGCTCACCTTTACAAAGAAGTGGGCTATGGGTAGGGAATGACCCAGCCCCAATCTCATTGACCCCGCCCAAGAGCGTCAATTGAGAGGACACCCAAGCTCATCACTACATATAATGTACTTCACTTCATGCAACTTTTTCTAGAGATCCCCTTTAAACAAATTATTATCATCAAAATAAAGACCCTGACAGAAAGGACTCAAGGACACTTGTATTTTCCATGCTAAAATTTGCCACAAATAGTCCCAGATATACACAGTGAACAGCAGGATAAATGTCTCTTACCCAGCATGATGACGATTAATAGAGATTAAAGTGTACACTGAGAGGCTTTCGTGCTACATGTTTTAACATGGAAAATCAATAATTATTCAGAGTGTTTTCTAGAGCGGTTCATCAACCAGAGGGTTATCCAGATTCTGAGAGAGATTCTCATTTATAATTAACATACTAAGTGCCCACATTGCAGGTACTGTACGCCATCAATTTGTTTCTGTTATATGATGGTCTAGATGAGGCATTTACTGGCAAGGCAAACTGTTTTATAGGGCTATTAAATACACACACATCTAAGTTTTCTTAAAGGAAACCCATATACTTATCATTTATTGTAGTATGTGCTAATTATATGAATAATGATTAATGTAAATACCATATTTATCGGCATATAACACGCACAGGCATATAACACACACGCTAACATAACACACGCTAACTTTAAGAGGGAAGTTTCAGGAAAAAAGCTTTCCACCGCCCCCCTGCGTATAACACGCAGGCACAGTTTACCCTCTATTTTTAGGGTTAAAAAGTGAGTGTTATACGCCAATAAATACAGTATTTGTTAGTATTTATCAATGCTTCTTCCTTCAGTATTTTAAACTGTAGATCAGGGGTGTCCAACCTGTGGCCCAAGACGGCTATAAATGCAGCCCAACACAAAATCCTCACCTTTCTTAAAAATGTTGATTTTTTGGGAATTAAAAAAAAAGTGTTTACACTTAGCAAACATATGTGACCAAAGAAAAAGTAAAGTGTCTCTTTAGAGCCGGTTCACACAGGGGCAACGCGACTTCCAGCATGACTTTGGGAGGCAACTTGGACACGACTTGAGTATGAATCATCAGGCAACTTACAAGGCAACTTCAAGTCGCCTCCAGGACAGGAGGCTTTCCAGTGGCCAATCAAACAATCAGCTATGTGGGAGGGAGGGGGAGGGAGGGGTTTGCCAGAGAAATGTATGTTATCTTCCTGTATTGTTGCTTCAGTTAAGACAGTGATCAGACTTCTGATGCAACTTCCATTGAAATCAATGGGTACAAGTTGCCTACAAGTTGCCTAGAAGTCGGATTGAAGTAGTACAGGAAACTTTTCTGAAGTCGGAGCGACTTCAGTAGTGTGTATTAAGACGGCTCTCATTCACTTCAATTGATTTTCTCAACCACACGACTTGGGACGACTTGGGGCAACTTCAAGTCGGATCCCAGGTCGCCCCTGCGTGAACAGGCTCTTACTGGAATTTTATAAGTTTTATCATCCTAAAGAAAAATATCCCACTGTTCACTATCACGCCCTATTTATGTCATCAGTTTCCAGCAGCATCTATATTTGTGTTCAATTATTTTCAAGGATGAAGCACGCAAAGGGCAAAATTAGAACCAAAATATCTGATGAGCACCTTGAGTAAGAATTGTTGCTACATCCATCAAATTTCAGCCAGATAGTAATGTATTAGTTTATAAAAACCAGTGTCAAATATCACACTATATTTATGTTGCCGTCTTTTACGTTTATAATAAAAAATATTACGAATTTCTTTTTTTTTTACTTTGATAGGTACATTATCAATATCAGTGATCGTCAACTTGTGCTCTGCCCAACTTATTCTGCTCATCAGCTATCCTTATTGTTAGTGTATTTTATGTGTGATCCAAGACCATTCCTCTGCTTTCAATGTGTCCCAGGAGGGTCAAAAGGTTGGACAATCATGATGCAGACAGAATAATTATAACTATTATTATTGCAAAAGAAATAATGGAGTTGACTTTTCTTCAGCCCCGGAAAGGTTTTACCAACTTCCTGACCAGGCCACTTTTTGCGATACGGCACTGCGTCGCATTGACTGAAAATTGCACAGTTGTGCGACGCTCTACTTAAATAACATTGACCTCCTTTTTCACTCAAAAAAGCTTTCTTTTGGTGGTATTTGATCACCTCTGCGGTTTTTATTTTTTGTGCTATAAACAAAAAAAGGCCGACAATTAAAAAAACAACAATATTTTTTAAATTTGTGCTGTAATACATATCCAAAAAGTGGAAGTGGAAAAAAATTGTTTCTTTATCAATTTAGGCCAATATCTATTCTGCTACATATTTATGGTAAAAAAATCTCAATAAGCATATATTTGTTTGTTTGCACAAAAGATATAGCGTCTACAAACTACGAAATAGATTTAGGGACTTTTATTTATTTATTTTTTACTAGTAATGGCGGCGATCTACGATTTTTAGTGGGACTGCGACATTGCGGCGGACAAATATGACCCATTGTGACCAGTGCCACCAATATAGTGATCAGTACTATAAAAATGCACTGACCACTGTATAAATGGCACTGGCAGGGAAGGGGTTAACACTAGGGGACCATCAAGTGGTTAAATGTGTTCCCTGGGAGTCGTCTCTAACTGGATTCACTGGAGGAAAAGAGAGATTGTGATTCAGCTTAGCTGAAATACAATCTCTCACTTTTCCTCCCTAACAGGTCAGTGGTGTGCTTTGGTTACATCGGTCTCTCCTCTGAACGATTGGCTCCCGTTGTGTACAATCACAGCGGAAGCGGCGTGCCCCCTAAACCACATGCACTAAATCATATACAGGTACATGTACATGGCCTCAATGTCGCAGTAAATGTACATGTGGCAGTCTGGAAACAGCTAAAGGCAAATAGACTGTGCACTATGCAAAGTGCAGTTGCTCCAGAGCTGAGTAAATGAGCAGAAGCTTTGCTGACTTTTATCATCCATTCATGTGCAAGGAAAAATGCAGTTTCTTTTATTTTTCTTGCACATGATTGGGTATTCTTTGCACCTTTCTTCGAACCTTTACCTCATTTAGGGTCCTTTCACACGGAACGGACCGTTTCTGTGTCCGCTCCGTGTGTCCGCCAAAGCTCAGCGGGGATCCTCCGTCATCCCCTCTGAGCTGTCGGCGGATAGGGCGGTCCCCGCACACAGTGCAGAGACCACCCTGTCTCTGCTCCGCTCTCCCCTATGGGGGATCGGATGCAGACGGACCGTCTGTCCGTCTGCATCCGTTCCGCCGAACAAAAGAAAAATAGGGTTTCTTCCGTTCGCAAAAGCGGATCCCGACGGACGCGGACGTTAGCGGATGCTCCATCCGCTAACGGACGCGATCCCATAGGGATTCATTACAAGTCCGTTAACGGACTTGTAATGAACGGACGAACGGTCTGCTAGTGTGAAAGGACCCTAACTAAGCTTTGGAGCAACTGCACTTTGCAAAGTGCACAGCCTATTTGCGTTTAGTAAATCAACCCCATTGCATCGACAGTTTACATGGTAAAGACAAAAGGGAGAGAAAAAGCACAAATCCCATAGTGTAGCAACAAATGGGAAAAGATTTATTAAAAATAAAAATGCACTCACAAGAGATAAAGCATGTGCAAGGTGTGACTACCTGAGAAGTCATTGGACCAGATGCCCCAGCCTTGGCCATTGATGTGGGGATGGAAACATTGATGGTTAATGTTTGTCAATCCTCTTTCAGATGGAATATGTTCCTTTTAAGCTTCTTCAATTTTCCTAAGGAAGCAGAAGAATCACAAAATGTGTAGACAGAAGCTTACATGTCTAGAGTATCTCATTATATTCTTTATTTAGAGAATTGCATTTTCAATGTTGGCTTGTATATTGTTTATGTAATAACTGTACTTTTCTGTTTAATGCACCTACTCTTTTCTCCTTCTCTTTCCTTTTCTCTCACTTCGACATTAGCTCAATATACAGTAAAGGGAATGCTTCCCCATACTGCTGGAGGAAATGTGACCAAATAGGAACCGTTTTACATATAATGTGGGATTGCCCCCATATACGAGATTTCTGGGAAGAGTTTTTTTCTTAGCACTATTGTAGGATCTCAAGTACCCCCTTCCCTAGACCTAGCCATTCTCAATCTGAATAATAAGCAAATTACTCTTACTGTAAGAAAAGTGGTGATACATACTACTAGCAGCTATACTCTCTATAACAAAATTATAGAAATTACATACACCTCTAAAAGTACTTGATCTTGTTAAAAGTAGTGTTGAGCAGAATACGCCATATTCGATTTCGCGATATATCTCGAATATATAGTCGAATATTCGAGATATATTCGCTAAATTCGAATATTCGTGATATTTTATCGAAATGAAATGATTGCGAATTTTCGCTATTGCGAATGCGAAAATAATTGCGAATTTTCGATAACTGCGGTAGGAGCACTCTGATTGGCTCAGAATATTCGTGATATTTTACAATACAAAATAATTGCGAATATTCGGCAAATGCGGAAGGAGCACTCTGATTGGCTCAGAAAAATCTTGATATTTTACAATACAAAATAATTGCGAATATTCGGCAAATGCGGAAGGAGCTCTCTGATTGGCTCAGAATATTCTTGATATTTTACAATACAAAATAATTGCGAATATTCGGCAAATGCGGAAGGAGCACTCTGATTGGCTCAGAATATTCTTGATATTTTACAATACAAAATAATTGCGAATATTCGGCAAATGCGGAAGGAGCACTCTGATTGGCTCAGAATATTCTTGATATTTTACAATACAAAATAATTGCGAATATTCGGCAAATGCGGAAGGAGCACTCTGATTGGCTCAGAATATTCGTGATATTTTACAATAGAAAATAAAAAGTGTTTTGCATTGGTGGTGATTCTTTACTCTATCCATCTGTCACAGCCGTTTGTCAATCAAACACCTTGAAGATTGAACACGTTCATGCTGCATGCTTTGGACTTTTTTTCACTTCACATATCAAAGACATTTTTATGAAAGATTATTTTTCTATTATTGGGACTATATTTCTTTATATATTTGTTTCACTGTGTATTTCACAAGTTATTTGCGCTTGCTTATTTTATAATTTGCCCACATGTCTTGTCACTAGACATATTTTTTATTCTTGTAGAGCGACTCCATTTTCTGTCTTGTATTAATTTATGTTGTATAACATTTTTGAGTTGCTGCTGTATTCTCCCCTTTTTTTAAGGTATGCGCAATTTTTTCCTTCTTACAAAAAAAAATAATATCAAACATACAAATATTCATAACAGAAACATACACAAAGCCCCCCCCCCCCTTTTGCATCAGAGACAATCAGAGTTCTCCTACCACAGTTATCGAAAATTCGCAATCATTTTCGCATTCGCATTAGCGAAAATTCGCAATTTTTTTTTTATATTCGGCAACATAAAAGGATCGCCTCAGCTTAGCTTCTCGGCCCAGGGTCTCTAATCATACCAGCAATGCTTTTAGACGACGATAGGATGTGATCTGTTTTAAAAATAAAATTGAAAAAATGCGAATATTCGGAATTGCGAATATTCACCGCGAAATTCGAAATATATCGCGAATATTCGAATATGCCATATTCGAGCCGAATATTCGCAATACGAATATTCGTGAGCAACACTAGTTAAAAGGACCCAAACACATTGCACATGCAAACTTTTAATGACAACAGACAGGAAGACCTACAGTTCCTACATGAAAGTACAGTATGGTCCAAATGGTATGAAAGATACACTAGCTGATTTTGTGAATAACTATTCTCACACATATTACTTATATCTGTTAACTACTATAAGCTATGTAAGCTAAGCACCAAACGGGGAAGATGACTGGATGGAAAGAGTTTGTTTGCTATACAATACACACTTATGCCGCATACAGAAGATCAGAAATTCCGACAAGAAAAGTCTGATGTGAGCTTTTGGTTGGAAATTTTTCTATACACTTCCCCAGATCTGTGCCTCGATACCATCCTGCCTTGGATGTCTACAGACAATTCCATGGTCTTCATGGCTTGATTTGTATTCTGACATGCACAGTTAACTGTGGGACCTTATATAGACAGATGTGTGCTTTTCCAAATCTTGTCCAATCAACTGAATTTACCACAAAGGGACTCCAATAAAGATGTAGGAACATCTCCAGGATGATCAGTGGAAACAGGATGTATCTGAGCTCATTTTTGAGTGTCATGGCAAATGCTGTGAATACTTATGTAGATGTGATTTTTTTGTTTTTTATTTTTAATAAATTTGCAAGGATTTCAAACAAACTTCTTTCACATTTTCATTATGGGGTATTGTTTGTAGAATTTTGAGGAAAATAATGAATTTAATCCATTTTGGAATAACAAAATGTGGAAAAAGTGAAGCGCTGTGAATACTTTCTGGATTCACTGCGTTGTTATGCTCCTGGTCAAGTTGTAAACTTTATAATGAACAAGCCATGACTTGGCTGAGAGTAGTCAGACTTGGGCTTACATGTCTAACATTGGGCTTACATGTCTAACATTCATCTTATCATAGGTGTGCGCAGCCTATTGCATTAGGGTGTGCACCCCAAAGCCCAAACACACACTACTAATCACTCACGATGTTCATTCAAAAAGGGAAGGGGCTGGTAAATTATATATTTACTGGCCCCTTCCTCACTCCTAAAACATCCCAGCAGCAACAGCCGATAGGAGAGGAGGGAAGCTGGCAGCGCTGTGGGGGGAAAGATGGGAGCCAGGGCAGTAGAGGGAATCTGTTCTGCACAGGGTGATTAGGGTGTGCCTGGGCACACCTGGCACACCCTGTGCGCACACCTATGCATCTTATGTATATGGTCAACTGTAGCTGGATACACACTATACAATTTTCTGTAGATGTTTTCCCTCAGATTTACCAAAAACATATAATATGAGGTCAAACCTTAAGAGTTTAAATTTGTACTGTATGCAATTAGACAGGCCCTTGTACTACATGGTTTTGGTAAATCTAAAGGAAATCAGAAAACAAAAGTTGTATAGTGTGTATGGGGTCTAAATACAAGTTAGTTTGATCACTGGTGACTTTTTTGTATCTCTTAGGTGCATGGAAAGAGCGCTGTACCTAAGTTGCTAGCTGCCTATCGATTTTTTTCATCTATGCTGACATAGGGGTTAAATTACTAAAGGGGAAACAGACTGTTAACTTTGCAAGGGAAGTTGCACTTTTATGGGAATGTTCCCCAGAATTTAGTGAATGCTGTGAAGCCCTGTTGACTTCCATCATCCAATCATGTTCAAGCAAAAATGCTTTTTTTTTTTTTCCCTTGCACATAAATGGGTATTTATTGCAAGGTGAAATTTCACCACAATCGCTAAGCTCTGGGCAGTGACGGCTGGCAAACAAACTGAAAAAAAAAAATCAATTGTAGCCACTGTGCCCATCAAACGCAGCCACTGTGCCCATCAAGTGCAGCCACTGTGGCCATCGAACACAGCCACTGTACCCATAAATTGCCGCCACTGTGCCATCAAATGCAGCCACTGTGCCCTTCAAGCGCAGCCACTGTGGCCATCATGCGCAGCCACTGTACCATCAAATGCAGCTACTGTAACCATCAGTTGCTGCCAGTGTGCCCATCAATTGCCGCCAATGTGCCCATCAATTGCTGCCATTGTGCCCCATTAATTGCTGCCAGTGTGCCCATCAATTGCTGCCAGTGTTCCCCATCAATTGCTGTCAGTGTGTCCCATCAAATGCTGCCAGTGTGCCCCATCAATTGCCGCCAGTGTGCCCCATTAAATGCTGCCAATGTGCCCCCCCACCCGCCCGACACTTACATGTCTCAGGTAACGGCGCTTTCCTCCATGCGCCAAATCCTTGATGTCTTCTCCCGTCCTCTTCCAGTCTTCTGCTACGATTGGATGCCTGATAGGTGTCCAATCACAGCACCTGTCGCTTCAGCCAATCAGGTGACAGATAACCAGACCCGTTGCACCTGATTGGCTGAGAGGCGGGTCAGTGTTAGGAAATCGATTTATTCGCCTCCCTAACACAACACTGAGTAAACAGCGAACGCACAGCATTGCGCCCGCTGTTTAGCTGGAAGCCTATGGCTCTAATCAAGACTCCTATTAGAGCCCACGGCTCTAATCAGGCGCTTCACAAAAAAACGACGCTGTAATTCAGATGCCAGGCACTCGACAAGGGGCCAGACACCTGAATAGGGGGTGGCAGTAGCGACAATAGATAGATTCATGCAATGCATGAATCAATCTATTGGTGGTGATAGACAGGTGCAGGAGCGAGGGGTTGTCACTAGCTATGGGCATAGTTTCCATGCAAAGTTCAACTTCACTTGCAAAGTGAACAGCATATTTGCCTTTAGTAAATAATCTCTATACAGTACACTGGGAAGAGTAGAAGTCCCCTTTCAGATTATAGAAATGATGACGATAGCAAATTTGGGATTTTCCACCAAAAAATCTTGCAAAAGCCTCCAAAAGATATAAGAAGCCTATGGATACCTATCGTTATTCCTCTATTACTACAAGCTAAAGTAAAATATGTCATGGTTGCCGACTACCTAGAAATGAAAGGGTTATAATTTGCAGATAGCTTTTATTGTATTCTTTGGGACATGAATAATTAACCTGTCTAGATATCTTATTGTGATTCTGTTTTCTACTGCAGCAGATCGATGCAAAAGCAATCCTGTCCACTAAGCATAACTTCCGCACCGAACCAGATCATTCCACTTGCAAAAAAGACACAAATCCAGTTGTTTTTATTTTTAACTCTATAAACATTATCTGTTCTATTTCAGGACACTTTGGAGGGACTGCATAAGGCCGCAACGCGTCTGAGAAAAGTCTCCAAATGATATTTGTTCACCTAGCGAGATGTACGCCACTGCAGACAGACCTCCAGGCCTGCAAACCTCAAGCCACCTCTCCAACAGAAACAGTAATTAACGCAAGGAGATCAGGAGGCTGGAATGAGAGTGGAAAGCAGTTATATGCAGAATTATGGTCATGGCTTTGCAAGTTTGCATTTGCTTGAGATTTACTTTTATGATCTGTTTGTGTATTCTAAAAACATACATGTTAATCCCTCTTGACATCACTCACCATAAAGTGCTCCTATGTTCATAGAGTTACAGATCTGAACTAAAAATAGATAACATAGGAATAAGATGTGTTCCTAAAAAAAAAAAAAGAAGAGATTTATGGAATCAGAACTCCACCTTAACGAGTTCAGCAAAATTAAGTGAGCAAAAGGGGTAAAATCTACTTGTACTTTCCATATACTATTTTTATTTTTCTGTCGTCACCTATGTAGTGGTGACATATTCTGTATAGCTTCAAAGCAGTATTAAATCCCCAACATTTTTTGTATAGCTCATATGAGCAAAATAAAAAAAGCCTCCCTTAGTAATTATTTGTTATAATTCTGCACCAGCACTAATGCCCCGTACACACCACCGGTTTTCCTGTTGGAAAAAGTCAGATGAGAGCTTTTGGCCTGGAATCCTGACCATGTGTATGCTCCATCAGACTTTTTCCTACAGGAAAACTGCCGGAAAAAAAATAGAGCAGGATCACCTTTTTCCCACCAGGATAAAATCCTAGCGGGAAAACCGTTCGTCTGTATGGAATTCCGACGGGAAATAAAACATGCATACTCAGAAGCATTGAACTTAACTTTCTTGGTTCGTCGTAGTCTTTTACGTCACTGCGTTCTTGGCAGTCAAAATTTCAACAAACTTTTGTGTGACCGTGTGTATGCAAGACAGGCTTGAGATGAATTCCGTCGGGAAAACCATAGTTTTTTTTCGAACGGGAAAACCGATCGAGTGTACGGGGCATCACAGTTTACAGCTTTCAATGCTGCTGGCTTCTGTTCTCTTAGTGCTGCTCCCCTGAATGTCCGTTCTTCACAGGAAAGGGTTAACATTGGGCAGTGCAGTCTTCAGACAGTCTGGTCAGCTTGAAGAAGTGAGGGGGGAGAAAGAGGGAGTATTATGTGGCACTTACCTGAAATCGAAGCCCCCAAAGTCCTCCTCGTTCCCCGTCGCCACTCACACCATGTCTTCTCGCAGCTTCATCCTGTTATCGCCGCTCTGGCGCTGTGATTGGCCGAATCGGCGATGACGTCACTCACGACAGGCAGATCCCCGCATATGCGGGAATATGACATTAACCCCAATTATGGCATTTACAAAAAAACGACATGCTCAGTGCGCCTGAGCCGTTGTCTACGGCGCGCATGCGCTGTAGACATTGGCGCCTGTCATTATTGTAAATATCTCCTAAACCATGCAGGTTTAGGAGATATTTCTTGCACCTACAGGTAAGCCTTAATCAATACCAGGCACTTTCCCCCCTTCCTGCCCAAGACAATTTTTATCTTTCAGCTCTGTCGCACTTTGAATCATAAGTGATAGCAGCCGCAGCCTAACTCCATCCAGGCCATGCCCCCTCATCAAGTTTCATCCCACCCATGGGGCTCAGGCCCCGTACACACGTCAGAGGAACTCGACGGGCAAAACTCATCGTTTTGCTCGTCGAGTTCTGTGTGAAACCGCCGAGGATCTCGGCGAGCCAACTTTCCTCATTGAACAACGAGGAAATAGAGAACATGTTCTCTATTTGGCTCGATGAGGAACTCGTCGGCTTCCTCGGCCGAAAGTGTACACACGCCGGGTTTCTCGGCAGAATTCAGCTCCGATCGAGTTTCTGGCTGAATTCTGTCGAGAAACTCGGTCGTGTGTATGGGGCCCCAGTCATGAATGTTGGATCCCATAGGTGGGGTGAAACATGTTGGGGGGCATGGTCTGGATGGAGGCTCAGGTTGCTATCACTTATTACATGATGGGCTTGTATGGTGTGCGGTGGCCTAGATTTTTCTCAATTTTTTATATTGAAAATTATACATTTAAATACTTTGTGTGTGATGATAATAGGTGGCACTAGCACACACAGTAAACAATGCAATGATACAGTATAATTAATTTAAAATCATTATGGGTTTAAATGAAGTGCAAATTATAGTGCTCAAAGCAACCAAAGCTTTTTTGGTCTTGTCTGCTTTCAGCAAAAGGAAATTCTGATTGGTTGCTTTGGGCTGCAGCACTTTGTATTTAGTGATTTGCTGTATTGAATAGATAGGGTACATAGATTGCCAAAGCAACCTCATAATATATAACTTCTGGGCACAGAGTGATCAGTCATCATATGGGTATCCATGTACCATCCATGTGGTACAGACTATGCACTAGTAATAGAGATGATAACAATCCCACTATCAAATAATACTTTACTACCAATTATTTGGTTCAAACCTAAGCCTGCTTTACCTAAATATCAAATTTCGTTTGGTTTGTCTCATATTCGGTAAAGGTAACTATTGTGCCCTAACTATAACTTTTAAAATTCAAAAGAGAGAAAGTACACCAAACACAGGATGGACTGTGGGTGTCTGTGGTAGTGCAGTGCCACGTCCTACATATGTTGGAAAGATAATTGTTGGAGGAGGACAAAAATGAACTTTATAGGCACCAATTATAAAAATATGAATATGTTTATTGATACAATTCCCATAGGGGTTATTGGAAGAACATTGCAATAAATGCATATAAAAAAATTAAAACAAGAGGATTAACACAGAAACAACTGTATTATACAGCAAAAGGTCAAAATTATCCAATAATGATCCAGAAGAGGCATCAAATAAAATCTCAGAAGAGATATGATGACTAGCATACATAGTAGATCACAACCAAGCTCGACATGTTTCGCGGAGACCGCTTCTTCGGGAGCTAATATTATTTCATCCAGGGTACTGGATAGAATTTTAGAAAACCGTAGGTCTTCACTGACAGAAAGATAATTGTAGTATTAGATAAGGTATACTCAGAGTGTCTTGTTGGTATTGGAGATGAAGGTGCATCTAGTTGTCAGCCAGGAGGGGAGAACACCTTGGCCCGATGAATCAATATACGAGGATGGTGAAGGAACCAAAACCATAAGAGAGACAATTGTCCCATGCGATTTAGATGATACTTCTAAAATTAATGGGGGCCAAAGAACACCTTACTGGCTGTATCATAGATGAATATCAACAAGAACACTTATAAACCGAGAGTCTGGTGATCGTCAGGAGATGTCTGTGTTGTCTGACCTTTTGCTGTATAATACAGTTGTTTCTGTGTTAATCCTCTTGTTTTATTTTTTTTATATGCATTTATTGTAATGTTGGTCCAATAACCCCTATGGGAATTGTATCAATAAACGTATTCATATTTTTATAATTGGTGCCTATAGTTCATTTTTGTCCTCCTCCAACAATTATCTTTCTAACTATAACTTTCACTAACGCACTCTTCTGAATACTGTGTTAGACTCCTGACATATTTTCCTTGTTCAAACATTTTATTGAAAAATGTAACACAGGGTACAGGAATAAAATGAGGGGCATTCCCAAAATGCAAAAAGAGAAAACAATGGTGCATACAAAGTATTCAAAAGAGATAATCGGGATGCAGCCCATGCACTTTACAGAAGTTTGAGAATCAGCCATAGGGCAAATAATGGTGTGAGCAAATATCTTGACACATAGAAGGTCATGAACCTAAGGGTAAACAATGATAGGTTATAAGTAAGGGTCAGGTAGAGAAGGACCCACGTGGGTGGGAGTCTGATATCAGGTGTGTCAAGAGATGCTGAGGTTTGGGGCCCACTAAGATACAAATGATCAAGGGTGCATAATTCTCTGTATCACAGATCAGTGAGGCTAGGCAAAAAGAAATGCCTTAAGGGGGGAGTGATCTGAAAGGGATCCAGGAGAAGAGAGGAGGGGAGAGGAATAGAGAATGAGGAGGAGCAAAGAGAATATTAGAATGAGGACGGGGAGAGTAGGAATGTTGCCTAGGGGAAGGGGTAGATTAAGGGATGGACAAAAAAAACTGGTGCCTACATGCAAGCAGAGCTAGGGAGGGGGTAAGCTAGGGGAGAAGTAATGAACTAAGAAAATCAGGGGGGAGGAAGTGCTCAGCCCATGGCTGCCACAAGCATTATTTTGTAACTTTGTTGAGGATTACCACCTCGATCCTAGCATGAATCATTGCTCTTGTGATTCTATTTTTGGTTTCCACAAAATTTTAATGGGCTGATTTCCAGGCCTTTGCGATTGTTTGCTTCGCAGCAGTGGTAACCTGTAGAAATAATTTGACTTGAAGTCGAGTGATCTCAGGGGGTTTTATAATTAATTAGGGCTACTGAAGGCTCTAGAGTATTTCCGACTAGAATCGAGAGAATACGAACAATTTCATACCAAAAAGATGGGGCAATTTCACCAAATGTGGAGGTGGGTGTCACTGTCTGAACAGCCTCGGGAACTGTTGGGCCTGACATATTTTCCACAAGCGATAGATGAACTCTATTTTTCTTTTCTTTGCTGTTCAAAAATTCCCTGTAATACTCTATTGAAAGAGAAAATTGAAATTTGCTCTATAATTAGGTTGTGTTTTTTGTTGATGCAATGAATTCTGGAAGCTTGATATTAGCTTTCCATTTTTATTTAAGTATTAGAAATTTTGTTTTTCTGCACTGGCTTGTTTTGTGGTCTAATGGCCTTGCAATAGTCATACAGAGACACATACATAAACATGTGTGTAATTTTTATTTTTTTTTTAAAGTGAGAACTTTCACCTACAGGTAAGCCTAGATTAAGGCTTACCTGTAGGTGCTTGCAATATCTCCTAGACCTACACGGTTTAGGAGATATTTGCAATAAATAATGCACCGATGTCTATGGCGCAGGCGCACTGAGCGTGCCGTTGCTGAATGACATCATGCCGCCAGTGTCAGCTCCCGCACACATGCGTGGGAGTGACGTCATTGCTGATCTGGCCAGTCACAGCAACGAAGCAGCGATACCCGGAATGAAGAGAGTGAAAGATGGACGCTTCGTGGAGGTGAGGAAATCGGGGACATTGCAGGCTTCGGTTTTAGATAAGTGATACATAATGGGCTACTTTGAGATGCATAGTAGCTCATTATGCTTTACCTTTGCAGGGAAACAAAGAGGAAGTAAACCCATTAGGGTTTACTTCCTCTTTAACTAATGCCCTGTACACAAGATCGGTTCATCCGATGAAAACGGTCTGATGGATTTTTTCATCAGATATCCGATGAGCTGACTTTCATCAGTCGTGCCTACACACCATCAGTTAAAAAAACGATCGTGTCAGAATGCGGTGACGTAAAACACAACGACGTACTGAGAAAAATTAAGTTCAATGCTTCCGAGCATGTGTCGACTTGATTCTGAGCATGCGTTGATTTTTAACCGATGCATTTCCCCACAGACGATCGTTTTTTTCTATCGTTTTTTTAACCATCAGATAATTTTAAAACAAGTTCCTAGTTTTTTCACCAATAGATAAAAAAAACGATGTGGCCCACACATGATCGGTTCGTCTGATGAAAACGGTCCATCAGACCATTTTCATCAGAAGAACCGATCGTGTGTACCATAACAGTTCATTTTTGGGTGGTGGGAAGATATTGACATCCAGAGGATAATCATTAAATAAATATAGGCAGAATAAACAAAACCGTGCAGGTGGTGCCTTTGAGGGAACCCAGAATTACAGTGATACCAAACCCCAGAGATTATTAAGGATACAAGACAAAATACAGGAGAGCTCATAGTGCAGTAACGTGAGCAAGATTTAATAATGAAAAAACATAAAATATTGCACTTACTAAGAAATAGTAGGGGGGGAGGGGGTAGGAGGCAGGATGCTGGAGCTGATGTTAAGTCCATACAAGGGATGTCTGACTCCCCGCCTTGGCCACAGGCTCAGGAGAAGTGATAGCTGCTGCTGGAAGATTTGACGCTACAAAAAGAAATGGAAGGAGCTGCGGAAGTCCAGGATTCAAACCAGAAAACCAACTGCTGATTCCCCTCTGATAACAGGAAAGCGTTTAAAGCAATTCAGGTTCTTTGTCAACAGCAACTCAGACTTTTAGTCACTTTGGACTTCACTGAGTTTTCCTGATTTCTTGAATGTTATATGTCATTTGTGTTTTTGTGCATGTCAATTAATTTACAGTGTGTGTTTCTAAAACCAATTTGCTTCCTAGCGAAACAAATGGTTAATTAATTATAACCAACACACACTCCCTGTGGGTGAGCGCAGTATAGTTCATAGGTATCCCCTGTGGTTCTTTTCCTGCAAGAGATTATTGAGGTGCCTCTAAGCAGGTTGTTAGGACACCAGAATCACGTTTTTGTGGTTGGTGGTGGTAGAGGCTGTGCCTAATTTCTGTCTTGCAAAAAAGTATTTACTTACTGAGCATGGAGGGGCTCTGGAGGTATCTAAAGGCAAATAGAGGGTATGTACTGCCACCTAATGGTACCTGCATTTGCATAGACATGTTGCTTTATACTCTTTACCTGCATCCACTAAATAGGTGGTCTTTGCTAATTATAACGCTTGATTGATAAGGATAGTCATCTAGTAACAACGGTTTTGTCTTTGAACTTATTCTGCCAAGAAGATTAAGAAATGTCCGATCCCAGCATTGCTTTGTTCCAGGTAATGTTAGATTTGGAACTAGGTTCTGATGTAGCAAGCCATGTATGAATCCTGTTTGGATTTATACAAATCTTTTATTACAGCCAAGTTCTCTGTCACAGACCGTGCAGTCATCCAGTGTGTACATACAAAGAAAACAGCTCATTGCTTTTAACACGAATGAATGCAAACCTGGGAATAACCTTGTGTGGACTAGAGTCAGCCAGCAGATTTTTCACATCATTCAATAAATGCAGCTGAAGGGCTAACTGGAGAGAGATGAATACATGTACATCATGTCAAGGGGTTTCATTTAAAGGGCGTGTTTTTATATATTAGCTTAGGTATAAAAAAAAATTAAGAAACAAAAAAAAAGAAATTTTACATAAAAACATTTTATATTTACTATACTAGTCAGCGTCTGTAGCTGTAGGCTCATTTGCAGATAGGGGCAATGTTAGACCTTCTACTAAGTGATCAGAGTCTCAATTGCGGTATATTTTGCCATGCTGTTGATAACATTATTTCAGTATTTGCAGAACATTAGATATGTGCGATTCAGTTCGTAACGAATGGATTTTCGTATGGATTTGTTCTTCGTACATTCGGATCAATTCGAACATCCAAATAGCTGAAAGAAACAAAATACGAAAATTACGAAATTACGAATAAGCAAAATAACGAACAAGCGAAAATACAAACCTATGAAAATACGAAACACCGAAACAGTAAAAGAACGAAAATTACATCTATAACAAATGATTTGCATTCCGTATTTTCAATCCTTTGTCTGTTCGTATGTTCATATTTCATTCGTGTGTTTGTAATTTCGTTTGTTCGTGTTCTTGAATCATTCTTTTTAATGGACAGTGTAAGAAAGTGTATCTTAATATGTATGTTTGTAATTTCGTATGTTCATATTTTCATTCGTATGTTCATAAATTTGTTTCTTTGTCTGTTGGTATTTTTGTGTTCTCGAATCGTTCTTTCGAATGGGCAGTTTAGTGAGTGATGTATCTTACTTAATATCTTAGCCAATCAGCTTATGTCTTTTGTGTCTGTGTCACAATGCATTCCTGAATCTTTTTAGATTCAGTTGAGGAGGAGACCGAGTCAGGTCTCGTGACTGAGGGAGTGGACTGGGAGTAAGTTCAGGACGTATTCGAAATTAAGCAAGATACACCCTCTCAAAATGGCGTCCAGGGGCGGAGGCTATAGCCGTGTGTTGAAAACGAAACTAAAATACATTACGAATGACCGCAATGTATTTACGAAAGTACGAATGCATTCGAAGCACGGTAGTAGACATGAATCAATGAAAACAAAACAATGTTATGAATCAACAGAAAAGGCAATCTCACAAAAGTAACAATTACAAAATTACGAGTAGTATACCGAATAAACAAAGATTATTATCTAACAAAATTACAAATTTTGAATCAAAGAAAATAAATTAGACAGAATTACGAATCATTCAGTATCAACAAAAATAAAACTGTTACAAAAATACGAACGAGTCCGAATATGAAAACTTGCGTCTAACAAAATTACGAATCTTTACGAATCTACGGAAACAAGACGAAACAAAACAACATTTTTGTTGTTCACATGTCTACAGAACATTGATTCAGAGCATTTTTTTAATTCCTTAGCTCTCGGAACCCTTTTTTCTGAGCTTACGCACCTTTCACACTGGGGACGTGGCCGCGTTGGCGCTAAAGCACTGCTCATTTTAGCTGTGTTTTATCGCTGTTTAAGCACTGCTTTTCGGGGTTCGGGGCGGGGTGCTTTTAATAAAAGGAGTTAAAAACTTCCATTTTTCAGTACTTTCAAAATGCTTTTATGCTGCTTTGAAGCTCTGCACATTCATTCCAATGGGCAGGGGCGTTTTGGGAGCAGTGTATACAGCGCTACCAACCTGGCCCAAAGATGCTGCTTGCAGGACTTTTTTTCCTGTCCCACAAGTGCACCGTCCCATTGTGAAAAGGCACACTGGAATGAATGAGAGGTGGTTTTTCGGACGCTTAGCAGAGGCTATTTCTGGCGCTAAAGTGCCTAAAAAACGCCCCAGTGTGAAAAGGGTCTTATACATTCTGCACTTTGAATGGATGTAAAGAAGAGGAACTTCTGATAAACTTCTGATAAATAAACTTACAGTATGTAGGAGGATTTGATTAATCTCTGTGTATCACCTGAGGCCAGTCACTTCACTGGGTATATAAGGGTTTACAAGCACTTTAAAGCATGGGAGGAAGCTGGACATTATGGAAGTTTTACATTCAGCTGCTTGATTTGTTTTAAAGAACTGAGTTTAATATCACTTTAAGTAACATCAATTAAAGGCATTACCAAATGGTACATCAGCATATTTCTATGGCTTGATTAGGGAAATGCATTATAAAATGTGATGGTGGCATTGGGGTTTCAGGATAATTTGGATGTCCTTTTTAAGTGCCTTGATTTTCTGGATTAATTTATGACATTTTAATGTAAAGTGTATTTGTCTGTGAAATGACTTTAAGTGAACCTAGCACTAGACATGCACCAGATATGTTAAGCATATGCATGCTAAGTAATGGATAAGACTTATAGGTATTTATTGCTCTCCCAGAAATCATAGTACTCCCTTGATGTTTTCTCTCCAGGCCACCATCTTTGTTCAGCCATTATCCAGAGTCACCATCTACTTCCTGTTATTATTTTGCTCAATAATGTGAAATATTGTGCATATTTATTTGTGCAGATATGTACAGTTTCTAAAAAGGTCCAATTTATTAAGGTAATTTATTGTCAGAACCCCTTCTGATCTGGTGTCACCAAGCTATGGAAATTTTTAATTTCATTTTGACATCAGTTAGCTATCCCCACACTTCTTGGCAAAACAATCTGACAGGAAGCTAATGGAAAAGTTAACAAACTTCAGGGAAATACCCCCTTTGATAGCCATAACTGGAATGGGTGTCCCTGGTAGAAGATCTACTTAGCAGGTGTCCTGAATTGGTCACTCTGGTTGACACCTTTTTTGCCTGGAAATATTACTAAAGCTGGCTACACATATTACGATCTGATTGTACAATCTTTTGCCAACAACCATGTAATACAAGGGCCTGTCTGACGGTATAGAAATTTAATGGATTGTCTGTGCTTTTGGGTTTCTTCATATTGAACATACTCTACCAATCCCTTCATTTAGTGCCCTTTAATTGAAGCCCCTCCCATAGAGATATAATGGGTAAAGATAGTGCCCCTGTATATGCCAGCTGCTGACACCCCTGATCAGCAAAGATGTAGTGCTGTGCTAGAGCTGAAGTGAAAAGTCCTCTGTAGGGCTGAACTACCACAGTGGTGACAGAGGACACTTGGGAGCAGATAGAGAAAACATTAATTATTGCCTAGCGGGTTCCATGGTTTGGTTTAGAGTGGCCAGGTAAAAAGGTGATCTGGAAACTCAGTGACTCTGTAGGAACCAGAAATCTTTATTATATAAGGGGTGTGAAAACCAGCATACAAAAGTGTTAGGGCCCTAGTCATAGCTAAAAAATAATATCCATTCACATCCTCTTATGTTCCTCTCTACCACCATCCTCGAAAATCAGAGGGGAGGGGTAAACAATTCAAACAAACTTTTCCGTGGATTTTTGTCCAAAGGGAGTTGGCCGGGCACACCCATAGTATACACACGGCAGGACTTTTCTGCAAACTTTCCCAAAACTTTCCCAACATCACATTGTTTTTCTGCTCTTTTCTGCTCTTTACCGCCACCCTTTGGTCAACTTCTGCTATTGTTCGTTGATTTTAACATCTCGGCATGCGTGTTTGTACTTCGGACAAAAGTATGATGGATTTCTGTACACACGATAGGACTTTGCAAAGGAAGAACTTTTGTTGCCGAAAAGTTTGTCCGTTTGCAGAGCGAACGTTTGTCCAATGAAAACCGAAAAAGTTTGTCCGATGGAGCGTACACATGGTAGGATTTTTTGGAAAACTTGCTAATTTTGAAGTTTGTTGTCAAAAAGTCCTACCGTTTGTATGGGACTTAAGACTATCCAGAAATTATACGAGACAGCCGTGACACCTCTTTAGCCTCGTACACACGGTCGGACATCCGACAAACTTTCCCTTGGATTTTTGTCCGAAGTGAGTTGTCCGGTCACACCCATAGTATACACACGCTCGGACATTTCTGCAAACTTTTCTAAAACGTTCCCAACATCACATGGTTTTTCTGCTCTTTTCTGCTCTTTACCGCCACCCTTTGGTTAGCTTCTGCTATTGTTGGTTGATTTTAACATTGGTTCTTAATAATGCGTATTTGCACTTTGTACAAAAGTCAGATGGCTTGCTGTACACACGGTCGGACTAGGCACCATCGGACTTTTGTTGTCGAAAAGTTTGTCCGTTTGCAGACCGAACTTTTTGTCCGATGAAACCCGAAAAAGTTGGTCCGATGGAGCGTACACACGATCGGACAAATTTGAAAACTTGCAGATTTTTAAGTTTGTTGGCAAAAAGTCTGACCGTGTGTATGGGCCTTTATAGTATAACAAAATGAATATTTTAGGCATGCTGTGTGAATGGGGTACACACAGGGCTTTTTTTCAGCAGGAACGCGCTGTGGAACGCAGTTCCGGCACCTTCTGAACTGACTGTATGTAATGGCAAGGGATGCTGGGGTGTGCTGAAGGGTATTGATGCTCACTGCTGTGGATATATTTTTGCTGGGGGGGTCTATTGTTGTTGGTGGGGGACCTGTTGTTTCTAGAGGGGTCTTATGTTGCTGGGGAGGTCAGTTGTTGCTGAAAGAGATCTACTGTTGGGGGAGGGTTTATTGTTGATGGCAGCCAGCTGCCGTGAGTCTATTGTTGCTGGTGGAGACATTTTGTTGTGGGTGGTCCATTTTTGTTCTGGGGATCTTTTGTTGCTGGCTGCAGGGGATCTATTTTATTGGTTTTCTTGATATCATTACCAAATTCCATATAAATTACTTAGCACCACAAAATTATACTTGGTTCTATATTGTCTAAAAGGGGCGGTACTGGGGGGTAGGGGTAGGGGGTGGAGAAAAGGGGTGACTCGGAAAGGGGGAGTTCCTGCACCTATTGTCTGAGAAAAAAAGCCCAGGGTACACATTTAGTATGGTTTTCTCAAATTTGACTGCAAAAGAGGATATACCCTTTAAGAAAGACATGCTTGCCTCTTAGCAATGCACTGGAACAGCAATGCTGTAAATTAATTCAGCATTAACAAATTTGTATTATAAGCTAAGCGATCCAAAAAAAATAAAAGTACAAATCATCACTTACATGCTTTTGTTTCTAGGCATCAACTTTCTCGGAAATAGATAATTAATAAGTTATAAATCTTGTGATCGGTAGACTAGACGATGAAAGCAAATTTATTTAACGTGTGTAGTTAACAATGGCATCGTTTTAATTCTTAATCCCTGCTCCACATTGGATTCTATCTGTTTTAACGTAATACACAATATTTGGTTTTGGCTGATTGAGTTAAATCTATTAGTACTTAACAAAAAAATAGTGTAAAAATAAAAATTATTTTGTGGTTCATTGAGTGAATGGGGTAGTTGTGAGTGTTTATCGCAGTAAGGCTATGACCTTGCAGTGATATGATGGCCTATCTCTAAATCTTGTCTACCAGTTGTTCTGCGTGACTAAGTGTCACTGATTTTCTAATTAATCATAAACTCTTGCCTTAAGTTAATTAGTGCCCTCATTATGTCATGCCTACTCCGGCTTAACATAGTCTTGCGCCAGTGAATCATTTCTACACCAATTAAAACTTGAGCTCAAGATGCAATAACAATCTCCAAGAGTGATTTTAGATGGCATAATGACACCATATTATGAAGCTAAATTGGATACCAACCACTGGTACGTGTAATATCGAGCAGGCCTCCAAACCTTTTCATTAGTAAATGTAGCAGCTAAGTGCTTTGCATACGCTCGTTTACCAGATGCGTTAACTATCTCAAGGCAGTAATGGTTCTGGAATTTGTGGAGTTTTAATATTCTTCTTTGCGAAACAGCGGTGAGTACGCTAAATGTGCCAAAATAACGTGCCTGCTTTGAGGTGAATTCAGAGAACAGATTGTGCTGAGTAATTTGTCTTTGGTGCAAATGGGAAAAGACAGAAATAAAGGTTTTTAGAGCCATTTGCAAGAGCTGGATTATTTAACGCAAATGTAATAAATTGTGCTTATTCATTTTTAAAATGACAGAGCTGAACTCCCGGCACATATTAAAGACAAGAATGAATGCAACTCTGTAATCATTAATACATATTTAAATGTCTTTTAATAAATGCATGCAGTGTAAGTACCTGGCTTTGGTGTGGAATCAGTTTCTTGCAGCTCCCTTTACAGCAAAGCTTAGATGGGGCAGAGTGAGAAGCAGCATAGTCAGTTGTGCATCAGGGCTAGAAGTAGAGAGCTGATGGACAGAGAGATGAGCTCATCGGTCTGCTTCTTCTCTTTTCACTGTCCAGTCACAGGCTGGGGGAGGGACAAGACCTGTAGGACCTCATGCACATAGGGCGTTTTTACAGCTGCTTCTAGCAGCATCAGACATTTTTATTTTTTGCAGCTTAAAAACGCCTCTCAATGTTATTCTATGTGTCCATGCACACACAGGCTTTTAGAAGCTGTAAGTGGCATAGGCGTTTTCAAGCTGTAAAAAAAAACCCAAGGTCAGCATGTTCTGAGGATCGGCATTACAGCTGTAAAAATGTCTGACGCTGGTAAAAGCTGCTAAATGCGGCTTAACGCTGCATACAGCTGCGTTAAGCCTCATCAAGAGTTTTTCTTTTTTTTTTGACATATGAAAATCAATGGTTCCCTATGAGAGCCCATTGATTTGTAAGTAAGTCACAGCACAAGTTGGATCATGATGATTTGACTTGCGGTGTGGCTTGTGCTCTGAGGATCTTAAAGGTATACCCTTGCCAAAAAAAGAAAAAAAAAACTGGTGTGGGGTTCCCTCCCAAGAACATACCAGACCCTTATCCAGGCATGCAGCCCAGCAGGTCAGGAAAGGGGGAGACGAGTGAGTGCCGCTCCTGGACCATACCAGGCCACTTGCCCTCAACATGGGGAGGGGCCCTGCGCCTACTTCCCAAAAGCACCTTGTCCCAATGTTGATGGAACAGTGTATATATGTATCTATATATCGAGATATATAACTAAAAGCCTTTACCACCAATACATCCAATTAGGCACAGTTCGGTTGCAGGGGTCCCTGATAAGCTGACTTGCAAGGCTTAACACAATCCGGCTTCAGAGGATGAACGCTGATGCATTTGTGGAGCAGTGGCTTTCTGGGGATGCTTGTACAGACGAACACATCGATGGTAAAGAAGTCTGGAACGTGCCACCTGCAAGGCAAATCAGGCCTATCTACAGGGGCGGACTGACCATTGAGGCACTCGGGCACTGCCATCAGGGTTGCCAGGCTCAGCAAAACCAGGGACAGTATGTAAAAATCTATGTTTTTTTACATCTGTCCCTGATATGTCCAAAACTGACATGCTTTTGATATGAAAATCCTGAGATTTTAGCTGCCCTGCCTCTGCACTGCCTCCTAGCATGGTGGCCATCTGTAAGCCCAGGGGCCCCATAATCTTCTATTGCCCGGGGGCCCCATGAGTTGTCAGTCCGCCCCTGCCTATCTAGCCTATCTTTTGATCCCTAACCTGACTATAGACTATCAATGCTACCGGGCCTCTACCCATCGAAATGGTCGTCGGAAGCCTATCCTGATGCTATCCTGAGTTGTTTACCATTCCCTAAGCTAATACTAGCTAGGACCCCCCCGACCAAAACGGGACACTGTAGCTTTAAATAAGGAAGTGGCAGATATTAACTTCAACATAAACCAGTCACTTGATAGGTTTTAATCAAATGAGCTTTGCTCTCATACACATGAGAATATTCCATGTATATTGCAGTAACAAATAGAACGTTTCAGTGAATCAGAGAAGTCTCTAACAGATATCTCTGATTCCCACACAGGAGTGACAGTAATATAACAAACAGTGAGCTACACATTGCAGTAAGGGCCCTTTCACACGGGGCAGATCAGTAATGATCCGCCTCCGTGTGTCCGTCAGCTCAGCGGGGATCGCTCCGTATATCCCCGCTGAGCCGGCGGCTGACAGGGTGGTCCCCGCACACTGTGCAGGGACCGCCCTGCCTTTCTCCGCTCTCCCCAATGGGGGATCAGATAAACACGGACCGTGTGTCCGTGTTCATCCGATCCGCAGACGGAAGAAAAAATAGGGTTTTCTTCCGTCCGCAAAATCGGATATTTGCGGAGGCGGGTGATTACGGGTGTCAGCGGATGTTCATCCGCTGACACCCGCAATCGCATAGGGACCAATGTATGTCCCGTTTTTATCTGCAAACGGATGGATAAAAATGCGGACATACGGTCCGCACATGTGAAAGGGGCCTAACACTTGCCTTTTGTCCCTTTTCAGTCTGGATGGATACAGCATGAAATGAGTCTGCAGCATCTCTGGCTTACACCGCATGTGGCTGGCCACACTTTACTCACTTCCTGTAAGACATCCATATATGAAGCCTTTCAGGGTTTCCTGACCCTTAAGCAGGGATAAGAAAAAAACTCTTAACACGAAGAATCTGTTTGTAACCAGAACTTTATGGTAGTAGTTACCAAGTATGAATGTAAACAACCTCCAGACACTTCCTTACACAAGTTTTAATGAAGCAAAGAGCACAATGATAGTTTATAGTGTTGAGCAGAATATGCCATATTCGATTTCGCGATATATCTCGAATATATATTCGAATATTCGAGATATATTCGCTAAATTCGAATATTCGTGATATTTTATCGAAAGTAAATGATTGCGATTTTTCGCTATTGCGAATGCGAAAATAATTGCGATTTTTTGATAACTGCGGTAGGAGCACTCTGATTGGCTCAGAATATTCGTGATATTTTATCGAAATATCGCAACATGCGAATGCGATATTTATTGCGCAATTTCGAGAAATGCTGGAGGAGCGCTCTGATTGGCTCAGAATATTCGTGATATTTTATCGAAATATCGCAACATGCGAATGCGATATTTATTGCGCAATTTCGACAAATGCTGTAGGAGCACTCTGATTGGCTCAGAATATTCGTGATATTTTACAATACAAAATAATTGCGAATATTCGGCAAATGCGGAAGGAGCACTCTGATTGGCTCAGAATATTCTTGATATTTTACAATACAAAATAATTGCGAATATTCGGCAAATGCAGAAGGAGCACTCTGATTGGCTCAGAATATTCTTGATATTTTACAATACAAAATAATTGCGAATATTCGGCAAATGCAGAAGGAGCACTCTGATTGGCTCAGAATATTCTTGATATTTTACAATACAAAATAATTGCGAATATTCGGCAAATGCAGAAGGAGCACTCTGATTGGCTCAGAATATTCTTGATATTTTACAATAGAAAATAAAAAGTGTTTTGCATTGGTGGTGATTCTTTACTCTATCCATCTGTCACAGCCATTTGTCAATCAAACACCTTGAAGATTGAACACGTTCATGCTGCATGCTTTGGACTTTTTTTCACTTCACATATCAGACATTTTTATGAAAGATTATTTTTCTATTATTGGGACTATATTTCTTTATATATTTGTTTTACTGTGTATTTCACAAGTTATTTGCGCTTGCTTATTTTATAATTTGCCCACATGTCTTGTCACTAGACATATTTTTTATTCTTGTAGAGCGACTCCATTTTCTGTCTTGTATTAATTTATGTTGTATAACATTTTTGAGTTGCTGCTGTATTCTCCCCTTTTTTAAGGTATGCGCAATTTTTTCCTTCTTACAAAAAATAATAATATCAAACATACAAATATTCATAACATACACATACACAAAGCCCCCCCCTTTTGCATCAGAGACAATCAGAGTTCTCCTACCACAGTTATCGAAAATTCGCAATCATTTTCGCATTCGCAATAGCGAAAAATCGCAATTTTTTTTTTTTCAATTTGGCAACATAAAAGGATCGCCTCAGCTTAGCTACTCGGCCCAGGGTCTCTAATCATACCAGCAATGCTTTTAGACGTCGATAGGATGTGATCTGTTTTAAAAATCAAATTGAAAAAATGCGAATATTCGGAATTGCGAATATTCACCGCGAAATTCGAAATATAGCGCGATTTCTCGAATATGCTATATTCGAGTCGAATATTCGCAATGCGAATATTCGTGAGCAACACTAATAGTTTAGATAGTTATATAATCTGTGTATTTGCTGTGTGCCTGAAGTTCAGCTGTAATAGAATGTTTTGACACTTCACTGCTGGCATCTCTAAGGTCTCGTACACACGACCGGGTTTCTCGGCAAAAACCAGCAAGAAAACTGCTTCTTGCTGAGATTCCCGTTGGTGTGTACGAGGCATTCTCGTCTGGAAATCTGTCCAGAATCTCCACGAGAAAAAAAGAGAACCTACTCTCTTTTTTCTTGTCGAGATTCTTGTCAGCCTGTTTCCCAACGAGAAACCCGAGAGTGTGTATACTTACCTGTCGCCGTGGAAACCCGTGCATGCTCAAAATTACTTTGACGCATGCGCGGTAGCTTCCACGGCATAAGTAGGGTGAAGCAAGATGGCAGGGACGGAATCAAATGTGACGAGCGCATGCTCGTCGTACGCAATGACGTCACTGTGTTCTTTCCTTTCGAGAGAACCGTGGTTCTTTTGAAACGAACGTCTGTACACTCCGGCGGCAAGAGTTTCTTGCCAAGAATCTCGTCAGGGAAAACAACAGGTTTTTCCTGACAAGATTCTCAGACGTGTGTACGAGGCCCTTCTGGGTACCTCTTCGCAGGGATTACTGAGGTCTGATAAATATTTATAATTTAGTGGGGCAATCAACCACCAAGCTTGGGGAATTCTGATCAGACCAAAAAAAAGAAAACACAGAGTCAACAACTAAATTAAGCCGTGAATTTAGTGTAGGGCACTACACATGCTTTCCAATCCACCAAAGAAATACAGTCATATTTTGTCAGATTATTTATGTATTGTCACAAAATTCAAATCCAGTTGAGACCAGTTAGGCAACTAATGTCCTGTGATCCTAACAAAGGGGTGCTTCTTTTACATGATCATATTACATTTATTAATATGTAGACATTCCAGTGTTGCCAACCTACCAGATTGAAATTTACTGGCACGACACCCAAAATTTACTGGCGCAGCCACGTTTTTACTCGCATTTCACAAAAGTTACTAAATTACATTTTAGGTGCAAATTTCAGTATTTAGGCTACAAACAAGTACGCTAGGCAAATAGCAATGGGATTTAAGGTAGATATTAAGGTAAAAAAACATATTTTTGTTATTTTTGATAAAATAAGGGCAAATTATTTAGTCACATCACCCCCTGCCTTCACCCCCCTCTGCGGTGCCACAATCTCTCCCTGCCTTCAATCTCACTCTGCCTCCAATCTCCCCCTGCCTCCAATCTCCCCCAGGCCCCCTGCCTCCAGACACCCCCTGCCTCCATCGTCCCCTGCCTCCATCCCCCTCTGCGGTGCCACCAACAACCCCTGTCTCCATCCCCCACCCTCTGTGGTGCCACCAACACTTCCTGCCTCCAATCACCCCCTGCCTTCAATCTCCTCCTGCCTCCATTGCCCCCTGCCTCCATCCCCCTCTGTGGTGCCACCACAGTCACCATCACCCCCTGCCTCCAATCTCCATGCGCAGTTCCAAGCCGAACCGATCTCGGATATTTTTACTGGCACATTCCCGCAACCACTGACATTTACGAACGGGGGGAAAAGTGCCAGTTTTTACGAACTGTCCGTAAAAATACGGACGGTTGGCAACACTGAGACATTCCCTTTTGGGGTTATGTGTATGTCAGCTAGTGTAAACAGCTGTTGTGAGAACCCCAGTTACAGCATAAAGCAGTACTGAAGTCCAAACATATAAAAAATAATTGTTTGGCAACTGGGTAACAAGTTTTTTGGCAGCAGAGACATGCAGAGTCTCTTTATCTAAAAAAACATCTCCCTCTTGTTCCTACAATTTTTTAATTATGTGTACATTGCCGTAGGACTATGTGCAATGCAATGTGCACATCAAAACTCATTCCTGGCATCTAAGAGATGCAGAGAATGAAGCCAGGTTGCAGGATAATGTAGCTTCTGTGCTCATGTGGCCAATGGCTAAAGAGGAAAGATGCCGGAACCAGAAGAAATAGCTGAGAAAATGAAGAAGGCTACATCGAGCCTGGATCTGCCAGCAACGGAGAAGGGTACACCAGGGTCATCTTAATGAAAAGGCACTCCTGGGCACTCCAGGTACATGGGGGGCCCTCAATAATCTTGCGTTGCATCATACTTGCCAACTGTCCCGGATTTGCTGGGACAGTCACTTTTTTACTAAACTGGTCCCGATATGGTCCAGCATCCCAGACCCCCCCCCCCCCCCCGTACTGTGCCCTTTGTGTTGACTAGTTTTTGATTTATGGAATGTTTTCCTTTTCTAAAATCGATTTTTATTGAAAGTACTAATGAATATATGATTAAATCTATCAACGATTTATACTTCATTTCTTGAAATTAAATGTGTTAATTGGGGAAAGCTGGTAGGGGCCCCAGTGCATTACTTTGCCCAGGGGCCCATGATGCTATTACGACGGCCCTGGGGCACACTTGTACCTTATGGCAAAAGTGCACCCAGAGAACATAATTTACCCTTTAACCATCTGCCTACTGGGCACTTAAACCGACCCTACCCCCCCCCCCCCCCCAGACCAATTTCCAATATTCAGTGCTGTCACACTTTGAATGATAATTACCCAGTCATGCAACACTGTTCTGACATTTTTTAATACATTCTGCTACTCCTCCGGAGTATGGCAATATCACATGTGAGACTTTTACACAGCCTGGCCACACACAGAGGCCCGTTTTGAAGTAGCACCTTCAGGCATTCTGGTAGCATAGATCACACATTTCATTTCTCAACCACCTAATACACTTTTGAAGACCCTGGAGCATGAGGACAATGAAAACGCCCAAAAAATTACCCCATTTCTAAAAGCTAACATCCCAACATATAAGCTTTGAGCCATAATGAGTCTTTTTAACAGTTCATTTTTTTCCAGAACTTTTTGAAAAATGTGGAGAAAAAATGAAAACGCATTTTTTTTTACACAAACTTGTCCATTTTAAGATATTTCCAACACATAACATGTACATAGCAAAAATTATACCCCAAAATACATTCTGCTACTCCTCCGGAGTATGGCAATATCACATGTGTGAGACTTTTACACAACCTGGCCACATACAGAGGCCCAACATGCAAGGAACACCGTCAGGTGTTATAGGGACACATAGAATGCACATACCAAGAATTACACCCCAAAATACATTTTGCTGAGCAAAGGATAAACAAAAGATTACCTGTGGTTTTCGTTTACCATACTTCACTAATAATTTACTGTAGTATGGTAACGGCAGAAAAAGTCGCCTATGCAGAGGCCTGGTTAGGAAGGACACTGGGGACAATAATAAGAGGTGTCTCTTCTAACTCCTCCACTGGTACACATCTTACATATTTTCTGACGTCTTTGGCCTGTTGGTTTGGGAGGGATTTTATCAGGAAAGTGGTGTTTGGAGAGTCTACTAAGAGCATCAGATCAAATGTTTTCTGGTGGGCCATTCAGGAATATAAGGGCAGTGATAATTTCCTTCTGGTAGCCAAGGAAGTGTTGGGGGCTTTTGGTGGAGTTATGAGAAATTATATATGAGTTGTATTGGGCCAAATGAAATAAATAAATTCATACTTTTTTATTCAAATGGTATGTTCATCTTTTGACAAGGTATGTTTCGAGCATTTGGTCGTCGAAGTCGACTCCCCCATGAACAAATTGTTTTCGTGGACACATGTTGGCTTTTGGATGGGGTCATTCCTTCTGGGGATTTCCATGTAGGTGTCATAGTGGATCGAAGACAGCATGTAGACATCCCTTCTGTCCCTTACTTTTATCTATGGGTAAGCCTATAATAAGGCTTACCTATAGATAGTGGAAATATCAACCAAATGTGGAGATATTTCACTTGTAGTGCGCCAATGTCGTTATTGGCACATGCGCTGTGAAGAAAAGGACCTCCGTGCTGTTTCTTTCCCAGTGTGTGCCGTGGCTGACTGTTCCCACATGAAATGCTTAGGGAGTGACGTTACGCGGCTCCGGCCAGTCACAGAGCCGGAGTCTGTGGCCCCTGAAAAGAAGAGGGGCAAAGATGGACGTGCCGTGCACAGAGGACGGCACGGGCTTCATTTGCAGGTAAGTGTCACATAATGGGCTAGATGCATAGTTGCATCTAGCCCATTATGCCTTTTATTTGCAGAGTTTGCACAGAGCAAAAGAAGAAGTAAAACCTCTTTAACTTCATATTGATGAGCCTTTGAGGAAAGCCCTTCCTGTTCTTTCTTACAGTGCCACATGCTGGCGTCTTCCTCCGGTGAAGGTTGTGGAACAGGGGAAGACGTGTGTAGAAGTTGTCTACATACAGGTTGTAAACAGTATGTAAGCAGGTGCTTAATAAGGTATTGCTGTGTTGCAGTGGTGGCCCCTTACTTCAGAGGGGGCAGGGTCACCCGCACGTAACTGGGAAAGCCTGGGTTTTCCCTTGCGTCAGAGGGGGACGGAGTCACGTGAAGTGTTTTTGGGATGTGGAATCTCTGCAGGACTTCTAGACTGCCTAGCGTTGTGCGTGTTGATTTAATCTGGAAGAATGTTTTTGGTGTAGGTTTCATGGGCACAATTAACAACCAACAAACAATTTTTCCACACCTGTTTGACAGGTGCATATCATTGCAATTTTGGACAGCAAGGCCAATTCTTTCTTTCATTAAGCCTACCTCTTATAGGGTTACAGTGTGAAGGCACCACCGACGCCCAAAGTTCAATTTTTCCACACCTGTTTGACAGGTGCATATCATTGCAATTTTGGACAGCAAGGCCAATTCTTGCTTTCATCAAAAGTACCTCTTATAGGGTTAAAGTGTGAAGCACCATCGACACCCAAAGACCTCATCATACAGACTGGCTCCCTGAGTCGTTGCTTACAAAATAAAGAAAGCTTGGAGGGAAAATTTCATTTTTGGGGGGGATTTATAAATGCAATTTTTGCTGCAGCTGCTTCTATACAGAGTACAGATGTACCACTTTACAGGTAGACTAAGGGGACTGCCCCAGGCACTATATTGAAAGGAGTTTAAAATTGTTATGCTTTCACTTTAAGCATCAATAAATCACCGTTCATTTAAAAATGACGTTTTTTACAAACTTTTTTTATTGATACATGTCCCCCAGGGCAGTACCCGGGACCCCCATAACCATTGTATGCCCTAATACTTGCACATAAGCCTTCAAAATCGACACACCTTTGATTTTTCTAGTTCGGGTCCCATAGACTTCAAAGGGGGTCGTTTGGCCCATACCTACCTTTCAGACACTGAACAGCCCAAAGCAATTGACCCCTGCTCATCTGCTTATAAAGGAGCCAATTTTCCTAGTATCCTACTCTAAACTAGAAGGGTGCTACACATGGCTTCCTCTATACATACAGTGGGGGACTGAACATAGCCACCCAAAGACAGTAAGGGGTAGATTCAGGTAGATTGGCGCATCTTTATACCGGCGTAGCACATCTAATTTGCGATACGCAAGTGCATATGCAGAGTCACCTGGAAGGGAAAAGACAGGTCCCCAAACACTTTTTAGGACAATAAATTGCATATTAGCCTTTAAAATTAGCACTTTAGATTTCTCCCATAGACTTTAACTGGGTGTTCCGCGGCTTTTCGAATTTGCCGCGAACACCCCTAATTGTTCGTTGTTCGCCGAACAGGCAATGTTCGAGTCGAACATGAGTTCGACTCGAACTCAAAGCTCATCCCTACTGCTAATACAGTGTCCAAGAATTGCTATAATGCATTCTGGAAATTGGTGTTGGAACAAAAAAAAAAGCAGCATACTATACAAAGTTTAGTAAGACATAATATAGCTGTAACTGTAACATGTATAAGTTGTTTACAATGTGCTGTACAGTGCTGTAAAAGTCAAGACTTTAGTTAGACAAGAGCCTTGGAGGCTTGGCCATAAGGTTGTAAATTGTAATAAAACAGTAAAAGTCTATAGGAAACCCTAAAGGGTTCATTTACAAACCTATTATTATTTCAGCTAAATTCCATGTTATTCCTATGGAATAACCTACCATTAATTTTAGTGCTGGCCCTTTTTCAACCTGCTATTAAAAGTCTATAATACAATATTTTACCTATTCTTGTCAATCTACAGCTGGATTTTTATTACAGTTCTGCGGTAGATGTTATTTATCCATATGGACTCATAACCGTGATTTATTTTCCAATATATTGGAAAAGAGGAAACAAGTTAATGGCAAAAGAGTGCTGCAATCCACAAAGCCAATAAGATACTTACGATTTTTAAGACAGTTTAGAAAATGAAAAAAATTAAATGTTCACATGTTAAAGAGTTATCTTTCTGTACAGTTAAAGTACAATGTAACTGTTAACATGGAGCTAACCGCCTAAAGCGGAGTTCTGCCAAAAAAATAATAATTCAGCAGCTACAAAAAGTGTAGCTGCTGACTTCTAATAATCAGACACTCACCTGTCCCGCGTTCCAGTGATGCGGGGAGTAGGAAGCCCCGCTCCTCTCCCCCTCCTCTCCTCAGCGCTGGCATTCTTACTGTGGGCGCCCAGCTGTGGCTTTACAGCCGGGCACGAACTACCCATTGCGCGAGCCACGCTGCACGCTGTGAATGGCCAGGCAATATTCTGGGACCTGTGACGTGTCTCAGAAGATTTCAGGGAGGGGGGTGGTGAATTTCCTTTTGGTGCTGTGGACCCCCAGGGGGGAAGCGGGAGCTGGATTCCTCTAAAAATATGCTATTTGCTCCCCAAATGTGGCATGTCAGGGGGTCACCGTCACCTAAAGAGGAAGTTCCATTTTTGGGGGGAACTCCACTTTAATGTATGGGTCTGAAGTAATAAAATCTCACTAGGGTGATTACATCATCATTGAGCCCATGACACTACCAGAAGCATTACTCTTTTGCCTACCTTAATGGCAGGCTGAACTTGAAGTAGCTTTAGGGCTTGATTTAACACTAGACCACATAGGCCTTGGTCTAGGGCACTATGGTCAATAGGGGCCGCACCAATCTGACCAGAGTTAAAAACTATGGTCATTATTGCTAAATATCGTATTTCAGACCCTAATACCTGCAGAGCCAGAACCCTCTTTACTCCTGGGGCATTCCTCTGGTACAAATTAATCTTCATAAGCCCTCACACACTTCTATGCCTATTCCTGAGACCTGCCACCATCTTTTGGGATACTGTGCTAATTGTGCCAAAGAGGCGAAGTACGAGGCAGTAACTCTGTCAGAGTGCATTCATGTATTTTAGGATCTGTTACAGTCTGAGAATGAGCTGCCTGGTTGCTCTTCAGGAGTCCTCTGTGTGGCGTAGGGGATGAGCAGAACATCAAGGATTCTGAAACACTAATGATGGGGTTTAGAAAAGGAGACTGGAGGTGCGACCAATGTGGAAATAAGTGATGGAAATCAAGGCAACAAAAAAGATTGTTGTTACTGCTCTTATGGAAAAGGATAATTAAAAAGTGTGTTGAGGTGTTGAACCTTAGCCTTAGTTCTATGTGATCCCCTAATTCCTATGTATCCGGGTGCTAGCTTGCTGTGTAATTTTCCACCTGCTTGCCCTCTCACCCTGCTGTACATAGACAGAGCAGACTGTGCGATTTTCCACCTGCTTGCCCCCTCCTCCTGGCAACAGCAGAGCCTGTGAGGAGAAGACTGGTAACACATCAGATGCATGGGACACTGGGATATGTAGTCCTGAAGGAGTGCCCAGGATTCCCTGCTGATAAAAGGAGGACGAGAGACAGAACTTTTCCTGGGCAATTCAAGAGGTTAGGGTCTTTTGCTGAAGGAAATCAGAGTGTACAAGTCTACCATTTAGACCTGCCAGTGTCCACCAGAGACCGCTACAAAGGATACAGATCAGTACAGGAACCAGACTGTGCAGACCCAATACTTTGTTCTGAGCACCCAGAGAGCTGAGGGAATGAGCCATAGAGAGATTTGCTGTGTCTTAAGAGCAGGGCTAGGGAGACCTGTTGCTGTGTGTGCCTACATCAGTGACGCTCGGATCGCGAGAACCAAGACTTCTGGAACCACTGACTGCCAAGCCAGACCTGTTGCATCCTAGAAGTGGTGATCGGAACCACAAAGCTTAATCCCTTGCTGCACACAGTTAATGCCAATAGAGACTGCTCCTTACTTAGCAGCCCATAAGCCATCCATTGCACAGCTTTAAAGGTACAGCTCCATGTGCACCACTTTACAAATGGGCCCCAATGTCAGCTGGCTTGACATTGCACAGGTATAATGTGAACAACTTCCAGGGATACCCAGCTCAGGAATACTTACACATTCCCACATCTGTGGGGTATCGCTACAGAGTGCACTCCAGAACACTTTCTCTGATTGGTTATTGCACAATTACTGTGAGTCTTCTTTTACTGTCATAATCTCACTGTTAAGGAAATTGCCAACGCTATTATTCAAATTAGTTAGCCTAGCGTATTCTAACGTGATCTTTGAACATTTATTGCTTTGTGCCTTGTGTTACCCTGCCTTGCATTAATACACTTATTTTATTTACCATTAAGTTGCTTTTTGCCTACTTTCTGTGCACTATTACAGAGTGGTAGCATACTGACATTTCTCAGCCATTCGTCTGGACCTGCCATTGTCCCCGTCTTGTGTAAATAAGGTATGGGAGGGGGAGTGCTGCAATCTTATGAAAGGGGCAGTTTGTAATATCGATGGAGGACTAAGATGGGTGATATGTGTTGAGTGAAATCTATGATGGAAGGATCTGTAATGGAGAGGGGTCTATGATGGGGGGATCTATAATGGGGGGCTTTGTGGTGAGGGGAGTCTGTGATGGGGGGATTTGTGATGAAGAGGAGTCTGTGACAGGGGGATCTGTGATGGAGAGCAGTCTGTGATGAGGGGGATCTGTGATGGGGGAGTCTGTGATGGGGGGTCTATGATGGGGGGATCTGTGATGAGGGGAGTTTGTGATGGGGGATCTGTGATTGAGAGGAGTCTGTGATGGGGGGAAGATCTGTGATCGAGAGGAGTCTGTGATGGGGGAAGATCTGTGATGGGGGGGATCTGTGATGGGGGAGTCTGTGATGAGGGGAGTCTGTGATGAGGGGGGATCTGTGATGGAAGGAAGTCTGTGATGGGGGACATGTGATGGGTGGGAACTGTGATGGGGGGTATGTGATGGGTGGAAACTGTGATGGGGGGGTCTGTGATGAGGGGGAATCTGTGATGCGATCTTATGTAAGGGGAATGTGTAATATCGATGGAGAACTGTGATGGGAGTCTGTGATGAGGGACGATCTTTTTAAAAAAAAATCCTGACTCGGTATGCGAGTGTTGTCTCGTAACACGAGCAGGATTCAAGCCTCTGTGGTGTGCAGTACCGCATTTGGCCAGATGCGCCGGAGCCGGTCGGAGCCGATCAGAGCTGTTTGGAAATACTCAGAAATACTCGAAAACACTCGGAATACTCTGTTCCCGGGCCTTTCCGAGGGTTTCCAAGGTTCAGCCAAGGTGCCCTAAATATTTATGAGGCTCTCCAGTGCCCCCCACCTCTGGTCACATGCGGTATTGCATGCCATAGAAGTCAATGTGGAACTAATTATTTTAGTTTCCATTGACTTCTATGGGGAAACTCGCTTTGATATGGAATGGATGGATGCTGGAATGAATCATGCTCGTAATCCAAGGCTCCACTGTAGTTTTAATTATCATGATAAAAAAATAATGGCTGTGGGTGGCCTTTTGGTGGGTGTGATTTTTTTGGGGGGCGGGGTGGGGGTTGCAGCATTTATTTTTTGGACCTAGGCAGCACAATGTCTTGGGCCAGCCCTGATGTCACTTACTGTGTCTTTGCAGTTCTTCAAACCATAAAAATATAGAACGGATATTTAAATTGTTGGTAATAAAAAGCCAAATAAAAACATCCAATGCATTTTAGGGGCAACACCACTCCCCCTTCATCAGAGCTCTAACACAGGATAAAGCTTGGAGAAATCAGTGACTTTGCAGGAACAACTTGACAGCAGTTACTGAGCAGCAACGAAGGCCTCCATTGAAGCTCAACTGCTATTAAATTATTACTTCAGAAGATTTAAGTACTGGTTGACTGTGAAGTCACTGTTTCCATCCAAATTTTATGCTGTTTTAACCACTTAAGCCCCGAAAAATTTGGCTGGCCAAAGACCAGGCCACTTTTTGCCATTCGGCACTGTGTCGCTTTAACTGACAATTGCGTGGTCGTGCGACATGACTCCCAAACGAAATTGACGTCCTTTTTTCCCCTCAAATTTTTATTTTTTGCGCTATAAATAAAAATTGAGCAACAATTTTGAAAAAAATGCAATACTTTTTTATTTTTGCTATAATAAATATGCCTAAAAAATATATATATATATAAAAAAAAATTTCTTTCTCAGTTTAGGCCGATAAGTATTCTTCTTCATATTTTTGGTAAAAAAACATCGCAATAGGCGTTTATTGATTGGTTTGCGCAAAAGTTATAGCGTCTACAAAATAGGGGATAGTTTTATGGCATTTTTATTAATAATTATTTGTTTACTAGTAATGATGGCGATCAGCGATATTTATCGTGACTGCGACATTATGGCGGACACTTTAGACACTTTTGACACCATTTTGGGACCATTGTAATTTTTACAGCGATCAGTGCTATAAAAATGCACACTGGCAGTGAAGGGGTTAACCTACAGGGGGCGCTGACGTGGTCAAGTGTGTCCTAGGGAGTCTACTGTTAGGGGGCATAGCTACGAGTGTTCCCGATGACAAGGAACAGACGATCAGTGACATGTCACTAGGAAGGACAGGGAGATGTTGTGTTTACACTGACATCTCCCTGTTTTTCAGCTCTGCGATCCGATCGCGGGAAACCGGCGGGCATCGAGTCTGCGAGGACGGTCACGGAGCTCATGACAGGGTCTGGCTGACCGGCGGCATGCGCGCAACCACACGGCGGCAAATGAAAGGGGACGTACCTGTATGCCCATTTGCCCAGCCATGCCATTTTGTCGACGTAAAAAGGCATGCGGCGGTCCTTAAGCGGTTAAGCTCTGATGAAGGCGGATTGGTGTTGCCCCTCAAAAGCGCATTGCCTGTTTCTCAAAAACGCATTACCTGTTATCTTGGTTTGTTATCTGGTTTTGGTCTGGCACTCCTTTCTGTTGTTCTATTTTTTGAGCATCTGTTGATCCCCACGGGGGAAATCTTGCTGTGTGGGAGCTGCTTTGAAGTTTTTCTTCATCTGACTACACATACAATTCCCAGTGCCTCTTTGAGTATGTTGTTCTGGAATCCAAACTTCTGGTATTGTCAGTATAAAACCGATAGTGTGTCTTCGGACATGTTTCTGATTGTGTCCATACATCAGTGATTGTTTTTTCGTTAATATGTTCATGGTGCTTACATATTTAGTGTGGTTGGAAAAAAATACACAAGTCCTTCTAGTTCAACCAATAAAAGGGGGGGGGGGAATCCAATTTTTTTTTTTTACCATAAAGTGCATCAGAAGCTCTGTGTTTCCACTCACTATAGAAAGTTGGGTGCAAGAGCTTATATGACCAGGGCTTTTTTTCTCAAGCAATAGGTGCTGGAACTCAACCACGACTCCCCAAAACCCTTCCACACACACCCTCCAAATCACATCAAATAGTGGGTGTGGTCAGTCAAATTTCACAAACAGAGGAGGGTCTTAAAGGGGCAATAAATACCAAGATTGCATTACATACAGAGTGCAGAGTTCAGAGTTCAGGGGGGGTTACACACAAAGTGCAGAGCTGTCACTTGTAAACACAGAAACCGGACTTCTGTGTTTACAAGTGATTGTGGTTAGCAGGCCCCCCCAAGGGTCTGAGCCAGAGGTGGTGGAACTGAGTTCCACTAAGTTCCCCCCTGAAAAAAAGCCCTGTATATAACACGATCAACAGGTATTTTTTTGGACTTGTTGAACAGATATACTGTAACAAAATGCTTTTGATGGTAGGTTTAATAAACCACAAGGGGGGAAATAAGAGAGGTTCATTGTTAGGGTTTATCCGGGGTCCGAGGTTTAGGTGGGGTCATCTGTTCTTTTCAGGTGTCTTCCTCACCCACTCATGCACCTTTACTAAGTCCCAACCTTACTTATGTTAGCCTTTGTCAACCTGTCCAGAATCGAATTACACAGTGTTTCTCTATTATGGGACCATACCCAAGTATCCACAGGGCAGGTGCCAGATATAGGACTTTGAGGGAGGTTTCAGAATCGTGTCCCGTACTAGACATGTGCGTTCCCGTTCATAACAAATGGATTTTCGTACAAATTTGTTAGTATTCGTACATTCGTTTCAATTCGAACATACGAAAAGCTGAAAGAACCAAAATATGAAAATTACAGAATTACGAATAAGCAAAATAACAAACAAGCGAAAATACGAACGTATGATTGGACAATCTTACTAAAATACGAAACACCTAAAAAGCAAAAGAACGAAAATGACATCTATAACGAACGATTTGCGTATTTTAAATCCTTTGTCTGTTCGTATTTTCATTCGTATGTTCGTGTTTTCATTTGTGTGTTTTGTAAATCCGTTTCTTTGTCTGTTCGTAAATTTGTGTACTTGTATCGTTCTTTCGAATGGGCACTGGGCAGTGTAGTTAGTGAGTGATTCCTTAATATCTTAGCCAATCAGCTTATCTCTTTTGTGCTGAGTCACATTGTACAGTGTAAAGCCTCGTACACACGATCGGACTTCAAACAAACTTTTCCGTGGATTTTTGTCTGAAGGGAGTTGGCCGGACTTTTGAAACCGGAAAAGTTTGTCCGATAGAGCGTACACACGGTCGGATTTTTTGGAAAACGCTAATTTTGACATTTGTTGACAAAAAGTCTGACCGTGTGTACGGGGCTTAAGAGAAAGTATATCTTAATATGGATTAGCCACGTGTTTCTATGTATTTACGAAAGTATAAAATTACGAATCCATTAAAATTATTATCTAACAAAATTACGAATTTCGAATAAACGAAAATAAATTAGACAGAATTACGAATCATTCAGTATAAACGAAAATAAAACTGTTACGAAAATTCGAACGGGTCCGAATAGGAAAACTTGCATCTTACGAAATGAGAATGGGTCAGAATAGGAAAACTTGAGTGTTACGAAATTACGAATCTTTACGAATCTACGGAAAGAGACAAAACGGAACAAAAAAATACAAAATTTTTTGTTGTGCACATGTCTATCCCGTACTGAATTAGAATTCCATATTATTCATATTGCCCCATTGCAAACATGGTTTTGGCTTTAGAATTAGTGGAGTGACATAACCTACTATTTTTTTTTTCTGTTGCAATGCATGATTATGTTTTCATCACTTCATATTTGACATTTTCATTTGTAACTGTGTTTTTTTTTTCTCTTTTAAAATGACTCATTGGACTGTGTGAGCCTGTGTATTCTGAAAGACCCTTGCCCTTTTCCATTTGTGATTTCATACATTAAACAAGGCTGCACAGTGAATGGAGCAGAAGGAAAGCCCATTTGTTCATCTGACCTGCCAAAAGCATCAATTTTATCCCTCTGTTAACGCCATTAGCAACATTACTCATTACACATTATTACAGATAAACGACAAAAAACAAGTTCAGGGTCAGTCTTGATGGTGCATGAATAAATCTACTTCAGAGTAATTATACATTTCTTCATGCATCCTGGTTTCTAATTTAAATAGTTCTAGGTCTATTTTACTTACATTTGTATGCAAACGACCTTTCTAAAAAAAAGAGAATGGATTTGTGTGTAAAAGATGTTTAATGTGGCAGGCCTATAAGTAAATAGCTCACCAACAAGGAGTTAAAGCGGAGGTCCACCCTAAAAATAAACTTCTTATTAAAGGTCCCCTTTCATCTAAAAAAACATTTTGTAAAAAAAAAAAAAAAAATATTTTACTTGCCTGCAAATGGCTGTTACTAGGCAGATTTCCTAATCTTCCTAGTTCCTATTCCGCGGTGGATCTACTTCCCTTCCTAACTCGCCTGGACTCCTGGGAAATTAGTGTCATCATTTCCCAGGAGTCTGTGGGCATTACTGTGCTGAAAAATCACGTTATTTCCATACAAGAAATGACGCGAATTAATGATAGGGCTTCTGTTATCTTCGTTGTCATAACAATGGGGCGGGACATTCCTCCATCGCCGCCCGTTGTTATGGCATCTATACAAATTAACAGTGTTACGACCACCGTTTAACTGCGCATGCGCGAGAACGAGAGGTGCATGCTGGTTATGTAATTCTGTCTAATTTATTTTCGTTGATTCGAAATTCGTAATTTTGTTAGATAATAATTTTCGTTTAATGGATTCGTAATTTTGTACTTTGTACATAGCAACACGCGGCTAATCCATATTAAGATATACTTTCTCTTAAGCCCCGTACACACGGTCTGACTTTTTGCCAACAAACGTCAAAATGAGCGTTTTCCAAAATCCATCCATGTGTACGCTTTATCGGACAAACTTTTTCGGTTTGAAAAGTCTGGCTGACTCCCTTCAGACAAAAATCCACGGAAAAGTCCGATCGTGTGTACGATGCTTTACACTGTACAATGTGACTCAGCACAAAAGAGATAAGCTGATTGGCTAAGATTCTAAGGAATCACTCACTAGTTAGCCCAGTGACCATTCGAAAGAACGATACAAGTACACAAATTTACAAACAGACAAAGAAACGGATTTACAAAACACACAAATGAAAATATGAACATACGAATGAAAATACGAACAGACAAAGGATTTAAAATACGGAATGCAAATCGATCGTTATAGATGTCATTTTCGTTCTTTTGCTTTTTCGGTGTTTCGTATTTTAGTAAGATTGTCCAATCGTACGTTCGTATTTTCGCTTGTTCGTTATTTTGCTTATTCGTAATTCCGTAATTTTTGTATTTTGGTTCTTTCAGCTTTTCGGATGTTCGAATTGATACGAATGTACGAATACTATCAAATTTGTACGAAAATCCATTCGTTACTAACGGGAACGCACATGTCTAATAGCTAACACGGAAATGACCACAAGATCGCTGAGAAGATATCTTGTAAGTTTTTGCACTGATTTATGAACCGATCGTGAAATATTGATATCTTTAACAGAATAGTTAATGTAATTATGTTGAGATTGCAAAAAAAATAATTATGACCGCTTTAAAGTATATCTAGACCCAGGAGCAAAATGTTATACAGGTCATTCTCAAAAAATTAGCATATTGTGATAAAGTTCATTATTTTCTGTAATGTACTGATAAACATTAGACTTTCATATATTTTAGATTCATTACACACAACTGAAGTAGTTCAAGCCTTTTTATTGTTTTAATATTGATGATTTTGGCATACAGCTCATGAAAACCCAAAATTCCTATCTGAAAAAATTAGCATATTTCATCCGACCAATAAAAGAAAAGTGTTTTTAATTAAAAAAAAGTCAACGTTCAAATAATTATGTTCAGTTATGCACTCAATACTTGGTCGGGAATCCTTTTGCAGAAATTACTGCTTCAATGCGGCGTGGCATGGAGGCAATCAGCCTGTGGCACTGCTGAGGTGTTATGGAGGCCCAGGATGCTTCAGTAGCGGCCTTAAGCTCATCTAGAGTGTTGGGTCTTGCGTCTCTCAACTTTCTCTTCCCAATATCCCACAGATTCTCTATGGGGTTCAGGTCAGGAGAGTTGGCAGGCCAATTGAGCACAGTAATACCATGGTCAGTAAACCATTTACCAGTGGTTTTGGCACTGTGAGCAGGTGCCAGGTTGTGCTGAAAAATGAAATCTTCATCTCCATAAAGCTTTTCAGCAGATGGAAGCATGAAGTGCTCCAAAATCTCGTGATAGCTAGCTGCATTCACCCTGCCCTTGATAAAACACAGTGGACCAACACCAGCAGCTGACATGGCACCCCAGACCATCACTGACTGTGGGTACTTGACACTGGACTTCAGGCATTTTGGCATTTCCCTCTCCCCAGTCTTCCTCCAGACTCTGGCACCTTGATTACCGAATGACATGCAAAATTTGCTTTCATCCGAAAAAAAGTACTTTGGACCACTGAGCAACAGTCCAGTGTTGCGTCTCTGTAGCCCAGGTCAGGCGCTTCTGCCGCTGTTTCTGGTTAAAAAGTGGCTTGACCTGGGGAATGCGGCACCTGTAGCCCATTTCCTGCACACGCCTGTACACTGTGGCTCTGGATGTTTCTACTCCAGACTCAGTCCACTGCTTCTGCAGGTCCCCCAAGGTCTGGAATCGGTCCTTCTCCACAATCTTCTTCAGGGTCCGGTCACCTCTTCACGTTGTGCAGCGTTTTCTGCCACACTTTTTCCTTCCCACAGACTTTCCACTGAGGTGCCTTGATACAGCACTCTGGGAACAGCCTATTCGTTCAGAAATTTATTTCTGTGTCTTACCCTCTTGCTTGAGGGTGTCAATGATGGCCTTCTGGACAGCAGTCAGGTCGGCAGTCTTACCCATGATTGCGTTTTGGAGTAATGAACCAGGCTGGGAGTTTTTAAAAGCCTCAGGAATCTTTTGCAGGTGTTTAGAGTTAATTAGTTGATTTAGATGATTAGGTTAAGAGCTCGTTTAGAGAACCTTTTCATGATATGCTAATTTTTTGAGATAGGAATTTTGGGTTTTCATGAGCTGTATGCCAAAATCATCAATATTAAAACAATAAAAAGGCTTGAACTACTTCAGTTGTGTGTAATGAATCTAAAATATATGAAAGTCTAATGTTTATCAGTACATTACGGAAAATAATGAACTTTATCACAACATGCTAATTTTTTGAGAATGACCTGTATACTGGAGCTTACCAGTCCTTAGATGTTGGGCTGCATTTGTTTTCTTTTTCAGGCTAAAAAAAAATTCTGTAAATACAGAAGACACCTATTGAATTTGTCAGAAATACAGTATCTTTGCAACTTCCTAGCAGCATTAATTTACCCAGCTATCTAAGGTGAACTATAAAACACTTTTCCCATTCGAAGATGACCCTAACCTTGGGACAAAAAGATTGTTTGAAAGTACCGAAATTAAGAAAATAAAATTGTAAAAAATGATAAAAAATAAAATAATATAAACTACTGACACCATCCACTGCCCTACTGACACCAATCTCTGCCCTACTGACATTGTCCACTGCTCTACTGACATTGTCCACTGCTCTACTGACATCGTTCACTGCTCTACTGACACTGTCCACTGCTTTACTGACACCGTCCACTGCTCTACTGACACCGTCCACTGCTCTACTGACATCGTTCACTGCTCTACTGACACTGTCCACTGCTCTACTGACATCGTCCACTGCTCTACTGACATCGTCCACTGCTCTACTGACATCGTCCACTGCTCTACTGACATCGTTCACTGCTCTACTGACACCGTCCACTGCTCTACTGACATCGTCCACTGCTCTACTGACATCATTCGCTGCTCTACTGACACCATCATCTGCTCTACTGACACCGTCCACTGCTCTACTGACATCGTCCACTGCTCTACTGACATCGTCCGCTGCTCTACTGACACCATCCTCTGCTCTACTGACATCATCCACTGCTCTACTGACACCGTCCACTGCTCTACTGACATCGTCCGCTGCTCTACTGACACCGTCCACTGCTCTACTGACATCATCCTCTGCTGTATTAAATAAAAATCACACTAGTGTTACCATGGAACATCACTTTCACAATCCTATTGGGTTATTCTTGGACCAAAACATAGTGATCCTAGGGTCAGTGAAGAGCAGATGTAATTTCTGTTACCTGCACTGGTCTGACCACTATACATGCCGACATGTAAGATAATCTTATCTGTCTCAGTCCAGGAAGGGTGGAATTCACTACTATACATAGAGAACATATAGTTTAATCAGATTTCAAGTGCATAGCTAAAACTATAAACAGAAAAGTCAGTGCTACTACCCATACACCACATAGATAGCAGAGCTCCCGGGTGCTCGATCCACAGTTGCTGGCTGAGTAGTGTAATGACTAAAAAATGATCCGCATTCCGATCGTTGCTCTTTAAAAAATCGTTGTTTTTATTGACAAGCCACAGTGAACAAACGCAAGTTAAAACAGTTGACGTGTTTCAGCCTATAAGGCCTTAGTCATAATGACTAAGGCCTTATAGGCTGAAACGCGTCAACTTTTTTAACTTGCGTTTGTTCACTGTGGCTTGTCAATAAAAATAAAGATTTTTTAAAGAGCAACGACTCGAGTGCGGATCATTTTTTCGGCATAGCCAAAACTGGCAGTTTATTTTTTTGCTGTATCCTTGGAGAAATTTACCTTCACTTCCTGTCGCTGTGAAACAAGAAGTTTGAGGACATTTCCCAAAGTGAAGGGATTATCAGATGTCCCCACTGGAATTTTTAGTCTTGCATCTGGTCTTAGGGACAACTCAAAAACTTTAGATTTTCCCTTATTTTCAGTTTGGATGACAAAAGTCGTCGGGGCAAACAGTGGTGAAAGACATTGGCAGCAATAAAAAACGGGCCTAATGCCTTGTACACACGATCGGAATCTCAGATGGAAAAAGTCTGACGGAATTTTTTCATCAGATATCCCGACCATGTGTGGGCCCCATCTGACTTTTTTCCGCCGGAGTTTCGAAATAGAACATGTTTTATTTTTTTCCGTTGGAAATTCTGATCGTCTGTGTGGAGCTCCGACAGAAAAAAAACCATGCTTGCTCAGAATCAAGTCGACACATACTCGGAAGCATTGAACTTAATTTTTCTCGGCTCGTCGTAGTGTTTTATATCACTGCATTTTGGACTGTCGGAATTTGGTGCGTCTGTGTATATGCAAGACAGCTTGAATGGAATTCTGACGCAAAATTCCATGGGATTTTATCCCATCGGAAATTCCGATCATGTGTACAGGGCATTAGCCTTTCCCACATCATCCACAACTATAGAAATCAAGTTTTACCTAGAGATTTACTTTAAAGGGCTCTTTTTACATGTTTATTAGGCTCTACCGCACCTCTGACAATCTATCTGTGGCCGATCACTTTTTCAGAGGCAGAGGTGATTTGTAGGTGTTCAGGAGGCAGCAGTATTTTATTTTTTTTGATTTAAACGGGTAGTTTATGCATAAGTACTGTGTCAAGTGTTTTGCATGCAATTGCTGTGGGGTCGCATTGACATCAATGGGAGAGCTTAGCAATGGGTACCACGTGCCAAAGCCCACCATCAGCACCATGAAGTGAAAAATTGGGGCTATGGTAATGTGCACAGACCCAAGTGACTACCATGTCATACTGTGGGTGGGGGGTCAGGGGCGGTAAAAACACTGATCAAACCTACTTTTACCACCTCCCTGGACTCTGTGGGAACTTAGCCATATGCCGTGTACACACAATGGTTTTTCATGTCATGGAAAAAAACAAAGTTTTTCTTGACGTGATTCCTCTCAAGCCTGCCTTGCATACACATGATCGTGATAAAAAATGCTTGAGCAAAGCGCGGTGACGTACAACACGTACAACGGCACTATAAAGTGGAAGTTCCATTCGAATGGCGCCACCCTTTGGGCTTGATTATGCAAATTTCCCTCCTCATAACTTGCTTCTGAGCATGCTTCTTGCTTCTGAGCATGCACTTTTTTTTCCCCGTTGTTAAAGCCTACACACGACCATTTTTCACGACGAGAAAAAGACGGCGTGAAAAACGTCCAGAAAAAAATAGAGCAGTTTCTACATTTTTAATGGCCATTTTTCTCGTAGAGAAAAATGCTCTGGAGCCCATACACGACCAATTTAAAAAACTGCATTTTTCTCGTCATGAAAAACGGTCGTGTTTACGCGGCATAACACACAGCTGGAATTTGAACTTATCTTACTATACTGTCTCATCATCAATGCAAATAAAGGCCCGGATTCACAAAGCACTTGCGCAGACGTATCTCAAGATACGCCACGTAAGTGCAAATATGCGCCGGACCCACAAAGGCTTCATCCCGCCGACGTAACTTGCCTACGCCGGCGTAGGGTGGGCACACATTTACGATGGGGGCATATTTACGCTCACATTGATCAGCCATTCAAATATGCAAATGAGGAAAATGTGCCGATTCACGAACCTACGTGTGCCCGACGCAGTGCGCGTAAGTTATACGTCCGGAGTAAAGTTATGCCCCATAAAGGAGGTGTAACTCAGCAGCATCCATGCAAAGGGCTGCACAAGGGAACCCAAGCCGGCGTAATTTACGTTGGACATGTGTGACTGGGCGTAGATTACGTTCAGGGCGTACGCAGTGATTCGGCATATCTTAGGCAGTTGTTCCGACGTGGTTGTGAGCATGCGCACGGGGATGCGTCCACATTCCGGCGCATGCACAGTTCGTTATACGTATCTGTCTGGCGCTCGGCCCATCATTTGCATGGGGTCGCGGCTCATTTGCATGACTCACGCCCACTTCCACCTACGCCGGCTTACGCCTTAGAAACCCAGCGCAGTTTTGGGAGCACTGGCTTTGTGAATTCCGTGCTTGCCTCTCTGCGCTGCGTCGGCGTAGCGTATATTATTTGCGCTACGGCGGCGTAATGTGCGCCCGCTCTGTGAATCCGGGCCAAAGTGTGTAGTTTTGTGGTTATTGGAATTGCAATCTTGCGCAAAAACTGTTAATCGTTTGATGGAATATTTTTCTTAGACTGGATGTTGGTATCACCAAAATTATGAAATCCATCTGAATTTCCTTTAGGGGTTATTTATTCCCAAATGTTTAGTCAAAGGGGTCTCCCAGCACTATAAATTATGCAGCTGGTCATATGCAGGAAGCACATGTGTTGGCAGCCAAAACCCTCAGCATTTTTTCAAAGGTTGCCAAACTGAAATATGGTATGCACTGGTTTACCACAAGGTCCACATCTTAGGAGTCACGTCTGATTGTACCATGGTTAGCGGTAAATAAAGTTTGGTACATGAATAAGATGCCGATTCCCACACTAAAATCTGATAACTGACCACATGAAAATCTGAACATCTATTTTTGAACAAGCTATTTAATGCAACTCTGAAATCATAACTGATGAATCATTACAGCCCCGTCGTCCTGTTAGCTAGAGTTAACACAAATCTGAAATGTACATAGTAGTGTTCAGGATCGCAATCTCATTTACGCTTATATAACATAATTAAAGCATACACTCACCGGCCACTTTATTAGGTACACCTTGTTAGTAGACATGTGCACACTGAAATATTTTGTTTCGCAATTTTGTTTTCGTCCGAAAAATAAAATTATTTAGGTACTCCTGAAATTCGTTGTTATTTATTTTGTTTTTCGTTAAAAAAATGCATTCGTCCGAAAATCCAAATTAAGGTAGAATCTGTCATTGACGGCTTATGGTGTCTGTCGAATGTTCTAAGAAGAAAAAAAAGAAAAAAAAAGAAGATTCGACAGAATCTTAAAAAAAAAAAAATCGACTCTTCATGTCTCTCTATGTCGAATCTTCATGTCTCTCTATGTCGAATCTTCATGTCTCTCTATGTCGAATCTTTTCTCTCTATGTCGAATCTTTTCTCTCTATGTCGAATCTTTTCTCTCTATGTCGACTCTTCTTCATGTCTCTATAATGTCAAATCTTTTCTCTTTATGTAGAATAATATTGGACTAATAGAGTTAAGGTTAGGCACAATTAAGGTCGAATCTGTCATTGAAGGCTTATGCTGTCTGTCGAATGTTCTAAGAAGAAGAAGAAGAAGAAGAAGAAGAAAAAAAAAAAAAGAAGATTCGACAGAATCTTAAAAAAAAAAAAAAATTGACTCTTCATGTCTCTCTATGTCGAATCTTTTCTCTCTATGTCGACTCTTCTTCATGTCTCTATAATGTCGAATCTTTTCTCTCTATGTCGAATCTTTTCTCTTTATGTAGAATAATATTGGACTAATAGAGTTAAGTTTGACACAATTAAGGTCGAATCTGTCATTGAAAGCTTATGGTGTCTGTCGAATGTTCTAAGAAGAAGAAGAAGAAGAAGAAGAAAAAAAAAGAAGATTCGACAGAATCTTAAAAAAAAAAAAAAATTGACTCTTCATGTCTCTCTATGTCGAATCTTCATGTCTCTCTATGTCGAATCTTTTCTCTCTATGTCGACTCTTCTTCATGTCTCTATAATGTCGAATCTTTTCTCTCTATGTCGAATCTTTTCTCTTTATGTAGAATAATATTGGACTAATAGAGTTAAGGTTAGGCGCATTCGACCGCAACGAAAATGAAAATAAAGCATTTGTTTATGTCGGATCTTTTGATTTTCGTCTTCTGTGCTTTCATTATCGTTTCTTAAAACAATAACGAAAATACCTGAAATTCGGGTGAAAATGCATTCGGACGAAAACGAATGCACATGTCTACTTGTTAGTACCGGGTTGGACCCCCTTTCGCCTTCACAACTGCCCAAATTCTTCATGCATAGAATCATGAAGGTGTTGCAAAAATTCTTCAGAGATTTTGGTCCATATTGACATAATAGCATCACGCAGTTGTTGCAGGTTTGTCGGCTGCACATCCCTGATGCAAATCTCACATTCCAACACATCCCAAAGGTGCTTTATTGGATTGTGATCTGGTGACTGTGAAGGCCATTGGAGTACAGTGACCTCATTGTCATGTTTTAACTACTTGAGAACCGCACTATAGACGAAAGACGTCCACAGCGCGGCTCTCAACTACTGGGTGGACGTCCCTGGACGTCCTGCTGTTTACATTCCCCCCCGCGCGCCGCAGAGGGAGCGCAGCAGGGAAAAACTGTGCCCGCCGTGTCACGTGATGCCGATGCACGCGCCTGGCGGCCGCGATGTCCGCCAGGTACTCGCGATCGGCAATTACAGAGGCAGGACGTGGAGCTCTGTGTTTAAACATAGGGACACAGATCGGTCACCTCCCCCAGTCAGTCCCCTCCCCCCACAGTAAGAATCACTCCCAGGGAATACATTTAACCCCTTCCTCGCCCCCTAGTGTTAACCCCTTCCCTGCCAGTCACATTTATACAGTAATCAGTGCATATTTATAGCACTGTTCGCTGTATAAATGTGAATAGTCCCAAAATAGTGTCAAAAGTGTCCGATATGTCTGCCGCAATATCGCAGGCCTGACAAAAATCGCAGATCGCCGCCATTACTAGTAAAAAAAAAATCATAAAACTATCCCCGATTTTGTAGGCGCTATAACTTTTGCCCAAACCAAAATATATAGGCTTATTGCGATTTTTTTTTTTTATCAAAAATATGTAGAAGAATACGTATCGGCCTAAACTGAGAAACGTTTTTTTTTTATTGGGATATTATTATAACAAAAAGTAAAAAAATATTGTGTTTTTTTTCAAAATGTTCTGTCTTTTTTGTTGTTTATAGCGCAAAAAATTAAAACCGCAGAGATGATCAAATACCACCAAAAGGAAGCTCTATTTGTGGGATAAAAATGATAAAAATATAATTTGGGTACAGTGTTGTATGACCGCGCAATTGTCATTCAAAATGCGTCAGCGCTGAAAGCTGAAAATTGGTCTGGGCAGGAAGGGGGTTTAAGTGCACAGTAAGGAAGTGGTTAAAAAACAGAAGTTTAAGATGATTTGAACTTTGTGACATGGTGCATTATCCTGCTGGAAGAAGCCATCAGAAGATGGGTACACTGTAGTCATAAAGGGATGGACATGGTCAGCAACAATACTCAGGTAGGCCGTGGCATTTAATCAATGCTCAATTGGTACCAAGGTGACCAAAGTGTGCCAAGAAAATATCCCCCCCACACCATTGCTCCACCATCACCATCCTGAACCATTGATACAAGGCAGGATGGATCCATGCTTTCATGTTGTTTACGCCATATTCTGACTCTTCCATCTGAATGTCGCAGCTGAAATTCAGACCAGGCAACGTTTTTCTAATCTTCTATTGTCCAATTTTGCTGAGCCCATGTGAATTATAGCCTCAGTTCACTGTTCTTAGTTGAAAGAAGTGGCACCCGGGGTTGCCCTCTGCTGCTGTAGCCCATCTGCTTCAAGGTTTGATGTTTTATGCATTCAGAGATGATATTCTGCATTCCTTGGTTGTAACAAGTAGTTATTTTAATTACTGTTGCCTTTCTATCATCTTAAACCAGTCTGCCCATTCTCCTCTGACCTCTGATATCAACAAGGCATTTCCCTCCACACAACTGCCGCTCACTGGATATTTTCTCTATTTTGGACCATTCTTCATAAACCCTAGAGATGGTTGTGTGTGAAAATCCCAGTAGATCAGCAGTATTTTAAATACTCAGACCAGCCTGTATGGCACTAACAACCATACCACCTTCAAAGTCACTTGCCGACCGCCACACACCTATTTACGTGTCAGAACGGCACGGGCAGGCAGATTGGCATACAGGTACGTCTATATGAATCTATAGCCCATCAGGCACACTATTCAGAAACTGGTGACGCACAATATGCGCCTGGGGGAAGCTTTTGTCATCACGTCAATCACTTAGTCTCTGAATTGGAATGCCCACTCCCGCGGGAGCCACTACCCGGAAAATAGCTATACAGCGGTATGTACAGCGAAAAAAAGCATACTGTACATGTCGGCAGTATGCTGGATGGAATGGTATATACGGTACATGTTTTTTAGGGTGAACCTCCTCTTTAAGCGCTGTGCAAACTGTTGGTGCTATATAAATCCTGTATAATAATAATAATTTGATCTGCCACAAATGCACTCAGCTCCTGATACCCCGTACACATGACCGTTTTTCCTGACGGAAAAAGTCAGATGAGAGCTTTTGGCTGGGAATTCCGACCGTGTGTATGCTCCATCTAACTTTTTCCCACAGTAAAACTGCCGGGGAAAAAAAGAGAGCAGGATCTTTTTTTTCCTGTCAGGAAAAAATCCTAGCGGGAAAACCATTCGTCTGTATGCAATTTCAACATGCAAAAAACGTGCATGCTCAGAATCAAGTTGACGCATGCTCAGAAGCATTGAGCTTAATTTTTCTTGGCTCGTCGTAGTTGTACGTTACCGGGTTTTTGACTGTTGGAATTTGGTGTGTACGCAAGACAAGCTTTAGCGGAATCCCGTCAGGAAAACCATCGTTTTTTTTTCCGACTGGAAAAGCGCTCTTGTGTACGGGGCATAAGCCTTGTTGTGGGCCGACAACACACAGCTTTTTGGAGGACTGAATGTTGTCAGCTTTCCCAGTGCCTTTTGCTAAACTACTTGAACACTCCTACTCTCAGATCTCCATAACATAAACACAAATCATTCTGTAGTCCAAGATAAGAATTAGGAGGTATCCAGAGGACACAGGTCAGCTGTGAATTTCTGACAAGATCAATATTTTATTTTTTCACAGTTTTTATTATTGTTACCAAAACCAATATAACAAAATGCTTCCATTGGGATATTAAACAGACAAAAAACAAGCAAATAATACAAGTTCATTGTTAGCGTTGACATATATTTTATTCTCATAAACAGAAAGATGTCCTGTGTTCTGTTAAAGCTGAATTCCCAAAACACATCTGGAGACCGTCTTGTCTGTCAGAGGCTTTTTTAATGCTGTCTAGCTACTTTTTTTATACGCTACTGCCAGACAGCACAGTCAGGAGGAAGATGCTTATTAAACTTAAAGAGGAAGTGAACCCTGATGGGTTCTACTTCCTCTTTGTTTCCCTGCAAAGGTTAACCACTTCCATACCAGGCACTTACGCACCTTCCTGCCCAAGCCAATTTTCAGCTTTCAGCGCTGTGACTCTTTGAATGACGATTGCACGGTCATGCTACACTGTACCCAAACAATTTTTTTTATCATTTTGTTCCCACAAATAGAGCTTTCTTTTGGCAGTATTTGATCACCTCTGCGATTTTTTTTGCAAAACAACTAAAAAAAGACCGAAAATTTTGAAAAAATCTAGTTTTTATTTTTTTCTGTTAACCTCCCTGGCGGTATGATTCTGTCTGGAATTACGTACCAAAAGTGGTACAATTATTTTGCAAGGAAATTTGGCGTTTTATACTGTAGGCCTGTAATTTTTAGAAATAACTCACTTAAATCTGACCAAGCAAGAGTCTTGTAGGCATCCCGGGTATGATTTTTTTTTTAAAACAAAATTATAAATTATAATATAATAAATAATTATAAATAATTATAACAAATAATAATATAATTATAATAAAAATTATTCAATAATGTAATCAACTCAAAATCACTGAAATTTGCTCAGTTGCAGAATTGTCGCTGTCATTATTATTATTTTTTTATGACGAATTTCCCCACAAATCGCTATCGCACAATTCTGCAAGTGATTATAATTTATTATCGCTGTTTTCTAGCTGATCTAAAACCATTTTTGACATAAAGGGACACTTTTGGACAATCTACAGTTTTTAGGCAGAAAGAACATTTTTTATTATATAAAAGTACATGTAGGGTACTGGGCAGACCACTAGGGACAAGGGGGGTGTGTATTTTTTACATACAGTACTGTAATCTATAAGATTACAGTATACTGTATGTAAAGTGTTTGTTTACTTTTTTGAATTTGGCGCCGTTCTCCGTCCCCGTGCGTCGTAACGTCTCAGGGAACGGAGATCGGCGGCACACGGGGAGACTGTGAATCGAGCGAGGAGGTCCCGCTCGCTCACACAGTGGGGTGGCATCGCTGGATCCAGGGACAAGGTGAGTATCTTGCCTGTGGATCCAGTGAAAGGTAAGCCGCGCCGCTGCACACTCTGCACGTCCAGCCCGAGCGTGACTCGGGGTTACCGATCCTAACATTGGAAACCTACCCCGAGTCACGCTCGGGTTTACCGCCAGGGAGGTTATTTTTTTTGTAAATAAGTAAGTCTTCTACTTTGATTACGGACACCGATGAGGTGGCACTGATGGGCATCGATGAGGCGGCACTGATGGGCACCGATGAAGCGGCACTGATGGACACTAATAGGCGGCACTGATAGGCGGCGCTGGTATGCGGCACTGATGGGCACTCATAGGCGGCACTGATGGGCACTCATAGGCGGCACTGGGCACTCATAGGCGACACTGATGGGCACTCATGGGCGGCACTTATGGGTGGCACTGATGGGTACTTATGGGTGGCACAGATGGGCACTAATAGGTGGGCACTGGGCATTGATGGGCACTGAGAGGTGGCATGGATGGGCACTGAGAGGTGGCACTGATGGACACTGAGGGGTGGCACTGATGGACACTGAGGGGTGGCACTAATGGACACTGAGGGGTGGCACTGATGGCATTGCTGGGCATCACTTGTGCCCATGTTGCCAGTCAGTGCCCATTTGTGGACACTGATTGGCATCTATTCTCTTTTTTTTTTTACTGCCCTTTTTTTTTTTACTGCCCTTCCCTGGTGGTCCAGTGTGGGCATCCGAGGGGGGGGCTGCGCTCATAAACAATGAGTGCGAACCCCCCCTGTCAGGAGAGCCGCCGATCGGCTCTCCTTTACTCGCGTCTGTCAGACTGTTACATCATGATCAGCCGTGATTGGACACGGCTGATAACGTGGTAAAGAGCCTCCGTCGGAGGCTCTTTACTGAGATCGGGGATGACACCCCGCATCACCGATTCAGACTGACACCCCGCATCACCGATTGCCGCGCTGCGCGCCCCCACAGTAGACGTCCAGTCAGGATTTCACAACCACTTCCCAGACGTCAATTGTCTATTGACCGGGCGGGAAGTGTTTAAGCATAATGGGCTATTATGCATCGCATAGTAGCCCATTATGTGTCACTTACCTGAAACCGAAGCCTGTGATGTCACCGATGTCCCCTGTTCCACGAAGCGTCCATCTTCTTTCTGGGTATTGCGGCTGTGATTGGCCGGAGCCGCAATGACATCGCGCGGGAGTCGGCAGTCACGGCAGGCTCTCCTTTAGATCGCCGTCTCTAAAGGTTTCTAAAGTGAATGTCACGATCAGAATAAAAAAATCGCAGATCGCTGCCATTACTAGTAAAAAAATTAATAAAATAAAAATGCCATAAATCTATCACCTATTTTGTAGACGCTATAACTTTTGCGCAAATCAATCAATATCCGATTATTGCGATTTTTTTTACCAAAAATATGTAGAAGAATACGTATTGGTCTAAACTGAGGGAAAAAAAAATTTTGTAAAAAAAATTGTGATATTTATTAAATAAAAAATTTAAAAATATTGTGTTTTTTTTTTTAGTTGTCGCTCTTCTTTTGTTTATAGCGCAAAAAAATAAAACCGAAAACCGAAAGCTCTATTTGTGGGGGGAAAACATAAAGATTTAATTTGGGTACAGTGTTGCATGACTGCGCAATTGTCATTCAAATTGCAACAGCGCTGAAAATGAAAAAATTGGTCTGGGCAGGAAGGGGGTGAAAATGCCCTGTATGGAAGGGGTTAAGCTAGTGCATTGTTGGTTCACTTACCTTTTCCTTCTAAATGTTTTATTTCTTTGTTTTCTTTGTCTGAATTTCTCACTTCCTGTTCCTCCTCAGTAAGCTGTTCCAGAACGGCTCAGATGATGGGGACAAGCTTACTGAGAATAAACAGGAAGTGAGAAATTCAGACAAAGAAAACAAAATTTAGAAGGGAAATCGAAGGATAAGGTAAGTGAATCAACACTGCACTAACTTAAAGCGGAGCTCCACCCTAAAGTGGAACTTCCGCTTATCAGAACCCCCCCCCCCTACGGTGCCACAATTGGCACCTTTCAGGGGGGGGGTACAGATACCTGTCCAGGTATTTGCATCCAGTTCCGGGCATACACTCTGCGGGTAGATTGCAGGCAGAACATCAGTCCCCCCCCCCCCCCGTTGTGTTCTGGGAAACACACAGCTCCCAGAACATAGTGGGGACCAGTGAAAGATGTGTTGCTCGAGCATGCACAGTAGGGAACTGGGCAGTGAAGCCGCAACGTTTCACTTCCTGATTCCCTCACCGCTAATGGCGGTAGGGGCAGCCAAGAGACGATTGCTCGCCTTCGGCTGCCGACGTCGCTGGACTCCAGGACAGGTGAGTGTCCATTTATTAAAAGTCAGCAGCTGCAGTATTTGTAGCTGCTGACTTTTAAAACCTTTACAACCTCTTTAATAAAGGTTAAATTTTATAGCAACGACTTCCGGTGCATAGTGCACATTATCTTACTGAAAGAGGCCACTGCCACCATGGGATCCCATTTCCATGAAGGGGTGTACTTGGTCAGCAACAATGCTTAGGTAGGTGGTATGGGCACCCCCTCTCCCATAGATACACGATTGCCATCTACTCCAGCTGAAAACAGCAAGATAGATTGACAACTATGGGCTGATTGACCCATTTTATATAAAAATATATTTGTTTTCTTTTATAAGAAAATTATGGATGTGCAATCCTGCTTCCTAAATTTTATTACAGGAAACATAAATGTAAGGCAAGCTCCCACATCACTCTGCCGTTTCTGCTGGTTAGTACACCATGCATCAGCCCAAGAACATTCTTATGTGGTTGACAAATGTAAGTATAGAAGTGAATTTCCATTTCACAGGCATGGGATTTATTTTCTATGTTTGTTTTCTTATTTCTCTCTTTGTTAAATAAAATTCCAAACAAATATGTTAATAAACAGTTACAAGATGAGACTGCCGGTTTCTCATGCACTTGGAACCTTTGAGTTGACATTACATTCGACTCTGTTGACCAGCTAACCCTTGCAGTTCTTTCTTATTATTCCTTACTTAATGACCCGATATGCAGATGGTCCCAAGAAGCAGAGTAAATACAGCAAGGGTCAATGCAAAAGTAGCTTTAAATGCACATAAAGCATAATTTATGTCTGTTCCCTTTGCCAAGTCCAGGGATGTCCTAATTGCCTTGGAAAATAATGACTGGGATGGTGTTATTTGAGCTGTGAATGTTTTCACGTGAAAGAATCCAGCTGGTGTCCTCTATTAGGGTCTTTTCTCATTCACAGTCCCAGTGAGGTTAGAAGACAATCACTGGGGGGGAGATAATTGTCAGGATTCCTTTTCTCTCTCCAGTGTTATTGTTTGGGTATTACATCCAAGTATTGCCTGTACAGACCCCCACAACAAGTTATTCTCTATATAAATCATATGAAAATTTAGACCCACAAAGCTGAATATGTTTAAAGAGGCTGATATTGCAGTTATGGATAAATGCACTCGGGCAAATGTATAGGCTATTATCACCCTCTACATTTAGAAGATTATTAGTAGGGTTGTCCCGATACCACTTTTTTAGGACTGAGTACAAGTACCGATACTTTTTTTCAAGTACTCGCCGATACCGAATACCGATACTTTTTTTTAAATGTGTCCCCAAATGCAGCCATGTCCCCCCACAAATGCAGCCATGTTCCCCCCATATATGCAGCCATGTCCCCCCACATATGCAGCCATGTCCCCCCACATATGCAGCCATGTCCCCCCACATATGCAGCCATGTCCCCCCCCTTATCCAGCCATGTCCCCCCCATATCCAGCCATGTCCACCCCCATATCCAGCCATGTCCCCCCCCATATCCAGCCATGTCCCCCCCATATCCAGCCATGTCCCCCCCCATATCCATCCATGTCCCCCCCATATCCAGCCATGTCCCCCCCCCATATCCCCCCCATATGCAGCCATGTCCCCCCATATGCATCCATGTCCCCCCATATGCAGCCATGTCCCCCCCATATGCAGCCATGTCCCCCCCATATCCTGCCATGTCCCCCCCATATATGCAGCCATGTCCCCCTTACCGTACATGCTGCCGCGCCGCCGTGCCGCCGCTTGGTTAATACGGGCGGGGAACATTATAGCTTTCATTTGAATAGCTGTAGTCTTTCGCGCCGCACTGCGTATAGACACTCCCCCTTGCTCGGGATTGGACAGTTCACCCGAGCAAGGGGGAGTGTCTATACGCGGCGCGGCGGGAAACACTACAGCTATTCAAATGAAAGCTGTAATGTTCCCCGCCCGTATTAACCAAGCGGGGATGCGGCGTAGCGGCGGGATGCAGCGGCGGAAGTGGAAGTATTCTATTTTGGTATCGGGGGTATTTGCGGGAGTACGAGTACTCCCGCAAATACTCAGAATCGGTCCCGATACCGATACTAGTATCGGTATCGGGACAACCCTAATTATTAGTATATGTAATACCAGTCTAAAACAATCGTATGTGCCCAAAGTCAATTGCAATTATGGTGTAATTAAAAAAACATGAAGTCCATGGCCCGGATTCAGATACAACTTACGGCGGCGTATCTCCAGATACGCCGCCGTAATTTCAAATATGCGCCGTCGTATCTTTACGCCGATTCTCAAAGGCAGACACGTTGAAAAAATAGGCTTCCTCCACCGACGTAACTAGCATACGTGTGCAATTTTACGCTGGCCGCTAGGTGTCGCTTCCGTTGATTTCCCCGTTGAATATGCAAATTAGGTAGATACGCCGATTCAGAAACGTATGTCCGCCCGGCGATTTTTTTTACGTTGTTTACGTAAGGCTTTTTCCGGCGTAAAGTTACCCCTGCTCTATGAGGCGTAGCCAATGTTAAGTATGGACGTCGGGCCAGCGTCGAATTTTGCGTCGTTTGCGTAAGTCGTACGCGAATAGGGCTGTGCGTAAGTTACGTTCACGTCTAAAGCATTGACTATTTGCAGCGTAATTTGGAGCATGCGCACTGGGATAATTTCATGGACGGCGCATGCGCTGTTCGTTAAGAACGTCAATTACGTGGGGTCACGGCTAATTAGCATACAGCATGCCCCCTACCAGCCTATTTTGAATTACAGGGGCTTACGCTGGCCAATATACGCTACACCGCCGTAACTTTAGGCGCAAGTTCTTTCTGAATACAGGACTTGGCTCTCAAAGTTACGGCGGCGTAGCGTATATGTGATACGCTACGCCCGCATTTAGTTACGCTATTGTATCTGAATCCGGGCCCATATCTGTGATACACAAAATGTCCCTCGTGCTAGAAATAAATTAAAAATTTGTGTTGTTACAGAAACCATTGTCCGTGATACTTTTTTTATTTGCACTAACATACAGTTTTTCTGAATTTGCTACACAAATTCTCCACCGCTCAATCAAACCATCGCCTTATCCAATCCACCACAGTTGTGCTCTCATTTTCTTTATGCCTGCATGTTTAAGAGGACATAAAATGCCCTTTTCCCTCTATTTGAGACAATTAGTACCATCCATTTTAATGATCTCCTTGTTTCCTTCTAATAGCATGAACTAAAAAACAGACACGTATCACATAGTGCTTTCCATAAAATTCCACTAATTTGACCCAATTCGCTCAAGTCCTACAAGAACTAACATGAGTAAGATCTCTCCTATTGGATGAGCTAAATCAAATAACAAAACATAAATTTGCCCTGACGCGTAAATAATTTTTCAAACATGGCAACAAAAGCAAAGCACTACTGGCCAAAACCTTACAGGCCAAGAGAGCACTCAATATGATAAGACAAGTTCAGAAACCTGATGGCACCCTTGCCACAAACAACAAGGACATAGCTGCATGTTTTGAACTATACTAGGCCAACCTATACAATCTGACCAATACAAAAATCACCTCAAGACCCCACAACACCCAGATCGACACTCATCCGAGACTTCCTGAGGCAGTACACTCCTAACTCAATATCTCGAGATATAGCTCAGTCTCTTGAAAACTTTAATTTAGATGAGGAATTATACCAAGCGATCAAACAAGTGAAAGCAGGGAAGAGCCCAGGCCTACATGGCTTCACAGCTGCATAAGATAAAACGTTTAACGATAAAACATTTAAGGATATCCTCACTATTCCCTTCCTTTCTACATCCAACTCTCTTGCATCACCAGCACACCCCCACCGCCTTCTAGAAGCTCATTTAACTGTACTACACACGCGAGTCTCCAACTACCATCCTATTTTCCTCCCCAAATTCTTTGCCAAATTCCTGTCTAACTGCCTCTTTTCACTCATCCCATCATTGGTGTCTACATACCAAGTGGGCTTTGTCCCTGGTCGAGAAGCAAGGGGTATCACCATCAAAGCTATCAACCTTCATTCCTGGTTCTCCTCTAAACAAAACGGCTTCTTTCTCTCACTAGATGCAGAGAAGGCATTCGACAGGGTGGCCTGGCATTACATGGCTGAAACCCTCCGATCCCTTGGACTCGGGGATAACATGTTTAACCTGATTCTGGTCCTCTACACCTGCCCTACTGAACAAGTGAGACTCCATGACCACTTGTCTAATGCCTTCTCCATTTTAAATGGCACTCTCTAATCTTGCCCGTTATCTCTGCTTCTTTATGTACTAACTGTGGAGCCCTTTCTCAACCGTCTATGAGCCAACCCAAGCGCCAGAGGACTCTCGGTTTCTGGACACAAATTTAAAATTGCTGCTTTCACTAAAGACATCTTACTGTTCCTTTCTGACCCACACATCACCCTCCCAAACTTATTTAGAGATTTTGCCCACTTCCAGCATATTTCCAACCTCAAAATTAATTTTGAAAAATCATACGCCCCAAACTTCTCCTTGTCAAAAGACACAGTATCTCACTGCCAAAGCAATTCCCCCTTCACCTGGAAAACAAAAGCAATTACATATTTAGATAGCCGACTCTCAACCCGCCTTGCCGACCTATACTTCCTGAGTTTTGCATCACTTTTGATCCACAAAAGTGATAAATTCACTCCTTCTCCTGCTTTGGAAGAGCTGATGTACTAAAAATGAATGTCCTCCCTAGACTCTTTAATATCATGCAAGCCATCCCCATTCACCTACCTCCCATATTTTTCTCTACATATAAATCCATCTGTACAAAATTTCTCTGGCGCAACAAACATCCACGCATTATATACACACACCTTGTACTCCCCAAAAACAAAGGAGGCATGGGCCTTCCAGACCTCTATAACTACTATACAGCCTGCCTTCTCACCAGAATAGGGGATTGGAACATTCATGCATATACAAAACAATGGTTCACTGTAACGGAATGGCCCGTGGGACCCAGAGGCTCTTGCAGGGTGTGGGGTACTCCTGTTTCAGCTTCACCAATGACTCTTGTGTCTAAAGTCATCCTATGTCCACTAGGGGCATAGGATGACTGAGAAATGATATCTTGGATTACATGAGATGGGACAGTAATGATAATTCACAATGTATTCCAGGATATCTTGAAATATTACAGGTTGTTGATTCTCTTAACAGTCAGTGGGAACACCGACTGTTAAGGTGTTAATGTCGTCTGCTTCTGTCATGTAAATTAATCTTAGTCTGGCTCCTAAGAACCTGTCGTTGTGTGAAGTTCTATTGATGATAAATGTGGATTGTGAGTTAACAAGACAGTCTAAAGGTCCGATGTCTGACTTATAAGCTGTAGCTAATTAGCTCATGTAGATTATCTCGGAGTCAGAATGTCTGTCTACTAAAAGATGTGTATTGAGGGGGGCTCGTTAGTAACCATTGTATGATGTTGTGGGTGGAGTGTGTCATTGTCCATTTGATTACTGCAAGTATTCCTTTTGGTGTATACAAGAGCCACCTTCTCAATAAAGATTGTCTATTCCTGTTGAACCAGAGAACAGAGCTGTGTCTCGTTTCTGGGGGGGAAATCCGTACGGGTCGCGTTGCCGGATTGTGGAGTGTCGATAAGCTGTCTTGGGCTCGGAATGGAATATCGAAAATGGCTTTAACCCCTGTCCCATTTGGGGTTCAGTTACAGTCACATTAGAATAATCCATATCCTTGTTACCCCTAGTTACCGCACCTTGGCTACCTCTCAAACACATTCCATCCACTGTTGATGATCACTTGCTCTTAGATCCCACCATAAGCTGTTTTCATGAAGTGGGCATAAAATAATCCCTTTCTTCTGCACCAGGTCCCATGACACAACTCCGTCCTAATCCTGCATTCCCTCCGGGGATGTCCAAACAATTCCTTTCAAGCTCATGGCCACATAAACATGTTCTGGCTAAACACTTCTTTCATAGAGCTACAATTCTAAACTGTGAAGAACTTGCCTCCCAAATGAAAAATCTTAAGTTCCCACTATGGACTTATCTTCAAATACAACACCTTTTCTTGGGTCCAAATAGAAAACCACACTGGTCCCGTCAACTTACTCCCCTAGAGTTATTATGTTCTGAAAACACACCACAAAGAGACGTAGTTTCAACCATCTACTCTTTACATTTTGCCAAACACCCCACAAAAACAAGACATGTCTAAACTGGGAGAGAGGACTTTTGCTAGACCTCACAGATAAACACTGGGAACAAATATTCAAAAACATCGTTAGGAGTTCAACAAATGTGTCAGCCCAGGAAAATGGCTATAAGGTCCTCACACGATCACACAATGATACAGAGTTCCGACCTCAATTCACGAGTTTTCACCATCGGTATCCAACTTATGTCTCCAACAGGGTCTCTCATCCACATATGGTGGTCATGCCCTGTCATTCAGAAAAAATGGATGGAGTACAGCGCTCAGGGTGTTTGCACAAAACAATCAACGGAGGGTTAAAGATTAAAAATAAAAATAATAATAGGATTAAATAAATAATCAATTAGATTAAGATTAAAATCACAAACCACATTAGAGATATATGGTATAAATGTTCAAGAGTCCATGAAAGGATCAGTCCCAGCAGGGTGCCGAAAAGGCTATAGTTGATGACAGTGAAGAACCAATGTAGATGAAGGCAGTAGATCAGGGCTGCTATCCAGGAGCGAAGCCAGCTCAATATATGCAGGAGAAAAACAAGAGAGAAGAGCGCCTCTGAGTATACTGCTTTTAATTATAAAACATAAAAATATCCAGCACTTACATCATAGTATTATGGTGCAGTCGTGGGAGCTGGTGTGCGTCTGTGGCTGACAGCCAGCAAGGCATGAGAACTGGGCGGCCGGAGGGAGCCGGGGAGGGACGGCTAAATCCTTGTTGTTATGCCGCTGCTAGACAGTGAGTTCATCAGCTGATGCGTGACGTCAGCTCGGACGGAGGCTGAGGAGGACCACAACGCGTTTCAGAGCATGCGCACGGAAACGACCAGCGCGCTCCTTTTTCAAGTGTATTGAAAAAGGAGCGCTCTTCTCTCTTGTTTTTCTCATGCCCTATCATTCAAAAGTTTTGGAGTGAAGTCCATAACATAACCTCAAAGGTCTTCACCCTCACATTAGAATTCTCTCTCTCCCAATTCCTCTTACATCACACCTCAACACCCAGAAGCTCTCACTTCAAATCCCTAGCTATGCACATGCTAAAAGCTGATAAGCTATGTGTCCCAGCCTTGTGGGGCAAAAACATGCCCTCTCAATCAAAGAATGGTTTTGGAGAATTGACAAAATCGCTGAAATAGAGGAGCCATAGCCATCTACCATAACAACATCTTCAAGCACACTACCTATTGGTCTTATTGATCTCATTTTAGACCACAACTGAATATACCCAAACCATGGACCACAAACCCAAATTAATAGGGACAATACCTCTTTCTCTTTTTATGGCTGCGTTGCTTTCAATCCATCCACTGTAACAAATCAACGGCCAGGCTGAGCAGCGAAGATGATTTCGAGGGGTCAGGTAAGTAGAAGGGGGGGGGCTGGGGGGGCCGGTATTATCGGATGTTTTTTCACCTTAAAGCGGGGGTTCACCCATACATAACACTTTTTTCCCTTAGCTTCATGCTCATTTTGTCTAGGGGAATCGGCTAGTTGTTTTAAAATATGAGCTGTACTTACCGTTTACGAGATGCATCTTCTCCGCCGCTTCCGGGTATGGGCTGCGGGACTGGGCATTCCTATTTTGATTGACAGTCTTCCGAGAGGCTTCCGACGGTCGCATCCATCGCGTCACGATTTTCCGAAAGAAGCCGAACGTCGGTGCGCAGGCACAGTATAGAGCCGCACCGACGTTCGGCTTCTTTCGGCTACTAGTGACGCCATGGATGTGACCGTCGGAAGCCTCTCGGAAGACTGTCAATCAAGAAGGAACGCCCGCTCCCGAAGACCCATACCCGGAAGCGACGGAGAAGATGCATCTCGAAAACGGTAGGTACAGCTCATATTTTAAAACAACTAGCCGATTCCCCTAGACAAAATGAGCATCCATCTAAGGGGATTGTTTGAAAAAATTGTTTTATGGGTGAACTCCCGCTTTAATGCATGGAATGCATTAAGGTAAAAAAAAACGTTTACCTTTACAACCCCTTTAAGTTGCACTGTTTTTCGGTATGTTTTACTGCCATTCTGTGCAACCTCCTCAGCACTTCCCAGCCTCCCATCCAAATCTTTCTCAGACAATGCCAAAATGTCTATTCAGTCATATGGAGAGTTCTTATTCAGAGTTTTCATCTACCACCCAGTAGGTCAAAATTCATAGCTGAAATTATTTTCTACAATTTCTCAAATATGTACACCGGTAGCTATGCAGTGACATCATGGATCCCTTCCTCTTCCTCTTCTCCATCACTGGTGGCAGCATGTACAGTAGTCCTTACTTTTGGTCACGTAATGATGTGTAAGCACGGTTCAATGTAATAGTATTCTGAGCACAGGCCGACACAATGATGCATCCCCAGGGGAGTGTCCATAACAGCCAAGGCTCAGTGGATTAAATGGTTCAACTTAAAAGAACTCAGAACATGTAGTAGCCAAAATAACCTACTGCAGAGAACAGCTCTGTATTTAAGATGAGTATTGTTTTGTGTTTTACAGTTTATGGGCATATTTATTATATTTTGGAGATCTGCTATAAACTACATAAGGACAGCACCGGTACCTGCAGCAATATCAAAAATTACACACAAGAGCATCATGTGTACATACAGGAAAGCCCTGGGGCCATTCTAAAATGTATTAAACATAATTCTAATATTAAACAAATCTCTAAAGCGAACCTGGTAACTTACAGCAATCTGCTGAAATACCGTATTTATCGGCGTATAACACGCACAGGCGTATAACACGCACCCTAACTTTAAGAGGGAAGTTTCAGGAAAAAAAACTTTCCACCGCCCCCTGCGTATAACACGCAGGCACAGTTTACCCTCTAATTTCAGGGTAAAAAAGTGAGTGTTATACGCCAATTAACAGACAGGAGCCAATCTACGAGCTCTCTGGAGGTACAGTATGCAGTGTGTCATTGCTACAAGACTGTGCTGTAGGTGAGCTTGTCTTTGGTACATTAGAGATAAAATGAGCCCTGTTCAGCTGAATTTTTTTTCAGTCTCTTGTGGCTGGCATGCTGTGCAACCATGTAGTTCTTGGCCAGTGAGACCCACTGTCGTTCTGCATATCTCTGTCTTCAGGCTACCATAATTATGTCCTTCCTTCGTTCAGCCTCTCAAGCAGTATTTTCTATTTCAGTGCTGTGTACTATATTTGCTGACTCACACTTCCTAGGCTGCTATCTACCATTGCGATCTGGAAGTGTAAATATGGAAATTAAATTAAAAGCAGCAACGTAACTTGAAAACTTGCACTGTAAACAGTTTAGGCCCTTAAAGGAGAAAATGAGAACTATGGTAAAACAAAAAAAACAAAAACAAAACACAGGATAGGGAGCTACTAAAATGACTAAATATGAATAATTATCACATTTAACCGACCCCCTTGTGTTGAAAAAGCAGCTAATTAACAAGATAGATTCAAGATAGATTCAAAATGCTGTGTTCACACCTCCCATCTCCTAACCCAAACAAAAAACCAAGTACAGAAACAAAAATTGAAACCTCTCATGTTTCCTAACGCTAACCATTCATGTATCGATTTCTTCAACAATGCTAAACAGTGTGAGTGAAGAATCTGCAATTTCGGGTATTTTATTGAGACAGCCGGCAACCATTATAATAATAATTCCAAGACAAACCTATCACACACCATCACTTACCATCTGATATTCCTTTACTTTTATTTCTGTTTCATGTGTACATACGAGTTGTGTCTAAAAGTTTCAGTAAATAGTCCGATATCTTAATGGCAACATGGGCCAGGTGTGTTCACATACACATGGCTATCCAGAGACATGTCAAAAAGTGTCACCTGGCGTGGAGTACACGTGACTGTCAGGGTAAACCTACTGTGGGCAGTCGAACATAGTCAGTGTCAGAAGGAAGGTCACAGTGCAATGGAACAATGAGTGAACATACAAATTCTGCTACAAATTGGAGAAAACGGCGATGGCGATTGGTGGAAGTATATGGGACAGAAGCTATTACCAGAAAATGTGTTCGAAGTGATTCGACGCATGCGTGGAAGCATTGAACTTCCGGGTTCGTGCACGTCGCCGCATCATCGTCGCCGTCACGTCGCCGCGTCGTCACTGCGTATTCTGTCTGCACGGAATTTGGTCTGATGGTGTGTACAGCCATCAGACCAAATTCTCCCAGCAGACATGTCCGATGAAAACGGTGCGGCGGACCGTTTTCATCGGACAATCCCGTCGTGTGTACGAGGCCTGAAAGGCAAGAAAAGAGACAACAAGATGCGCCTACTAAGTGCAGTATGGTAAAATAGCAGTTTATTAATATAATCAGCCAAATGGCTACTCACATGACAGTTGTGAGAAGCAAACATAAGTATCTCAATAAGGGGTGTGTGGTCACTTTGTAAGCCGGGGATGCATTCTGAGTGTGGTCCTAGTAAGCTGAAACCATCCAGACTTTGCAGGGGGATCGGGAAGATGGAGCCAGATGGCCTCTGTCCTGTTCAGTGGTGGTGTGCGGGTCAGTGTGGAACGCACTAGTCACACAACAAAAGTTAAAGCGGTTGTATACCCTTAAAAAAATAAAAAAATTAACATAAACCTGCAAGGCAAAGGCATAATGAGCTAGTATGACTAGTATACTAGCTCATTATCAATTACTTACCTTAGATCGAAGCCCCTGCAGCGGTCCTCGGACACGTCCTCTGTCGCCGCCATGGTACCCGGAATGACTTCCGGGTATCGCCATTCTGGAGCTGTGACTGGCCGGAGCGCCAATGACGTCACTCCCACACATGCACGCATGTAGGTTAAGGAGATATTGCAAGCACCTACAGGTAAGCCTTAATGTAGATAGATCACTAACTGGAGGTGTACTGTACAACATATGGACTTTCATTTCTATTTTTATTAATTTTAGCGCTGCACCATCTGCATTTATTTACTTTCAGGGATTTTATGAATATTGACCCTGGTGTTCAGCTGCTATACAAGGGTTTGTTCATATATATTTTTGCGCTGATTTAATTTCTTTACTCAAGCCTTAATGTAGGTTTACCTGTAGGTGCAAGTATAGCCTGAGGGTATACAACAGCTTTAACGAAAAAAAAATCAAAAAAATACCAACAAATAATAATAAAAATCAAAAAAAAAAAAAAAAAAACAACAACAAAAAAAAATTTGCGGGCGCGATGGACTACTACAGTCTTTTTCTGCTGTCACTTTTCTATGTTTCTATGCTACATTGAAAAGAATGCTCTTACATTGCTGGTCAGTGGGAACAATGTCCTTATGTATGTTCATACATGGTGGTCAGTGCAACCTTGTACACATAGCTAAAAAGATCATTGGTGTAAGTGGTAACCTAACTGAGGCCCCGTACACACGTCCGAGGAATTCGACGGGCAAAACTCATCGTTTTGCTCGTCGAGTTCTGTGTGAAGCCGCCGAGGATCTCGGCGAGCCAACTTTCCTCATTGAACAACGAGGAAATAGAGAACATGTTCTCTATTTGGTTCGACGAGGAACTCGTCGGCTTCCTCGGCCGAAAGTGTACACACGGCCGGGTTTCTCGGCAGAATTCACCTCCGATCGAGTTTCTGGCTGAATTCTGCCGAGAAACTCGGTCGTGTGTACGGGGCCTGAGAGACAGAGATTGCTCATATTGCAAGGTACCTCTAGCAACTTCTAAGGGAATTCTAGGGTTCCAAAGAACAGCAGTTGAGAAAGGTTGATCCAAATATTCGATGGAACACAGTACAAAAAAAAAGAAGAAGGGACTATGCATTGTGAAAATCAGAGAGCTAAACGAAATGTCTCTGATATTTCACTGCTCTTAAAATGCAAGTGTCGTGCTACTGAGCTGGCAGTAATAGTTACACCTGCCAGCATTAAAAAATGAACTGAAAATCAGATCATTAAGAAAATTGTATGAAATGGTAATGATGTTGAGTTTAGCACATCTCAAGATTTTCCCCTGCCTCAGTTTTGTCGAGGTCTAATTATTGCTGAAGCTGTAATATATTAATCATGATATGTTCTTAACTTTCCTCCCCCCCCCCCTCTAGGGTGAAGAGTTTGGCTAAGCAGGATGCAAGCTTAACATAACCCTTTCTATGCCAGTAGATGATTCTCTTGCAACTCCCACCCCTTAACTTACATCTACTCACAGGAGCAAAAGCGATCATTGTCACTGACAAATTGCACTGGACTTAAATGTTTCTGGCTAATTAAACATAAGTTAAATTATTAGTTGGGCATTAAAGCTATAATTACAACTTGATAAAAGCACCTGAACCTTCTCCTTTATGTTAAACAAAATCATGTAAAGACTCATGTTCTGTATATGCCAATTCATTTAGTGCAGGAATAATGTAAAGGCACCTTATGCCCTGTACACACGATCGGAATTTCTGAAGGCATAAAATCCAATGGAATTTTCCATCGGAATTCCGTTCAAGCTGTCTTGCATACACACTGTCAGACCAAATTCCGAGCGTCCAAAACACGGTGACGAAAAACACTACGACGAGCCGAGAAAAATGAAGTTCAATGCTTCCGAGCATGCATCAACTTGATTCTGAGCATGAGTCTTCTTTTCTCCATCGGAGTTCAACACAGACGATTGGAATTTCTATTGAAAAAAAAATAACACATGTTCTATTTCTAAACTCAGACGGAAAAAAGTCAGATGGGGCCCACACACGGTCGGAATATCCAATGAAAAAGTTCCATCTGACTTTTTTCATCGGAAATTTTGATTGTGTGTACAAGGCATAAGAGTAGAGAAACTACTGCAGACAATTACAAGATAGGAAGATACTTGCTGGGAGTGATCTTTTACCCCTCATTTCCCATCTAACTGTACTATAGTAATGTGTAAAATATGTCATACTAGACATATTGAAGTGGACAGATGTTAGATGGTTGAACTGTAATTTTTATTCCTCTCAAATGGTCATTCAGTTATTTTCTCTGCAATTTGTCAGTAACATGGTTCGCTTGTCTTTGCTGCCTCCACACTTATAGTTATTTAAAGAAGGGAGTAAAAGTAATGGGTCTAGTAGTCCAGGGGTATCCAGTCTTTACATACAAAAGGGGCAGTTTACTGTCTTTCAGATTTTAGGGGGGCCAGACTTTGCCCAGTGGGAGTAAAGAAATTGCCCTATTTCAGTGGATGTAACCAATGCCCCATCACTGGTATTAATGGGAGGAAGAGTGCCCCATCTTTGGTGTCAGTGGAAGGAGAATGCCCAATTGTTGGTGTCAGTGGAAAGAGAATGCCCCATTGTTGGTGTCAGTGGGAGAAATCATGAATTGTATTAATATGAGAAATAGTGCCCCAAGGGCAGAATAATGGCAAGCAAAGGACCACATTCAGCCCTTGGGTTGCAAGTTGGACTTCAGAGACCACTGTCTAGCCAATTGCTGCTCTGCTACATACCGTAGTTACATAGTTTAAAAGGATGAAAAAACATGATGCCCATCCAAGTGGAACCTTAGAACTCAGTCTAGAAAAAGGCAAAAAATTCCCTGGGCAAGTGTTACTGATTCTCCAAAGACACATTTTATTTCTTGACCTCCAACAGCAGATCAATTTCCTGGATCAAATATTGCTCTATTAACATCAAGTAACTACCATTTTCAATATTATTAAGTGATAACTGACTGCCTTGGAGGATTTTAAAGAAATACGAAGAGGAGTCAGGATAAAGGCTGAAGGGAATAGGAGTACAAATTAAGGAGACAACATGCTTGTGCGTATTGGGTATTCATACATTTCACTACAATTGGATGCTGCCTTGAGAAGATAATAGTGCCCAAATACAGTAATTCATATTTACTCTGCTAGTGAGCTGTTTTTTTTGTATTTTAACCAAGGATATTGCCAACAATAACTAAAGCATCAAGGCTTTGATGCATTGCATTGTCCTAGTAAGGACCAAGCCTGCTCTGGAAAGTGACATTAGGACATTGCATCTTTTAATAGAATGAGTTGTTGATAATTGATAAAAGAAGCTCAATGTATTCTATTTATGTATTTGCATGTATGACCATGAATGCATATCTTAATTTCTCTACCATAGGGATTAGTCTGCTGAGATTGGATGGAATAATGGACAATCTTGCACACCACAATGCTGCAGTGCCATCCTGTGGCCATCTTGTCATGGTAGCGTCATTAGGTATGCTTATGGTTAAACCTCTCAAACAATTAAAAAAAAAAAACACAAAATACTAAATATTTTAAATATTTTGTTTTCATGAATGCCTCAGCGCCGGTTCACACAGGGGCAACCCGACTTACAGCGCGACTTTGCAAGGCAACTTCAGCGCGACTTTAGTGCGACTTAAGCGTGACTTGGAGCAACTTACAATCTGACTTGAAGTTGCCTCCAGGACAGGTGACTGGCTGTGGCCAATCACAGAATAATCAGCTCTGTGGGAGGGAGGGGTTTGCGTCAGTAAACTATTTTCTTTTCCTGTAAAGTTGCTTCAGTTAAGAGAGTGATCCGACTTTGGAGGCAAATTCCATTGAAATCTATGGGTACAAGTTGCCTAGAAGTCACCTTGAAGTAGTACAGGAACCTTTTCTGAAGTCGGAGCGACTTCAGTAGTGTACATTAAGATGGCTCTCATTCACTTCAATTGATTTTCTCATGTCGTGCCACTTGGGGCAACTTGGGGCGACACAAGTCGGATCCCAAGTCGCGGTAGTGTGAACCGGCACTAAAACTTTCCAGTGAGTAAAACATTGAGTCTTTCCAAACTTTGAACATCTACTACTACTATTAGTCAAAGCATTTTACCTTATGCATTAACTACTCTTACAAGATCATAATATATGATAATGCTTGTGTATCATAATTTAATAAGATAAAACATATTAATAGTTTATGTTTGCAATTTTTTTATTGCATTCCATCTCCTCCAGCCAGCCTCTTAAAGCTACTTCATGTCTACATGCATTTGGCTGAAATTAAGCTGCACTGGGCCAGCTTCCTGGCATCAGTGGACTATGCTTGTTGTGGGTTAGCATGCCTATTGTATTCGTCAGGGTCACATAGGTCACATAGTTTTCACCCAATAAGTTCTGCATAAGGACCTTCATTGCAGGAACATTAGGTATTATCTTAAAGAGGAACTGCAGTCTGCTAACATAATTTGCATATTATTTTATAAATACTGTGATTTTGTATTTGCCAAATATGCTTCAGAAATCTCCCTCCACTGAGTCTGGCTGCAGCCATTTTAACTGAGGGCAGCGGAAGCTGCTGCCTGTTCACTTTCTGGATTTACACCTCCAGCCCTGCAGCTCTGATTGGCTCTCTTATGACTCACCCCCACCCCCCCTGCCTTCCTGGCACACTCTCATGAGAGAGAGCTGTGCATGATTTCATAATCCTAGGCTTTTTTGCAGACAAGAAACAGGAAGTGGGTTGTAAAAGGTATTTACTGGCAGAAAACAAATGTTCTACTATCCAAAGTGACAGCAAGGGGAGAGGATTTAATAGACGAAAAGTTAAAAAAAATGACTGAAGGTCTGCTTTAATAACATCTGTAATTTTAGATTAGAAACAGCTTACCTTACCTTATCGTGTTACAGCGTATTTAAAATTATTGGGCTTAGGTCTACTTTAAACATTTTTTTTGTAAGAAAGAATATATTTAAATTCCTTAACATAACTATAGTATGGTCAAGGACACAGCTACAGTTAAAGAGTTGTGGAAGGGGCATGCAAATTACAGGTTCACTTCTGATTCAGACCTATGTTTTTCATAAATACAGAATAAACAGTATATCCAAGCCGAAATAAACTATGTCACTGTATTAGAGTTCATTAATGTAATTTTTTGGCAAAACATTTCTTGAAAAATCAAATTTCTAACAGTGAATGTGATTTTTGTTAGTGAAAACCCATTTACTCCAAAGTTGAAAGTTCAAAGTAGAACTTCTTCTTTTTTTAAAGTACTTTTGAATGACATTTATCAAGTCATCAAATGTACAGGTGAGAATTTTCTTATGAACGTTCGTTCTAAAATCTACCAGTGTATGGTCAGTCTAACTTAAGGGGCACAGCATATAAATAGGTAGCATGGTACTTCAAATACCGTGAGAGGAAGAAAGAAAGAAAGAAAGAAAGAAAGAAAGAAAGAAAGAAAGAAAGAAAGAAAGAAAGAAAGAAAGAAAGAAAGAAATAGAGAGAGGATCTGAATTTTACTTGATAATAATGCTTTTTTTCTCCAATGAAGAGATGCAGAGTAGTTTAAAGAGACTCTGTTATTTCCCTAAATAATTCAAACTGCAAGAGAAGAGCTCCTAAACATACCTCTCTGGTGGCCCACATGTCCTACTTCTCTTCTGTTTCGGTTCAGGATACCACCGTTGGCATATTCAGTATTTAACAATTCTAGGCGATTTACTTCTGCAATGTGACTTGACTAATTTGGGGAAATTACCTAGTTGCTCTGATATATTGTTATTAGTTATCCCTCTGTGCCTCCTTGCTCCTCTATGTAAACTAATTTTTTTCTGTTCCTGACACAACTGAAAGCAAGACTTAAAGCATTATAATTCCCCCATTTTTTTTTTTTTTTTTGTATGTTCCTACTCAATCTTGGAAACTATGTACTATAATATTTATGTATGCTGTTTTGTTCTACCTTTCTGTAAAACCCAATAAAATTCTTGAAACATAACAATTCTAGGTGTGTCAGATGTCTATTCCTTCACACATTCACCATTGTTCCTCCTTCCAACCCTATGTTTCTACAGGACATCAGAGAGACAGGATTCATAGGATTAGTTAATATTCCAATCGCACATCTTCCTGGATTTTAAAACGGCCAATAACTGCAAAAATGGGTGCTGAAGCAATCACCAGCTGGGAACTGGAACGACAATAATACGAACCTACTCGCCAGCACACCGCGGATCGTATAAACGTCCAAAAGTTTAATGCAGTGAAAACATCACAAGGATTGCTAGCAATCCTTGTGATGTTTTCACTGCATTACGCTTTTGGACGTTTTATACGATCCACGGTGTGCTGGCGACTATGTTCGTAGGGTTCATAAGATGGGGCCACAGCAGGCGGCGAGGGCACAGATATTCATCATTTACAAAAGTGTTGAATTCTAAAGACACCGATGGAGGCTGCAGAACTGGAATGAAGGAGAGGTAGGACACACAGACCACCATAGAGGTGAGTATAAGCGCTGTTCTCTTGGAGGGACCTGAAGGTGCAAATTCCTGATAGACCTGAAAAGTCTCTTTATGGTAAACCAAAACAAGCACTGGAATATCGCTAAAGAGTTAGTTTAATGAATTTCCCAGCATGCATTAATTGAAAAGCTGAGATCTCATATAATGCTATGAAACATTCAACCACAAAATTGCTTCCTATTAGGAAAATGATCCTTCCTTTGATCTTGTTTTATTGCAAGTGCTATCCTGACTTTGTTTCCAAATACAGCCATGGTATAGAAAAACATCATATTCATTGAAATATTAGGAAATGTTTTACTTTACTTATTAGGCGACTTCCCATGGGCTAACATAAACTTACAAGTTTTAAGAGCACAATAAGAGCCAAGGTTTTTTTCGTCTTTGAGATTTAATAAAGGAAAAAAACCTTATAAATCATCATTATGGTAACACTCCAAATAACTCAAAGACTCGTCTGCACGCATAATACTCCACATAACTAAAAGATTAATATAAATTACAGATGATTTATATATATCTTACTTTACCATTTTTATTTCTTGTGCTTTTGCACATGCTTTGTTAACAGACAGTTCATAACATATATGAAAACATTTTAATTACATACCATATATATAATTGTTATTTCACATTCAGTAAAATACTATTTTCAATCAGGTAAGTGTTGGGTTTTTTATTCTAAATTGAGGGGATTCTAGACATATAGTTAATAAAGAAAATGTAAAAAAATGTGACAAAGGGTTCTAAGAGCACTATAGGTTACCTAAGCAGCCACCACAGTAGTACTGCTTGCTTTAAAGTGGGAGTTCACCTGAATTTTTTTTTTTAACATTAGATTGAGGCTAATTTTACTAAGCAGAATCGGGTGTTTTTTTTTAAATGAATGCAGTACTTACCGTTTTAGAGATCGATGTTCTCCGTGCCTTCCGGGTATGATCTTCGGGACTGGGGGTTCCTATTTGATTGACAGCCTTCTGACGGTCGCATACAGCGTGTCAACAGTTGCCGAAAGAAGCCGAATGTTGGTGCGGCTCTATACGGCGCCTGCGCACCGACGTTCGGCTACTTTCGGGAACTCGTGACGCGCTGTATGCGACCGTCGGAAGGCTGTCAATCAAATAGGAATGCCCAGTCCCGTAGCCCATACCCGGAAGCGGCGGGAGAACATCGATCTCTAAAACGGTAAGTACTGCATTCATTTTTAAAAAAAAACCTGATTCTGCTTAGTAAAATTAGCCTCAATCTAATGTTAAAAATAGATTTTTTGGGTGAAACTCCACTTTAAGGTGTAATTAATCCTAATGGAGACTTTGGAACTATGTTATCCAATAATGAACAAGTTACTGCCAAACAATCATTAAGGTGTGTTAACAACATGAAAAAAGAAAACTTAGATCCGTTAACACACAAAAATGAGCTTCTTTTTTAGCTGATAATGATGATGACCATAATAAATACAAAGAAAACCCTTTTAATTTAAATGACAGCTCAAAGAAAGTGTCACTTGTCTTCAATTATAAAAATAGCATTTTACACTATACTAATAACACTGCAAGAAATGTTACACATGAAATAAGAAAACACAGGAAAATTAATGATAACCATAAACTGCACGGTGCTGCGTAGTAAGCATATGATCATGTTTCAAAACTGCCACAGAAGTTCACAGCTAACCGCATCTTGGCAGCGCTTATCGAAAGGGTCTACCAAAGCAAAACATGCAAAAGGACTGAATAACCTCATTGCTTAGGGTGAAGCTTCACGGCAAAGTACAGCAAATATTAATGTTTGAAAGATGATAATATATTTATTGTAGAACACATTATAATTATTATTTTTATTCATTTTAAAAATTAGGATGAATTCTTGTAACTGTTTTATTCAATTTTTTTTTTAAATATATTCTTTATTAATTTTCTCCCTCATACAAAAAAATTATTCACATTTCACTGATATAAAACATACGTCCATATGAAATCTTGGTATTATCTTTGCATTTTAAACTTAAAGCATTAAAAGTATTTATATTCTTTATTCATTTTCCCACCCTCCCATCCTCCCCCCCTCTCCCCCCCCACCCCCCCTCAATGTTTTTATTTCTGTGGAGTATATACCCTCGTGTATATCCGTATATTTTATAAAGGGAGCTCAATAACTCTCTGGCTATTTCATCGCCAATGCTGGTCCTATTTTGTTGTTCTGTATCCTTTTCGTATCCCCCAGGATTCTACCCACCTATGCCCTTTGGGTGTAGCTCTTCTTACAGAGTCCTGCCTATTGCCCATCTCGTTTTGCAAAAATGTTTCACCCAAACCGGCCGCCCTCTCTCTCCAACCACGGCTTCCACATCTCCTCAAAACCTTTCAAATTGCCTCTTTTTATATAGATTGCTCTCTCTTTGCATAGTGACTCATTTACTATCCTTATCCATTCTCTTACCGCCGGTGGGTTTATCGCCTGCCATCTTGTAGCTATTAACTTCCTAGCTTGAAACAGGCATCTCAGTATTGCTACTGTAATGCTTCTTTTCTCCTCTCGCTCTTTCCTGTATCCCAATACACATAGTGTGGCTTCCCTCTCCACTGGTACCCCGAACACATCTCTCAGAGTAGTAATCACTCCGTCCCAGTAGAGAAACAATTTTGGGCAACGCCACACCATGTGTACTAGGTCTCCCATCCCCTGACATCTAGGGCATTTGTCGTCCAACCTTCTACCGAACTTAAACAGTCGCTTGGGGGTATAATAGGCTCTATTAACCAGCATCAGATGTGAGATTCTTTGGGGTGGTGAAACTGAAACCCTCAAGCCCATCTCAAGGATTTTCCTCCACTGCTCCTGTGTTATTCCCCCGATATCCTCCTCCCATCTCTCTTTTACTTTATGGAGGTTTGACCCTCTGTTGGTCTTTTTGATTATCTGTCCATATGTTTCAGATATGAATCCCTTTGTTGGGCCGTTTTTAATTAGGTTTTGGAATAGAGACATTTCATTCCATACTAATGTTTGTGTCCTAAATTGGGCTTCCAGAGCGTGCCCTACCTGAAGATAGGTGAAAAATGAATGTTGCGGAATATTAAATTCCTCCCTCAATTCCATAAACTTTTTATACCTTTCTCCCTTATACAGTTGTCTCACGCTTTTTATTCCGTGCTTTTCCCAATCTCCCACCTTTCCAATAAAGAGTACTTCCGGTAGATTATTGTTATTCCATAACGGGGTATATTCTGAGAGTCCCATATAGCCCATCAGTTTTTTTACCGTTTTCCATATCTTTGTTACCATCCTTATTGTTGGAGTCTTATCTCTAAAGGCATCTGCTTCCAGTGCTTCTATAATGGAATCATGTACCGCCCCATTCAACATTATTCTCCCATTAGGGGTCCCCCCCCCCCGGGGTATTACATCCAATTAGTTGTTGTAATTGTGCCGCTAGGTAATAGCTCTCTGGGTGAGGAACTGCCAGACCTCCTTCCCCTACCGGTAGCTGCAATGTACGCAGTCGTATCCTAGGTTGACCCCCTCTCCATATCAGCTCTCTGAAGAGCGTTTCGATTTTGTTAAACCATTTCTTACAGATCCAAACAGGGCAATTATGCATTATATACAGCAGCTGCGGTTGCCAAATCATCTTGATTAAGCTACACCTACCTGCCACCGATAGGGGGAGCCTTTTCCAGATGCCAATTTTTTGTTTAAATTTAGCCAATAGGGGGGTTAAGTTTTTTTCCATATATTGATTGGGGTCTTTTGTCACTAATATCCCCAAATATCTCAGTGTATCCACCACGGTCAATTGTGGCATTCCTAGTGGCACTGTTTCTCCAATTGGATCTACCGGTAGTAACTCTGATTTACCCCAATTTATTTCTAGGCCTGTAAAGCTACCAAATTCCTCTACTATATTCATCGCTTTTACCAGTGACTGTTCCGTATCCCCCAAATATAGGAGAATATCGTCAGCATATAAAGCTATTCGTTCGTCTCCCCACCTCCTTTGGAATCCTTTTATCTCCGTATTTGACCTAATGGCAATTGCCAGGGGTTCCATCACTAGGGCGAACAGCAGAGGCGACAATGGGCACCCCTGCCTCGTCCCTCTTTCCAATAGTATCTTATTTGTAAATTCGTTGTTAATTCTAATTTTGGCGCTGGGATTGTCATAATGCATTTTTATCCAGCCTATAAATTTTGGGCCAACTCCAAACTTTCCCAACACCCTCCAAATATAACCCCATTCTACGCTGTCAAATGCTTTGGTCACATCCAGTGACAATACGGCTCTTGTCCCCTCGGTCTCCGTCGCGGTTTGTAAATTTAAAAAGGTCCTTCTTATATTCATACTGGTAGATCTATTGGCGATGAATCCTGTCTGATCTGGATGGATCATTTTTGGGATATACCTATTGAGCCTTGATGCTAGTACTTTAGCTACTATCTTGGCATCTGAGCACAGGAGTGAGATTGGCCTATAAGCAGCTGGGTCTAAGGGGTCTTTGCCTTCTTTTGGTATAACTATAATGGTTGCTTCCCGCATTGACGCTGGAAGTTTTCCCTCCACGGCCGCTCCATTTAATGCTTTTACCAATTCTGGTAGTAGCAGTTCTCCATAGTGTTTGTATATTTCCGTCGGGAGCCCATCTGGGCCTGGCAATTTTTGATTCGCCATCACAGCTACTGCCTGTTGTATTTCTACCAGTGATATTGGGGCTTCCAGTTCATCACTTTCAACCTGTGATATAGCTGGAATCACTAGTCTCCCCAAAAAACCTTCCATCTCTACATCCTTTCCCACCTTCTGTGCGGTATAAAGTACAGAAGGCTGTTTTATTCTAAAGTACATTACAGGCCAATTAATTAATTTATGTGTCAGAAAGCAATAAAAAGCAAGTTAAAAAAGTAATAAAATGCTTATAAGTTTAGGTGTTACAGGAAACCTGTACTGAGAGAATACATAGGATGACATGTTGCCTGCTCTACCACATGGATGTCCTAGGGCAATGACTCAAAATATTTAGGCCAAACACAGTTCAGAAATTACTATTCATCGGAGGAGGTAGAAAAAGTCTTCCCAATATTTCTCTCAGAGCCTTTAAATATGAGGTTATCTTTCCATGTATGACCCACAGGGGGTGTCTTGTTCAACATAGGTCACACATGGACAGCTTATCAGCAAATTTTGACAAGTTAGTGACTTTCTTTCCAATATAAAAACAAAGTGCAGCACTAAAGTATGATAAGTGAGGGGAAGTGGCCAAGAGCGGCATGTGAGAGGTCGCATCTCACAGAGCTCCCGACATAGATCCTTATTTGATCCTGCTCCCAGCCTGCTAGCTCGCCTGACCTGGGTTTATAACTCGCCTGCACCTCTCCCTGAAACAGTGGCAGCACACAATATCTGGTGTGCCCATTATGATAACTAGAAAATTAGGCAAAGAGGACAGAGCTTAGCCTGGCTTAAACATGGCGCGGCTGCCCTCTCCCAGCGTGGCCCACATGGCGAAGACAAATTAAAGGACACAGTGAATAAATCATCCAAATCCCTTAAGGCAGCAGGGGAAAAACCTCCCAAGGACATGTTATACTATGCCCAGAATCTGTCGGGCCCCATGGGACAGGCTGCAGGGGATGACCTAACAGCCACACCAGCTATCTTTCACATTAGCCCTATGGAGGACCAGTCAGTGCAGGCCTCAATTGCAGACACTGAGGAGAGAGAGGAAGTGGGAGAGCAACTCACTCTGTCTTAAATACTACAAGCAGTACATAAGTGTATAGCATCTGTTAATACTTTAAAAGAGCACTTTAGGGGTTTAAAGGAGGAAATGGGCCTCACTCGACAAGACCTACAAAAGATAAGAGAGTGTACAACTGCAGCTGAAAGCAGGATAAGTGATGTAGAGGAAAAATTGGCCCCCCTTATTAGAGATACCCAATCCACAGCGAGGCTGGCAAAAGCCACAAAGTTTAGCTAAAGATATGGAGAACCATCTAAGGTGCAACAATGTGAGGAGGATTGTGGGGTTCTCTGAGAAGGTGGAAGGGAGGGACCCCACAAAATTTGTTGCACATTGGCTCCTAGAGGTATTCGGTAAGGAGGCCTTCATTCCCCTATACCTATAGCGCCGAGACCTCTCCCTCTGGGCCGTCCATGGTGCACCGTTCTGGCACGCCTGCTGAACTACAAAGATAAGGAAATTATCCTTCATAAGGCAAGAGAGAACCTCAATATACTGTATAATGGGGTCAAAATATCCAGATTTCTCAGAGGAGGTGAAGAGAAGCAGAGCGCGCTTCGCTGATGTTAAAAAGCGGCTCCAAGGTCTCCAGGTAATTTATGCTTCCAGCCACACTTCGCATCACGGCTCAAGGGAAAACGCACTTATTTGAATCTGCAGTGGATGAGTCAGAATGGCTGGACGCCAATGAAAATACCCTGCGTCAGGCAAGGAAGATGACTGACACCCTGCTCTTTCTTCATAAATACAAAGACCGGAGGCCTTATTTCAAGTTTCTTATTCCAATACTGTTAAGGCTGGGAGACTAGCTTACCCTAGTTTTATAGCGATGCGGATTCACGAGGCACAATCTTACACAAGCTTATTTTCTCATCCTGCAAACTAGTACTGATGCCTTCTGGCCACAGGTTCTTGGCATAGAGAGACCTGTTGTCCTCCCTGTTGCTGCTACAGCTTGTGCTTCATCAAGGAGGTGAATGAGGTTCAGGAGGGCATTTTTTTTACTATGAGGCCAAATTAAAGAACACATCAAACTAACTGGAGAAAAGTTCAAAACTAATCTTAGAAAGTATTATTTTAACTAGGGTAGTTGATGCTCAGAATAAAATTCCAGAAGAGATAGTCAACAGTAAATGGCTCCAAACATAGATCTATACTTAGACAAAAAGATAACGAAAAAAAAAAAAAATGGGCAGACTCGATGAACTACTCAGTCTTTTTCTATGGGCCAGATTCACAGCCAGGCGGCGCAGCGTAACGTAACTGATTTAGGTTACACTGCCGCAAATTTTCTGGCTAAGTGCCCGATCCACAAAGCACTTACCTGGAAATTTGCGGCGGTGTATCCTAAATCCATCCGGCGCAAGGCGGGCCCAATCGAATGGGGCGTGTCCCATTTAAATTAGGCGCGCTCCCATGCCGGACGTACTGCGCATGCTCCCGTCGCAAATTTCCCGACGTGCTTTGCGCGAAGTTACGACGTGCCAACGTTTTGTGAATCGCGACGGGTAAAAAAGACTTGCGCCGGGAAAAATAAAATGTTTTAAAAAAAATCGAAAGCAACACGGGAAAGACAGGTATACTTTTACATGGTGTACTAAGTTTACACTTTGTAAAAGCAGCCCTATCTTTGCGACGGCAAACCAACACTTGCGGCGGCGACGTAACGACGGGAAAAAAATTTGTGGATCGCCCTAACTGCTAATTTGCATACCCGACGCTGGTTTACGATGCGAAATCCCCCCAGCGGCGGCCGCGGTACTGCATCCTAAGATCCGACAGTGTAAAACTATTACACCTGTCGGATCTTAGGGATATCTATGCGTAACTGATTCTATGAATCAGTCGCATAGATAGAAACAGGGATACGACGGTGGATCAGCAGATACGCCGTCGTATCCCTTTTGTGAATCTGGCCCTTTGTTTCTATGAATTAGGGCAAAGTTAAATGAGCATGGGGAGCTTGTTGCCTCACACTAGTCTTTAGATGCTCAAAATTACTAGCCCCAGAATTACTAGAATTTCAGCCCTGGTCTGCTACACAAGTACTCCTAAAAACTAACATAATTATGCAAGTTATGCAACACGCTAATGCCAGACTCGGGGAAACCCCTTTTTCTCTGTGTCTTTTTTCTTTTTCTTTTAAACAAATAAATTCTGTATAATGTCTCATTCAGGTATGATTTGGAAAAATCTACTCTATGCCTGGAAATTTAGACATACAATCCCTTACGTAAATACAATTATAAAGAACGACAAAGACCTTTCTTTTTAATGAGCTTCCAATGACCTAATAGCTTTGCCATCAGGTGGTCTCTTGTAGTCTACACAATTCTAGGTTTTTATCCCATTGGGAGGAACAACCCAGTGGCACCTGGAGTATTCGAACCAAGGTTAAGGTTAGAAGTTACTCTACATAATGAGAAGTCATATCATTAACTCTGAGAGGTCACAGAGAAACTAGCTCATCTTACTAGCTCTCCCCAGTGAGTAATTAATTGATTGGGCAAAAGCACAATATATACCTTCATATTTCTTCAAAAGCTGCAACAATGACATCTAGCTAAAAATACATAGAAAACTAGAATTCAAAGTTAACTAGATTAAAGCACATAACAGTTTATTGTGAGCACTGTGTAATATGAACAATTGTCACTTTTTTATTTGGTAATAAAAATCTTTTTTTACCATTTGTATCTATTGTTGCATCTCTCTACTGTTGCTCCCATGCAGCCCCTTTACAGACACTTCCTGCCTATCTACATTTCAGAGATGGCTGCATTTCTCAGGGTGGGTTTTCTAATGGCACCAACAGCGGATCATGCCTGCGTGTTGAAATGAACACTTGTAGTTTCGATCAGAAGCCCATGTGACAGGCTGACAATGCAGAAGCACAATTGGAGGACAAGGACAGAGCTTTGTCAGCATATAACAGAAAGTGCCCCAACAAGGACCTTCATGGCAGGATCAAATGAGATGATTTTAAAGGGGTTGTAAACCTCAAGGTGTTTAACCTTAATGCATTCTATGCATTAAGGTGAAAAACTTCCTGTGCTGCAGCAGCCCACCAGAGCCCCCATTTACTTACCCGAGCCCCGATCTTTCCAGCGACGGGGAAGAGTACACCCGCTCCAGACACTTTCTCGGGTCCTCATTGGATAGATTGATAGCAGCAGGAGCCATTGACTTCCACTGCTGTCAATCAAACCTTAAGACATGGGAATCGGGGGCGGGAAAAAGTCCTGCTATCTATGTCAATGGACGCAGCAGCAGGACATTTGAGCGCACCGAGGGAGAGCGGCGCTCCAATGGGGCACTCGTAAAGAGGAGGAGCCAGGAGCGCCACTGAGGCACCCCAGAAGAGGAGGATCGGGGCCGCTCTGTGCAAAACCAACTGCACAGGGGAGGTAAGTGTAGCACTACCCCCTCAGGAGCCGCTGGTTAGATTTGGGACGGCATGTTATGTTACCTCTGTGATGTGTCTAGGGATGATGATGATGATGAAAGCAATGACGGAATGTCCAAACAGCAGGATGTCGTTTTCTGTGCTTTTATTAATTGCCCAACACGGCAAACAGTCAACTTGAGGTAGATAGAGAAAGGTTGGTGAAAGGAGAATTTGCAGATTCAGGCCTATGAATAAAGGAAGCAGTCCTGCCTCCAATGGAACTTTAACTCACGTTGCCACTCCAGCCGGAGTGGGTATAGTGTACCTGGACAGGCCTCTCACACCGACCTTGCAGCCAGAGTATCACTCGGAACTTTCGAGAAGGAACAAGTCTCTGCCACTGACTTGGCTCTAATAGAATTAGAATTAGGAGTGGAACCTCTGCCACAGGTCCTCTACTCAGGAACGTAGAAAATAGAGCGAATCCTCTCAATGAATATAAATTTGCCTGAATCTCCCTCAGGTAGACTTCTTGGTTTTGGCGGTCACCCACTGACAAGTTGCAGCATACAACTCCTCAGTGTCCTGTCACCCAGATCCCCGATGGATTGTCTAAGCCCTGTTGGATCACCTGCCTCCGGGCTCACCTCAGACCGACTTCCCACCGAACAGCATAACTCGCTTGGGATCTTCTTCATAGAATGTGAGGACCCAGTAAGTCACTGAGGGCCCCTTTGCAGCTTCAGTTGCTCCGGGCCATGAGGGCCCAGAACTGGGAACTCCGCGTGGCACGTGCACCCCAGCCTGGTAGGCCATCTCACCGGGGCCCGTGATGTGCGGACACCCTAAAGGTGGGTGCCACACCTGGAACCAGGAACGAGCGAAGACTCCACAAAATGGCGTCTGCCCAAGAATTACCCTCCCCCAGCATGCCCCGCGAGGGAAACACTCCTCTGATTGGCTGCAGGAGAAAGGCGCCTCCGTCTGGACTCCTCTGGCGCCACCTGCTATCCAGAGATGGAAATTTATCTCTGGAACACAAAATTGAACCACAGAACAGCCCAGCCTGGCAGAAACCCAATTTACACAAATCAACATGGATGAGAGCAAAGTAACTCTCTCATCCCCCTCTAAATTTAACATAGCACCTGTACTGAAAGTACACAGGCGCTACATACTGTAAGTATGGCATGTTTTTTTTTTAAATAGGAACCTTTACATATCCTTTAATGAAAGTTGCAGATTTAAAAATATTGAAAATTACTTTTGAAATAACTTTGGCATGTAAAGGCTTATATAAGATTGGGTTTTGGATTTATGTCTGTATTGTATTGTTATTGTAGTGTGTATAGTATCTGTTAAATGAAAATATTTAATATTCAAATACTTGAAATCTTTTTTTCAGTGTTTGTTTTGTCTATTTCACATAACATAAAATAAACAATTTAATATTTATTTTATGTGAAATACTTTTAGCTTTTTTTCAGTGATTTTTATACTACTATTTAACATAAAATAAACTGTTTCATATGGAAGCTACACTTTTATTTGAGATATAAAGATTTTAAGGGAAAAGGATAACTATTGTCCAGCTTCAGCCAAATTTGTATTGGTTTTGTAGCAGCGGAAAAATATCTGTCTGTTTTAAATATGTAATGATGGGTTTGATTTGGTATTTTTGTCTCTAATTTTTTGGATGTGGTTTGTTTTTTCATTGAGATTTATTTTCGGTATATGTGCTTGTCGAAAAAATAATTCAAGAAAATATGAATTGAATTTTTTTTTCTCTTGTGAGATTATCGCTCATTATCACTTATTTTTTACCCCTGTGACAACAGTATGAAAAATACATGGGACAGTGGTAACCAGAACAGCATATTTTCCATGTGCACATGCAATCATGGACTCACCTCCTTGGAATGAGTTGTTACTTTGGTTTGGGCTCACAGTACAATGCTGTAGGAACAGCTCTGAAGTCATAATTTTAGTTCTTTACAGTACTGGGGATGATTAACTACCAATGCTGGAGGACTCACAATGCCACATGACTGGCAAAAAGATAGCTGGAAATAGGGTATGTGTGCTGTGAATATTTCAACATTTACGGTTCATTTACACTTGCAGTTGGGAGGCTGAAACCCCTTACAGTAGCCGAGCCAGGTGTTTATTGCCCCTCAACTGCTCCCTCTTTAGCCAAGAAGGAAGAGTACACATGCCAGAATGCACAAATTATACCCTCGTCATGGCTGGAGGTGCTGCCAAGAGAGCTAGCAGAGTAAACTGGGGATCCTTATGTACTCAGTATGACCAACCGGCTCCTCCCAGTGTCACACTGGCACAGCAAAAAGGGGAGGCCCTCCTGCTGGAGCAGCCGAAGACACCCACAACAGTGTGACACATCTCCCCATATGCAACAATTAAAATCTCTCTCATGCCAGCAGCAGGACGCTGAGAGAGGGAGCCGTGTGCATGGAGTGGGAGGCATGGTACCGATGTGCAGTGGGACTATCTCATTCAGTTCCCCACATCCACCAAAGCTGGATGGGATGGAAGAGGGAGGGTAATGAACACCGACTAGCCCACCAGAAAGGGATCACAAGAGGTCAGACAGACTTGACCACATATGAAAAATTACTACGTGCAATATTAGTATTAACTCAATATTAACATGGGTCTTAATAAAAGGCAGATGATACACAAAAACGTTTGCCTTCATTGAATGTACAAAGTATTTGTGTACAAATATTCTAATCTGAAAATCTATACGTGTATGGGACTAGGTGACTAGACTAGGTGGTGGATGGCTTTGAAATCGGACCAAGCAGCTCCAGGTTTTATTCTCTGTCCTGAGCATTGTGCCTGTTACAGCCACAGAACTGATTGCTCCTAATTAATAAAGGACTTGCTCCCCTTTTGTTAATGGGGAGCAGCATCTCCTCCATGTTCTAAAATTAGAGGAGTTTGCACAACTCGCACAAGATTTGTACAACTTAAACTTAGGATTCACATATTTTTTTCAATTAAATCTAATTATAAAATAGACCCAATAGGGGCAGATCCACAAAAGAATTACGGCGTAATTTGAAATTTCCCACGTCGTATCTTTGTTTTGTATCCACAAAACAAGATACGACGGCATCTCGGGTCGATCCGACAGGCGTACGTCTTAGTACGCCGTCGGATCTAAGCTGCAATTTTTCGGCGGCCGCTAGGTGGCGTTTCCGTCTAAATCCGCGTCGAGTATGCAAATTAGCTAGTTACGGCGATCCACGAAAGGTACGTCCGCCCGGCGCATTTTTTTACGTCGTTTGCGTTCGGCTTTTTCCGGCTGTAACGGATTATGGACTATTCTGCCTGGACATTGATAATAACTGCAGGACTTGTTACAGTTGGATTTACCACATTGTATTCTGAGCTCAAAGGGTTAATCATGCAAGGGACTCTTCACTGTTGAATGCTAATAGTCCCTTTACATAGCTAATTGACTCTCCGTTGTTTAGTTAATCCCTTCAGAATACGGAGGCTGTTATGTGTGAGTGTATAATTGTTTTAAAGGTTAATTGAATTCTATTGTCTGATCAAGCTGATTGGCTCAAGGGAATGTCATTGTTTCAAAGTGTGTGTATTGAAGTCCCCCCCGGGGGGAGGGGGGAGTGTCATTTGTTTCTGTACAGTTGTAACCAGATATAAGGAGGAAAAATGTGGCAAATAAAGTGAGTCTGCTTGACCCTTCAAACGTAGCCCGTCTCGTTTCTTGGAAGGGCGTTCGATGGGATATACCGGCGGTACCTGCATATCGCATTTTGCCAGGGAAAAGGACGTCTCCAACGGCTGAGACCCTCACACTACTTGGGTAGCCGTTACATTGGTTGGCAGCGGTGGGATGGTCCTTTTATCCAAAGAGCAAGTGCTGAATGGAGTCGCAGTACGCCAGGCTGAAAAGATCCACACTGAAAGATCTATTGGAGATTCGTGGTAGGAGCGCCAGCAACAGACCACGGAGGGAGCTGATAGCTGAACTGCTGGGGCTGGACGAAATGGATGGATCCATGGAAGGAACGGAGCCCCTTGCACCGGTCAGCAAAGAAGATGTAATTACTGGGATTGTACAGCAGAGATTATCCTTGTATCCAGAAACGTCCGTGGAACTAATCAACCAGCTGTTTCGGGAAGCAAGGGAAGAGATACAAACGAAGAGGGGACAAGAACTGGAACTGGTAAGAGCGAGACAGCCCATTACACCTGCAGTTCCTACCCCCCCACCTGCTGCTACAGGAAAGAAAATACCGTTCACTGCATTTAAAGCTTTTGTAGAAAGTGAGGAGGAAATCGATGGATATTTGGCAGACTTTGAGAGGCAGTGCTCACTACACCAGGTACCACCAGACCAATGGGTCACTATTTTGTCGGGGAAATTGTCGGGCAAAGCCAATGAAGCCTTTCGGGCTCTCGCTCCAGAGGATATTTTACAATATCAGCAAGTTAAAAAGGCGCTGCTAACCCGATATGCCGTAACGCCAGAAGCCTACCGCCGGCGCTTCCGGGAGTCCAAGAAGATGGCTGTGGACTCCCACATGGAATGGGCCAACCAGTTACAAAGGGTGGCATCCCTTTGGGTCCAAGGGTGCAAGGCCAACACCGGGGAGGAAGTATTGCAGCTGTTCCTAATGGAACATTTCTTCCAAGACCTGGCCGCAGACATACAAGACTGGGTACGAGATCGCCGGCCCGCTAACTTAAACGAGGCGGCTCGGCTAGCAGATGAATACGAGGAAACAAGGAAAGTAAGCCAGGGTACTACACGGCTGGCTCATAAGGTAGAACCGCGTACTCCAACCGTCACCCCACGCCCAGAGTTTCGGGCTCCAGTCCCACCACGTCCTCAGGGGCCTAGCAACTACCCCCGGGATTCGCCTAGGGTGACGTGCCATCACTGCAGCGACACGGGACATATTGCTCGTTATTGCCCTTTGAGAGCTACAAATAACAATTGGAGACGCACAGAACCTAACACAGAGGTCACTCCATCACGTCCCTCTGCGGCCCACTGCCTGGAGACCGAGGGGGGCCCTGAGGAATGTCTGGGAATTTGGTATGAGGCAGACCCAATACAAGCTGCCTCTCCGGATAACCGTCAGCATCACCGTCAGGAGGTACGAGTGAATGGACAAGTAGCACAAGGCTTAAGAGATTCCGGGACTACTATCACTCTGATTCAAAAACATCTGGTAAAGCCAGAGAACGTGTCCACTCGCACAGTTGCCGTCCGGGTCGCAGGGGGTGCTGTATTTCGCGTACCCACCACCCGGGTGCACTTAGACTGGGGAGCCGGGTCAGGAAAGACCACAGTTGGTATCATGGACAACCTACCTGCCGAGGTGGTGCTGGGCAACGACATTGGCCCTCTGACTTCGGCTTATTTACCTACACCTGCTGCTGCTTGTCCCGTGACCACCCGCGTTGCTGGAATCAACCCGCTTGCTGCTGAGAACCGGGTAAGACTACCTTCCCCGACATGTACTGTAGATCCGGCACAATATCACAGTCTAAAATGGGAATGTGACAAGTTGGCCAGTGAGAAATCAGAGATGCAACAACACTATGTCATGTATTATGAGATGTCCCGTGGCTTGAACATTGAAATGCACAAACAGGCGGAAATTGTCAAAAGATTAAATGGGATTTGCATCCAGGTGGTGCCGTATCTGTCCCAAGAGCATCAGCAACAGGTTTTGGGAGCCATTGAGAGAGCAAAGCAAGTGACTGTTCCAGAACTGAATTCTATTATTCACCGTCACCATCAGCTACCGACCTGGTAAGCCAATGGGAATGCCGACGGACTGTCCAGGCAAACAGAACTTTTACCCTAACAGCAGACCGGACATCCCCAAGTTGATCCGAAAAGAATCAATCCGGGTCTGCCGGAGTGTTCCACAAAAGGGGGGCAGTGTAACGGATTATGGACTATTCTGCCTGGACATTGATAATAACTGCAGGACTTGTTACAGTTGGATTTACCACATTGTATTCTGAGCTCAAAGGGTTAATCATGCAAGGGACTCTTCACTGTTGAATGCTAATAGTCCCTTTACATAGCTAATTGACTCTCCGTTGTTTAGTTAATCCCTTCAGAATACGGAGGCTGTTATGTGTGAGTGTATAATTGTTTTAAAGGTTAATTGAATTCTATTGTCTGATCAAGCTGATTGGCTCAAGGGAATGTCATTGTTTCAAAGTGTGTGTATTGAAGTCCCCCCCGGGGGGGGGGGGGGGGGGGTCATTTGTTTCTGTACAGTTGTAACCAGATATAAGGAGGAAAAATGTGGCAAATAAAGTGAGTCTGCTTGACCCTTCAAACGTAGCCCGTCTCGTTTCTTGGAAGGGCGTTCGATGGGATATACCGGCGGTACCTGCATATCGCATTTTGCCAGGGAAAAGGACGTCTCCAACGGCTGAGACCCTCACACTACTTGGGTAGCCGTTACACCGGCGTATAGTTAAAACTGCTGTTATGAGGCGTACTCAATGTTAAGTATGGCCCTCCAAATTTTTACGTCGTTTGCGTAAGTCGTTCGCGAATAGGGATTTGCGTAGAATGACGTCACCGTCGTAAGCATTGGCTGGTTCCGGTTTAATTTCGAGCATACACACTGGGATACCCCCACGGACGGCGCATGTGCCGTTCAAAAAAATTTTTGTTTACGTCGGGTCACGACGTATTTACATAAAACACGCCCCCATTACATCCATTTGAATTCCGCGCCCTTACGCCGCCAGAGATACACTACGCCGCCATACCTTATGGCGCAAATTCTTTGAGAATTCGAAATAAAATAAATAAGTTACGGCGGCGTAGTGTATCTTAGATACGCTGCGCCCGGCCCAAAGGTACGTGGATCTGCCCCAATAGTGTTTATGCGGTTTAAGTATTGATTATTTGAGATTGAATTAGGAGATTTTGCAATATTTTAGGCTTTTTAAAAAATTTAATACGTCTGTAAGCTTTCCAAGTTTTGTCTGTAAATAAATTGTGTTGATCTAGTGATATTTTTTTTTGTTAAAACATTTTTTTTGTTAAAACATTTTTTTTTTTGCTGTAAGGTTTCATTTAACAAAAAATAAATAAAAAATGCAAGACCAAAAAATGAAACCACTACACAAATTTATTTTGTAGGAATGAAATTGGCTCAATTCCCCCCTCAACACTGACAGTGTTGAGGGGGGAGTCCCTCCTGCCAAGCCATTGACTTCTCAGAGCAGGGTAGTCGTCCTCACCAGGAGAAGACAGTGATTATTCTAGCGACTATACCAGCCAGCAATCCTCATACTAGCCAGTAGCAATAATCGCATGCAAGATCTGGCAGACTGATCGTACACAAATTGATTGATTGAGCTACCAACCTAGTACATTCAGCCTGCCCATACATGGTTCGAATATGGCTGGTTCCTGCTGAACCAACAGAGATTCAAACCGTCTATAGCCAGTCTTAGTCACTTATTTTCACTCCCTCCTCCCTAACCCCATAGATACAATAAAAATTCAGGCGTACATCAGGCCTTTATTTCTGAATAAAACTGCCCTGCTGCTGGTCAATTTACACTGCTATACCCTCTGCAATATCTTAAAGTGGTTGTAAACCCCCCCCTTTTACCTTGCACCTACAGGCATGGGCGTCCGCTGCAATTTTTTCAGGGGGGGGTGCTTTGGCAGCGGCGACACAGTCGCATTTAACTCATTCTTCGACCGCTAGCTGGGGTTTAAACCCCCCCTCTAGCGGCTGAATAGGATGGATGGTGTCAGTAGGGCAGTGTTAGAAGGGCAGTGGACGGTGTCAGTAGTTTTTTTTTTTTTTTTTTACAACTGTATTTATTTTTACATTTTTTAACAGTCTTGTTGGGGGGCTTTGGTGAAATATCAGGGGACTAAACAGACCCTTGATAGCTCACTTTTGAAAAAGAGAAAGGGACTGAGAGTGAATTCTCCAGTTCCTTTCTCTGAAGCATAATAAACATAAATAGTAAATTGTAACAAATATACTCTGTGTGTACCAAACTTTTCCTGATTCCCTCAATCTCTGTGACTGGTTCCCAGTAGCTTCTGTGAACGTTTGACAGGCTGTGGTAGCACTCTGTCATCCTCATTGTACCGTACAGGGTTAATGTTCCTGTATGTTATGCAATGATGCTGATGCTTTGGGTGGAGGAGGAGAGCAATGCAGCTGACTGGAACATGGAAGTAAAAGTGGTAATTTCCCCCCAGCAGTGCAAGGGTGGACTTTTCCCTTTCCTGGAGGTGGGCAGGGCTGTATTCTCTTTCAGTAAACCTGCACACTGCAAGATGCAGAACAGGTTTACAGCACAGAATCATACAGCTTGGAAGGCAAAACAGGTTGGGACTCACGGGAGGAGAATATGCAGTGTGGCATCTATCCTGTGTTATTGTCAGTCTGCCCCAGGGTGAGCGTTGATGTTAGCTGGGCAGGAAGCAGTGATCGGGCTGCAGTCTGTGTAGGGTCGCTTGCTCCGCCCACCTATAGAGGAGTTTTGTTACAGCCCGGATCCAGCCTCCCAGACTTAAAGGAGCCTGTGCCCAGGAGAAAGAGTGTGCTGCTGCCGCCATAGAAAAGAAAGCTGGCAGATATGGGCGCATCCTCGTCCATGCTTTTGGATTCTTCAGCTGCCTCCTCCTTGTCTGGGCCCACCCACCGGCTCACTCCTGCATGCAATCAGCGGCAGGCAGTGTAAGCTCACTGAAGTTCTTTGGATCCTCCTGCACTCAGCATTAGTGTGGGGTGGACTGACACTATGCCGCTAGTGAGACGGCGGGGGAGGGGAGACACATCATACACGGAGCAATCTCGTCACTCTCGGTGCAGTCCACTCTGACTTCCAGGGGGGGGGCAATTGACCCCCCTTGCCCTATGGAGCGGACGCCCATGCCTACCGATGGACTGTTTTCATCGGACAAACCGATCGTGTGTGGGCCCCATCGGTTTGTTTTCCATCGGTGAAAAAAAAATAGAACATGTTTTAAATTTTTCCTATGGATAAAAAAACGATAGAAAAAAAAACGATTGTCTGTGTGGAAGTCCATTGATCAAAAACCCACGCATGCTCAGAATCAAGTCGACACATGCTCGGAAGCATTGAACTTCATTTTTCTCAGCACGTCGTAGAGTTTAACGTCACCGCGTTTTGGCACGGTCGGATTTTTGACTGATGATGTATAGGCAAGACTGATGAAAGTCAGCTTCATCGGATATCCAACAAAAAAATCCATCGGATTAGATTCCATCAGTTATCCGATCATGTGTACGAGGCTTAACAGCCATTTCCATGTAAGTAAAACATTTTTTTACAAAATGTTTTTTTTTTAAGATTAAAGGCAACCTATTAATACGAAGTTAGTTTTTAGGGTGGATCTCCGCTTTAACACAAACTTTTTTTGACTTCTCTTTACACAGAGGGTCAAAACCGGAGGGTAAGCGCACATCTATACCTGGCAGTGGTGGCAGTCATCTGGATATTTTGAGAGTGATTGAGGTGGTGGATATGAGTTATATTTAGAGTGGATTGACTTTCTCTACATAACGTGGACTTCACCGTTTGGACATTTATTGTGGCTATACACATATTGTAAAAGGGACATTTTTTTCACTATATGATCTTTGGTTTGTCAATGGATATATTATTAGCAAAACAGGTACTATATATCTTAATATCGTCCCACATTTGTTCAGCACTTATCTATGCTCCAATTTTTAGAAATTCTCTGAAACCACTTAAAGTCACATTAGTCACAGGGGTGTTGTACTAACCTTTAATTTTATAGTCTTACCTAATCATTCCTGTTTAAGTAAATACACAATGTAAATATGACCACAAAGACCTATTTGCACCAGAGTTTGTCCATGCTGTCCAGTGAACGCTGAAATCAAACCAGACCGGTCAGACACACCCTCTACCGTCATCTGTGCTACAAGTGTACATGAGGATGCTTGTAAAGAGAACCAGCATAGAGTACTGTAGTGTGAGGGCAGGAAGCACATTTATACTAATACAATTGTCAACACAGAATATTTGTCCATCCACACTGTTTAGCATGAATAGAGGAATCAAGATCTGGCTACAAGAGAGAAATCATAACATTCTAGACAGCTTAAGTATTTTTTTTACTTATTGAACCAATATTTAAAAACCCTTTTCATAGAATATTTAACAGACCAAAAGGTAGAAAATAAGAGAAGGCCATTGTTACAGTTGGTATTATGATCAGAGCATTGGTTGTCCTTTTTCGTTCAAAGTCTTTTTATATCTTTTGTTATCTATTGTGTATCTTTGTTATTGATTTGTATTTTTCTATTGTAGTAAACAGTTCATATACAGTGCATCTTGTAAAAGATCTCCTGAAGAAGCTGTAAAAGGCGAAACATGTAGAGATTAGAGTTGAGCGGACACCTGGATGTTCGGGTTCAACGGGTTCGGCCGAACTTCGGAAAAAAGTCCAGGTTCGAGACCCGAACTTGACCCGAACTTGACCCCGAACCCCATTTAAGTCAATGGGGACCCGGACTTTTGAATGCTAAAATGTCTCTAAAAAACTAATGGAAAGGGTTAGAGGGCTGAAAATGGCAGCAAAATGTCGATAAGAGCATGGCAAGTACTCTGCAAATAAATGTGGATCGGGAAATAACTTAAAATAAAAAATATAAAAATATTATCTTGACCTAGGAGGACGAGGTCCATATGGAGTAGGAGGTTGAGGTGGCGGTAGATGTGGCGGTGTAGGTGGAAGTGGCGGTGGAAGAGGATGAGGTAGCCAACACAGCTTTTTGTTTTTAATTTATTTATTACAGAAAAACTGTAAAATATATTTTTTTGCCCTAAATGGGTGTTTTTTGAATAGGACAATAGAAGAGCACTAGCTAAAGTGTTTATTTCACACCTACAGATATGGAGGAAACACTGCAAACACTGGAGGAAACACTGCAAAATATATATTTTTGCCCTAAATGGGTGATTTTTGAATAGAACAATAGAGGAACACTGGCTAAAGTGTTTATCTCACACGTACAGATATGGAGGAAACACTGAGAAACACTGCAAAATTGTATTGTTTTCCCTAAATTTATGTTTTTTGAATAGCACAATAGAAGAAAAGTATATACAGGGTGTATCTCACATTAACATATGCAGTGCTGGTGTAATATGATTTCTGAAGCAGGACTGACTCCTATATATTTCTCTCCCTATAAGAACAATCAGGAACCTCTCCCTAAAGTATCAAATGCAGAGTATCTCACAGGAACATATGAAGTGCTGCTGCAATTTGATTTGTGAAGCAGGACCGACTCCTATATATTTCATGCAGGGTATCTCACTGGAACATATGCAGTGCTGCTGCAATATGCAGAGTATCTCACAGGAACATATGCAGTGCTGCTGCAATATGCAGAGTATCTCACAGGAACATATGCAGTGCTGCTGCAATATGCAGAGTATCTCACAGGAACATATGCAGTGCTGGTGCAATTTGATTTGTGAAGCAGGACTGACTCCTATATATTTCTCTCCCTATAAGCACAATCAGAAACAGGAACCTTTCCCTAAAGTATCTAATGCAGAGTATCTCACAGGAACATATGCAGCGCTGGTGTAATACGATTTCTGTAGCAGGACAGTCTGACTCCTATCTTATTCTCTCCCTCAGAACAGATCAGCAGCAGCCTTTCCCTACCCTATCTAAAGCACAGTTACAAGCTGTGCTATGTCCCTCTAGCTTATATAGAGTCTGGGTCACATGCTGGGTCACATGCTGCACTGGCCAATCACAGCCATGCCATTAGTAGGCATGGCTGTGATGGCTTCTAGGTTACAGCTGTAAAACAAATGGTGATTGGCTGCCCTGCAGCGCGCCATTACATTGCGGAACATCGAACCCGAACTTACAGCAAATTGTTCAGGTTCGGGTCCGGGTACAAAAAACCCAAAAGTCTGTACCGAACCCAAACTTTACAGTTCGGGTTCGCTCAACCCTAGTAGAGATAAATCAGATGTGCACCTACTGTTAGTATATTGTACTGATCTATCTGTGAATATTTTATGCTTTCTAAATATGAACTTTTATCAATACATTTTCTATTTATGTTAAATTTGTTGTGTATGCGCTTAAAAAGTCCCAAAAAACCTTTCTATATATTTATGTTGTTAATAATTATCTGATTGTTCTCAGAGTTTCTTGTACATGTTAAAAATACACAGCTCCCATGACACTTAAATAAAATAAAAAAAGAATAATAGAAAATCCCCTCTTACACTAGCATGCCTTTTTTTATTGCTATTTCTGCAATATGTTACATACAGTTCTAATTCCACCGACAACTTAAGAAATGAAAAGTGCGTCTTAGTAACATCTACAGCTGATTCTTCCTGCCACAAAGTGCTTAAATCATAGCGAATGTACTTCGAGGGTCATGCCTGGGTAGAATACAGCAATTTTCTAGGATTTCTTTTTTACTAAGCTACATTATTTTCTCTTCCACCTCTCTAAGTTTAAGCCAGCGGGCAGGTCCATATTTTTTCCATAATACTTTAACACAAGTCCCTGTCTCTCTCTACTTAATCTATAAGATCAACTGAAATGGAAGACAGCATGAAAAAGAGGGAAGAAAAAAAAAACGACTGCAGAAATTTAAGATGAGAAGGAAAGACGTCATGTGTATTTCACAGATGTTTTTATGGTTTGCTCGGAGCATTTAGAATCTTAGTATTATGAAATATATCATTCTCCAATTGTCAATGATTCAGCAAAGCACTGAGCTCCTAGACTTTCTTGAAAACCATGCTTAAGGACAACACTGCTGGGAATCCCAGCAATATTGACTTTGTACAATTTCAAGGAGCTTGGTAAATATATAAGTAGTCATTCTGCCATCCAGATTTCTTTAGATTTAAAGATATCAAGAGAGAGATATGGGGGCTACCATTGCTAGTCCATAAAAATGTGTATATCCAGGGCGCTCCAAGCATTTGAATCCTGACAGATAAAGTCTGTGTTGGAGAGGGTAGCAAATCTTCACACACTTTAGGCAGCACTCAGGGAGACAAGCAATCTCTAATGGAAACAGAAAAACAAACAAGACACCTCTAAGTGCAGAACTATAAAACTTTTAATATCCCCTAAAGAGGTTAAAAACACTTACAAGATGGTGGATGAAACAGGCATGTAGCAGGTAAGTGCGTCCAGAAGATGTTCCAGTGGCAGGGCAGTCCCAGTCTGTGATGGTAAAGCTTCCAGGGAAGTCCACGAGATAACAGCCAACTTGTGCTGTGAATGTTCAGGGGACACAATAGTGCTGGAAGCCTGGCTGAAGATGGAACCAATGAGCTGTTCCGAAATGCGTCCCGCCTCTATGACACACTTCCTGTCCACTTCCTGTTTGTGTTCCATGCTGGTCTTTGTCTTGCTTTCTCTGACGTCATGGGACTGCCCTGCCACTGGAACATCTTCTGGACGCACTTACCTGCTACATGCCTGTTTCATTCACCATCTTGTAAGTGTTTTTAACCCCTTTAGGGGATATTAAAAGTTTTATACTTCTGCACTTAGAGGCGCCTTGTTTGTTTTTCTGCTACCATTGCTAGTCACCCTCTGAAAATGTAAAAATACTTTGAATCACAGACCTGCAGCAAATTAAAATAAAATACATTTTAGCACTATATTTGTTTCCGTTTGAAGGTTGAAAAAGTGTTCAAATCTAAGCAACAATGGGACAGTCAAGCAACTAGACTTATCAGAGTACAAAGCAAGAAATTAAAGCATCTTTTTGAGATAGGTAGATTCCCCTGCTTTTGCAGGTTAAGGAGCAGCAGTTGGGGGAGGGTGCTAAAAACACAACTCAAACACGTGTTTTTATTGCACCCAACCACAAGTGGAAACCTAATCTAATAAAATCAGCACTAGAAGACGTTACATAACAATGACAGCTCCTCTGTTCCGAACACCTCCTCCACAACTGTGCAGGGAGAGAGGCTTCCTCCCAGCTCCCGAAGCCCCTCCGCAAAGGCACGCACCCCCCCCCCAGATGGGGGTGGGCCTCCTGCTGCAGTCTAACACTCCATTCTTCAATTAAATTATAAAGGTAAAGATGGGATTTTTAGGGTGCAAAAATACACAAAAAATATAAAAAAAATATACATTTATTATAGTATCAAAAAACAGAAAGATAAAATATCCATCCAATAAACAATACAAATATGTTGAAAGTGCAGACATTGAACAATTTTTCTACATATGTTTCGCCAATAGAATAGCTTCTTCAGGAGATTGGATTAGTCAAGCAATGTCCATTAGGATAGAAAACATCAAATCAAAAACATATAAATAAAAAATATATATACAAAAATAAAATGACACATACAAATACACAATACCCTATTAGCTAAGACTTCAAGAGCAGACCTAAGTGGGATTTGATAATTACCTACAGGTGATGTCAATCACCAATTGATGGATGTGGAGGCCTGGAGATCAATAAAACACTTGTATAAGCATGGATCATCTGGTGTACCACAGAGGCCAATAATTAAATACAAATGAGCCCAATTAAGAAGCCAGATTCTGGGTTAAATTCAGATGTTCTAAGGTAGAAAAGGTATAAATTGAAAATATTTCTCAAGTGCCCCTAGCTGGAAAGAACCACCAATCAAGAATTTATGTACCTTTTAAATCCTGACAAGGAATAAAGTTGATAACTGGTATACTTCTAAATATTATTCTGAAGATCCAGCCAAGATCTGTCAAAAATAAGGCAAATCAAAAACAGGAAAAACGCCTACGTTTCCTCGTCGGGCTGGTTTTCGTCGAGAAACACGTTTGTGTGTATGCTTAGAAACCCGCACATGCTCAGAAGGGTGGCACCAGTGGAATGAAACTTCCCCTTTATAGTGCCGTTGTACGTGTTTTACGTCACTGCGTTTGAGAACGACAAGATTTTGTCTTGACAGTGTGTACGCAAAGAAAGCTTGTCAATGTTCTCGACAATCCTAACAAGGAACTCGTCGAGGAAAACGATGTTTCATTTACAACGAGTTCCTCGGTCGTGTGTACGAGGCCGCATAGGTAAAACCAGTCAGCAAAAATCTAAAACAGAATGAAAAAGATACTTGCTGATTGTGGATGTATATTCACCAGATAGGGCATCCTCCTTCATGTGTGTCTTTTCCCCTTGACATCCGGAAAGTAATGAAAGTCCTCTGGCTGGGGGTTTAAGTACAGGCCTCCTTCCAGTCCCAGCCACTAATCAATGCAGTTGACGAGTTGACTTTATACTCCATTCTTAACTTCACCCAGCTGACAACTGGACGTGAGCATAAGTAGGAGGCCTGCCCTCTGCCAATTCCAATTGGGGATTGGTCAGGGCTCCTTACAAGAGCTCCCTGTCACTACAATTCCTAGCCCCCTCTTCCAGAACATTCTCCCTGGAAGCAGGGGAGGCATCCAAGAACTGACGTACAGGTGGTCACACCCACTGGTACACTAACTACTCCCTGCCCCCAGATCAAAAACAAACAGGCCTAGCATGCAGCATAGGCCTGCCTAAATTTACCTGCCTTGTAGTTATCACAAAAGTTCTCACCTCTAACACCTACCTACGGTAGAGGGCGCTACAGGTGTATATTTTTGTATATAAATAAAAACACTGGCGCAATTGCTTCATTATTTTGGTGCATGCCATCAAACATTTATAGAAACTGTTGTATAGCACTTTTAACATGGCACCTGCAATACCACACAGAGCTTGTCTTATAACATTGGTAATTTGGTGCACATTTTTACCACAAAACAGATATATTTTCCATTGATAAATTCCCCTGAGAGTGTAATAAACTAATAAAAGAGAGATTAATTAACTAAACTTAAAGTGGCATTATTCCAGGTGCAGGATTGCAGGTAAATTCTAATCTGCTCAAATTTTTTAGGAATTTTCTTGATGTCAGATGGGGACAAGGTGAGAGGATTTTGGGTAAGATACGTGTTGCTAATCTCATTCTTGCTGCAGCACGTTAGACACGACAATGTATGTGAAAAGAGCATACCTCATCCACATCATCTCGGGTATTTTCCTCAAAGCCAGACAATACAGGACAGAGCTGCTAAAGGTTATCCTCTGCAATGGAAAGGTGTGATTGACAGCTCCATGTTGGTGTTAGGAGACAATAACACATAGTTGGAAATACAGATGAGATTATGTCTTGCTTTTTCAAAACCCCCATTTTTTCAGGAATTGAGCAAACACTTTGTTCTTCAAACAGCTTATCTCTTTGGCCGAAGATTAGAGGAAAACTTTGGTATGTATCATAGTACTGGCATTTTTATGACATGTTTCTATCAAGCCAAAACATAGATAAGAGATTTGTCTTCCACACAGTAAAAACCGAACTCTGCTGTCATTCTTTTTACTGATCAATGCATCGCCCACCAAATTAAAAAAATATGTGATGACAGAACAGAGGTAATATTAAACAGCAGTGTCTACCTGACTTTCCTCATTTAGTGCTAGAGACAAAACATCTGCTTCTAAATGTATCCTAAACAAAATAAAAAAATAAATAGGCTAAAAAAAAAAAAAACCCTACCACTGAGCTGGAAAAATCAAGAAATTGGCCCAAACAGTGTTTATTCATGAAGTTATTTAAAGCAAATTTGAGGCAAACAGCGACATACACCATGAACCCCTTCCTACCCAGACCGGCATCCCTTGCAAAAGTTCTGAATGCCCAGAAGGATGGGAAAGATCGGCTGATCACGTCACCACTGTGATTAGCTGTCACAGTGGTCACACGATCGTAAGCTGGTCCCACCAGCTACCGATCATTACTGGGAACCAAGAATTGTCTTTCAGGGGTCGGTCTCTGTAATGGAAGCGAACAGTGAAGCCTCCTACACACGACCGAGGAACTCGACGGGCAAAACACATTGAGTATTAGCGGCCCCCCAGCCCCTCCGATTACTTACCTGACCCCTCGAAAGTCCTGCGCCGTGAAAGAGCAGGCTTCTCATTCATTGGTTGATTGAAAGCAGCGCAGCCATTGGCTTGCACTGCTGTCAATCACATCCAATGATGCGCGCGCCGGGGGCGGGGCCAAGTGATACAGTGAGCGGCTATGGCCACCGGCTGTATCACGGGAGCGCGCCCGCACGCACTCAACACCAGGTGTTGAGTCCTTGTGGGGGTAGCCGAGACAGACGCCGAGGGACCCCAAGACCAGGTTCGGGGTCACTCTGTGCAAAAGGAGCTGCACAGTGGAGGTAAGTATAACATGTTTGTTATTTAAAAAAATAAAAATAAATGTATTTATTGATCCTTTAAGAAACATTTTTTTGCCGCTGCAGATTTGTATAAGGTGGTTGTAAAGAGGTGAAAGTACATACAGGATACTATTTGCTTACTCTTTTCTTCACTTTACAACTAGGCCGGTGACACCCAGTTATTAACCTTTAGGCCATTTTTTGCGATACGACACTGTGTTACTTTAACTTTCAATTGCACTTTAATGCAGCACTGTGCCCAATTACAATTTTTTCCCTCTTTTTTCCAATAATAGAGCCTCATTTTGTTGGTATTTGATCACCACTGCGGTTTTAATTTTTTGCGCTATAAACAAAAAAAAATGTATTACTTCATAAATTTAGCCAATATTTATCCTGCTATATATTGTTGGTAAAAAAAATCCCCAAAAAAGTAAAGTGATTGGTTTGAGCAAAATTATTGCGTCTACAAACTAAGGGATATTTATTTTATTTTTTTCTTACTAGAAATGGCAGCGATCAGCGACTTATAGCGGGACTGCGATATTGTGGTGCACACTTTTGACACTTTTTGGGGAGCAAAAATATTTAGCTTTTTTTTAATGCTAAAAATATACACGGTCACTGTACTAATGAAACTGGCTGGGTCCATATGCTGGGTCCCGTGTGACCGTCTTCTTCTCTGACATCATCAGGACATGCATATCCCCTGAGGGCACTATTACTAGGTACGTGATGTGGCACAGAGCGGCCGCCCTGCCACAGTAAATGTACCTGGGATGGCCGCTAAGTGGTTAAGGTAGAAATAAAGGCAACATTTTTTTTTCCATTTTTGATAGAGGAAGGAGGGCTATAACCCTTGTGTCCCAGTGCCATCAGTGTTTCATTGGGCACATTTCCCTTCTTTTTCTGTCATTTAGCCAAAACAGCAAGTGAGGAAATCCCCATTGTAAGATTTCCTGTTTGTCAATCAGTCTGGCACTTACCCCATCAAAGTGCGGCTGCGGGCACTGGCACCGGTGTCCTCCAGCGTGGCAGGCTGCAGGGAATGGCTCCAGTGTCCTCTGATCAAACGTCTTTCTCCACGCCTTCCGCCGTGCGTCTCCGCTCTCCTCCTTCTAGGCGATAGGCGTCCAATAGGATCACCTGATGCTTTGGCCAATCAAGAGATGGGTCTCACAACCCGCTTCCTGATTGGCGGGGAGGAGATTTAGTGTGAAAATAACAAAAATGTATTCACTATTGTCACACAAGTGGGTGGGATCAGGGCGCAGTGCTCTGTGCCCCAAACCCGTCATTTTTGCAGCCTATCAGAGCCTCTGGCTCTAATCATATGCTTAAAAAAAACACCCCCCATTGGAATTTATAGTCTGGCACCCTGCATGTAAATCAGGGGGCAGGGTGCTGGGCCGGAGCCCGTCCGCCCCATAATAGACGGGCCACCACTGCAAATTTAATGAGATTATCAAATGTTCAAGATTCCAAGGCAATTTAATGATAAAATTGATTCATAGAAGAATAAAGCCAACACTTTCTGGGACCAGACACACTCTCCTTTTACCAGGGCTACTAAACAAATACAAAAGGTCACAAATCTAAGAGTGAAAGGTCATGAATATAAAAATAAATAAAAAGTAAAACGTAATGAATATAAAAGTCAAATGATATTTTGATTATTTATTTATATATATATATATATATATATATATATATATATATATATATATATATATATATATATATATATATATATATATATATATATATATATATATAAATAATCATATATAAATCACCTTTGCACTTCAAAATAAAAATTATTAAAAATTGGCAGTGCTCAAAAATCTCTTCTATAATAAATGTAAAAATAAATATATTGTGACTACCAATTCATAATTTATATAATGTGTCCATAAATTGCAATCTTTCATCTGTGCAAATAACACAAAAAAGTGCAAAACAATTAATAAAGTGCATCCAAAATCCAAACAGGGACCATCCTCAGGAACAAGGAAAGGAGCTAGAGTTGAGAATAAAATTGATTTATAGCAGAGAAAAGTCAACACATTTCAGGGGTCAAACACATTCCCCTTTCATTGGGGTTACAAAACAAGTACAAATACAAAGGACACAAATCTAAAAGTAAAGGGTCATAAATATAAAAATGAATATACAAGAAAAATAGGTATTTAACCTTGGACTTTTATATTCATAATTTTTTTTAACTTGTAAATTTATTTGTATATTTATGAAATTTTAGATTTATGACCTTTGTTCTCATTGGATTGTATATATAAACAATAATGATCTGACAGGTGTTCTAATCCTTCTCCACTATATCCAAAACTAAACAAGTTAAACAAAATGTTTTGCCTTTAGTCTGAGACCATATGTTGGATCCCGTGTGACCGTCTTCTTCTCTGACATCATCAGGACATGCCTATCCCTTGGAGGCACTAAGAGTAAAATAAACAGGCGAGATGGAGAAAGGAGCATGAAGAAAGCAGAAAAAGTAAATAAGCACAATAAAAAATATATAAAATATAAAAATATATAATAGTACAAACAGGAATCCCAAGTATTTATTTCTTCTCATATAGATCACAATACTTCCCTGGACAATGCATTTGTCTGCTTTTTCGCACTAGAATGAGGAAGCCATCTTTATTTAGGAATTATACAAGGCCAGCATCTATTTCCTGCAGACTGCGGTGTTGGCTGAGCAATGACACAACTATGTAAGTCCTGGTGGCTGTGCTTATAAATATATGACACAGATCTACCCTTGATTTAGCCTCTCACCTGTTACGAAGGTACAATATTGCAGACTGATCAATGGGGGAGAGGAGACTGAGGAAATACTACAGCAGACTCATGACAGCATCTCAGCCTAGGCGCAGTCAGAATTCAAGGGTGGCTATTTAATGATAAATAATGCTATATATTGTGCCATGTCAGGAATTTATTCATGCAGCAGCAGGACTAAAAAAGTTGTTGAAATACATAATTGAACTACATCAATATCAGTATTCAGTAGAGATACTGTATATTTTTCAACCAGTAGATGCAGTGTTTATAAGTTTGTAGCTCCATCTATGATTATTCTGACCGTGTGTAGGCTCCATCGGACATTTGCTGTCGGAAATTCCGATCGCGTGTACACAATTCTGACGCACAAAATTCCACGCATGCTCGGAACCAAGCAGAATAGCCGCACTACCTATTGAACTTAATTTTTCTCGGCTCGGCGTACGTCTTGTACGTCACTGCATTCTTGACGTTCGGAATTTCCGACAACATTTGTGTGACCGTGTGTATGCAAGACAAGTTTGAGCCAACATCCATCGGATAAAAAATCTACGGTTTTGTTGTCGGAATGTCCGGTCGTCTGTACGCGGCATATGTCTTTTCATGAATAAAGTTCCTGTTCCTGTCTGCGGTTAAGCAGTAAAGCCCATGTGGACTGTTCTGTAAGGCTATATACAGAATTTCTAATAAAAGTTATTGTAAATGTCCACTTTGACCAATTTATCTTCCTAATAAGCATTTCAGATTCTCATAGCATCTCTCCACCCTTCATAAGTCAGCATCACCACCTCTAACCAATGAGCTGGCCCAGGAAGCAGTTTGGGAACAAAGAAAAAGGTATTCTGGGGCAAATCCACAAAAACGTAGCCTAACTTAACTTTTACCATTTAAGTTACACTGGCGGAAAATTTCTACCTAAGTGCCTGATCCACAAAGCACTTACCTAGAAATTTTCGGCCGTGTAACTTAAATGTCTCCGGCGCAAGGCGGTCCTCTTCTGCAGGGGGCGATGACAATTTAAATGAGGCGCGCTCTCCCACGCCGGCCGTACTGCGCATGCTCGTGACGTAATTTTCCCGACGGGCAGCGCGCAAAATTACGTTACGCCGGGCTTTGTGGATTGCGACGGGACAATAAAGTTGCGTCGGGTAAAAAAAAAGTTACGCGCCGAAAAATAAAATTCTAAATTTAAAAAAAATAGCGGCGATCGAAAAAAAGGTCTGTTTTTACAAGGTGTAACTAGTTTACACTTTGTAAAAGCATCCCTAATTTTACGTATGCAAACATAAACTTACGCAGAAAAAACAAAGCTGAAAAGCTTTGTGGATCTCCGTAAGTCCTCATTTGCATACGCAAAGCGGCATTTCAACGCGAAATGCCCCCAGCGGCGGATGCGGTACTGCATCCTAAGATCTGACAGTGTAAGTGTCTTACAGATGTCAGATCTTCTGCCTATCTTTGGAAAACTGCTTCTGAGGATCAGTTCCAAAGATAGGCACAGGGATACGCAGGCGGAACAGCAGTTCCGCCTGCGTATCCCTTTTGAGGATTTGGCCTTATATACTAAGGGCCAGATCCACGTAGCGGATTGTAATTTTAGGCAGGCGTAGTGTATCGTAGTAACGCTACGCCACCGCAACTTTGAGAGGCAAGTGCTGTATTCACAAAGCACTTGCCTCTAAAGTTACCGCGGCGTAGCGGAAATCTGCCGGCGTAAGGGCGTGCAATTCAAATGGATGAGATGGGGGCGTGTTTTATGCCAATACGTCTTGACCCGACGTAAATTAAGTTTTTTCTGAACGGCGCATGCGCCGTCCGTGGGGGTATCCCAGTGAGCATGCTCCAAATTAACCCGCAACAAGCCAATGCTTTCGACGTGAACGGAATTCTACGCAAAGCCCCATTCGCGAACGACTTACGCAAATGACGTAAAATTTTCAAAATTTGACGCGGGAACGACGTCCATACTTAACATAGGATACGCCTCATATAGCATGGGTTAACTTTACGCCGGAAAAAGCCTTACGGAAACGACGTAAAACAAATGCGCCGGTCGGACGTACGTTTGTGGATTGGCGTATCTAGATAATTTGCATACTCAACGCGGAAATCGATGGAAGCGCCACCTAGCTGCCAGCGTAAATATGCACCTTAGATCCGACGGCGTACTAAGACGTACGCCAGTCACATCTAGCCCAGCTTCAGGCGTATCTTGTTTTGTGGATACAAAACAAAGATACGCCGGAGCAAACTAGAAGTTACGCAGCGTATCAATAGATACGCCGTCGTAACTTCTTCGTGGATCTGGCTTTATATATTTTTTATTTCAATTTTATTTATTGTAGCTGGTCTATCTAATAACACCTGGAAAAAAGAATTACATCAACATTGCTTTTCTATGCACCTGACAGCACTGAAAAGGCAGCTCATTTTGATAAATAGATAGACACAAGGAAAATAGGAGAGAAATGACGAATCTGCATGGTTCAACATACCTATACTGTGGGAATGCAAGTGAAGAACCATGCAGCAAAGCTGGAAATTACCACCCAGAGGGTTCATTCATATGAGCACTGGAACCCGTCCTGCCTGCTGAGTTGTTTTTTTCTGCATCTAACTATAGAAGTGGATGCATATGCAGGTTGCACAGACACAACCAGGTGTCAAAATTGAACATGTGTGCAGGAGCAGGTACATGAATGCACACTCTCTGCGTTCTGATCTGTGCACCGGTCCAAAATTTTAAATGTGGTTCTGTCCATGCAGCTGCTGTATCTCAATCCACTTCTGTAGGCAGATGCAACAAAAAAAAAAAATGGCCCAGCAGGCAGGGTGGCTCCCAGTGCCTGTATGAATGTGCCCTTATGGTGACCATACATGATCAATTTTGGTAAATGATCAATTTTTTTCGATCAATCTCTTTCAATATAAATAATACATATATAGTCAACAGCCCATTTGATCAATATGCCAGAAATCGGGAAGTGGATTTTGTCTGACAGGTAAGATATGAATATAATTTATGATTGTAAGTTATCGATCACATCTCTGTTTCCACCATGTAATCTCATAATCAGGTTAATTAAAATGCTATCATATTTCATGAACAAATTATCTTCACTCCGCCGAGCAATAAAAAAACAATCGATACTGTAATATTCCAAAATGGAAAAATATAGTCGCGCTAAAAATTTATGTGAATAAATTAGAACAAATATGTGCATATTCCAAATACAATTCAAGAAAAATCAATCCTTAAATAATAATTGTGAGCAAATTCTATGATAGAAACAGTCCATATGATAGGTGAATAAGTGAATAAATTCTTATCGCTGGCCACAAAGGGGGTGTTCCACCACTAATGTGAAGAATCCTTAAATGATATAGTTCAATTGTGTCAGAAAGTGAAAATTACAGCCGATCCAGTGAAATCCTCCCCAATAAAGCACACAGATCTGCTTACCAGAACCCGGCGATCCCTTATTATGAGGGAGCATATAGATATAAGAGCTGCTAGGTTTTAATACTCCAAGGACTGATCATCTCCATACTCCATAACGGTGAATGTCAGATAACATAAGAGTATGGAAAAAGACAAGAAATGCCTTGGATAGTGTAAAAAAACTCTTGACTTTAATAGATAAAAGAAAGTACATACATTGCACTTAGCGAGTCGCTTGTTCCGCCCTACTAGTTTCACGGAAAATCACATCTTCCAGGTGCCCCTGGAAGACGTGATTTTTCGCGAAACTAGTAGGGCGGAACGAGTGACGCGCTGACGTCACCTTCCTTGGACTGCTCGTGTTTCCTAGATGGACGGGTCTGTCTGCTTGTGTCCGGCTTGTCACCTCGCTCTGATTAACATGGAGTGTTGACTTCCGAGACCAACTGCTGTCACGTTTTCACAACTGTTTTGTCCTTCAGGTGGAGTGGCGGGCTCCAGGTCTCCTCGGCAGGGATGGTATGTCTCCTCATCCTCCTCCTCTCTCGGCTCGCTCTGTCTTCTCTCCAGCAGGAAGGAAGAAGGGAATGAGGCAGGGCTGACGTGAATGGATGCAAAACAGCTCCTCCTAAGCTGCAGAAAACAGATCCTCCTGCGGCTTAGTAGGAGCTGTTTTGCATCCATTCACATCAGCCCTGCCTCATTCCCTTCTTCCTTCCTGCTGGAGAGAAGACAGAGCGAGCCGAGAGAGGAGGAGGAGGAAGAGACACACCGTCCCCGCCGAGGACACCCAGAGCCCGCCACTCCACCTGAAGGACAAAACAGTAGTGAAAACGTGACAGCAGTTGGTCTCGGAAGTCAACACTCCATGTTAATCAGAGCGAGGTGATGATCCCCAATAGGCCGTTTCCATCCAGCGTGTGGCTCCGCAACCTTTAATACCTTCATGCTACCTGGGGTCCCCTATAACCAAGGGACCACCGGGATCTGGTAAGCAGATTTACATGCTTTGTTGGTGGAGGATTCTAGCTATCTGGTTATTACTCCGTATTGGTGGTTCATCTGACTACATATCTTGAGGACTCTTTGTCTTCACTGGTGAAGGAGCATCTCACATTGATCACTTCTGTGATCCAACTTTTCATATATGGACTTTTGTTTGAGGGTTCATGATTTGTTTCTTTTGCATGTTCTGTGATAAGTACCTTTCCACAGAAATCTTGAATCTAGATAATTGCATAGAATGGCATTATAAACACGTAACCCTGTAAATAGTGAAAAAAGGCAGAAAGCTTAAAATATTTTTCTGAAGAGAAAGTCATGTTTCAAAGCAGGAAGTATTTTTTTTCTGAGTATTTTAGACTTCATTTTGCAGTTATGTACATAAGGTACCGTAATTCCACCTAAAGTATAACTACACTTTATTTTTTCAATACATACTAAAAATGAAAAGATTAATCATGTCTCAACACCTCACCCCAACCTAGATTTATTTCCTAAACAAGTACATGTTTTGTGAGATTTTTTAGGTGTCACGATTTATCTCAGCATTCAAAAATGCCGTCATAAAAAAAAAAAACTCTCAATATTTATTATGCAAATATATTAAAAACTTATAGAATAACTATTTTGAATATTTCTTTTGTCTTCCATGATGGGTTTTTAAATATTTATATAATAAATATTCAGAACATTTTATGACTGCATTCTTGAATCTTGAGTCTTTACTTTATCAGTGATCCTTACTTGTGTAGTTTTGCTACTGACTTAATTCTGACTTTAAAACTGCTTTAATTATAAACTTTTATGAATTCTTACTGTAAAAGGTTCATTTGTTCACATCAATTTGAAGATACTGAAGCCTGTTAGACCTTGTTAGTTGTCTTCATGTTTTTCAGGTCTAGATAAATTACCCAGAGAACTTCCATACATGCCAAAACCTGAATGATCCACGTGAAGAAAATTAATGACTTGATAAGATGGTCAACCATTAATCCCTGTGGAATAGACAGCTGCAATGCAACTTTAAGTGAACCTGTTCCATGTCTGATAGACAAGAGACAAAAGGTTCCTTGATAACAGGTTGTACAAGGAGCCCATATTCACCTTTCCTGAGCATTACTGCACCCAAAAATTTCTGTGAAAAATTGAACTTTCATGGAGTTTAAATCTGCTCAGGGCTATGCTTTCTCCTTATTTGGTCCTCATGTGACAACACTTAATCCTGATGACTGTTTGATAAGCACAGAGCACAGTTGGAAGCAGGGAGGAGAATCTCGTATTTCCTCATACCCAGAAATACTAGTTTTTGATGAGATCTCTAGGTGGTTGAAAAACATGGGTATGTAACTATAAACTCTTTGTGATGCCTCCTATCAATCAACCATGCTTTTTTGTTTAGTTCATGCAAAGTATGGGATCATATTGAGTACCTATTTACACTATTTTGTGGATGACAAGTAACATGGAGAAGGTAACGTGTAGATTTAATCAGGAGATGCTAACATTCCTATGTCAGGAAGTGTTCTATCACAGGGATGGTCTTAGTCCCATTGGAGTAGCAACAAGTCACTGGGAGCCCACCACTATATGAATGATGACTGAAGATGTTTAACAGGAAAGCTATAGTTCAGGGGTCTTTAAACTTTTCAGTATGAGGGCCACATTGCAGGTTTTACAAAAATTTGTGGGCTGAAAAAATCCCCTTACATCAGGATCCCCCATTAGATTTCCTTTTACATCAGGGTCCCTGTTAGAGCAGGTCTCAACCCTGTTGACCCCAAGAAGGAGGGCCAAGCCACAAGGCTTCTTGCAGCCAGCACTGGTTGCAGTTATGTACTAGTTGGAAAGCTAAATTCTGGTTTGCATCACTTTTCTGGGATTGTCAGGCACCCAGGGCAGCCAAGACTGGCCAGAGGGACCCCCACATTTATACTCCAAATCCAAGAGACATGAAAGTACAAAACAATGCACTCCAAACAGATCGTGTGTGGGCCCCAGCGGTCAGTTATCCTTCGGTCAAAAATTTTAGAACTTGCTTTAAAATTGAACCGATGGACGCCTAACCGATAGGTCAAAACCGATGGTTAGTATGCAAAAGCATCGGTTAAAAACCCGCGCATGCTCAGAATCAAGTCGACGCATGCTTGAAAGCATTGAACTTCATTATTCTCTGCACGTCGTTGTGTTTTACGTCACCGCGTTGGACTCGATCGGTTGGCACATCAGACCATCAGTCAGCTTCAACTTCGGACCGTTCTCATCGGATGGACCGACCGTGTGTACGCGGCCTTAGAAACACCTTCCTAGAACACACTTAACCCCTTGATCGCCTTCTAGGGTTAACCCCTTCCCTGCCATTGACATTTATACAGTAATCAGTGGCCATTTTTAGCTCTGATTGCTGTATAAATGTCAATGGTCCCAAAAAAGTGTCAAAAGGGTTCGATCGGTCTGCCACAATTTTGCAGTCCCGCTAAAAATCGCTGATCACCACCATTACTAGTAAAAATAATTATAATAATGAAAATGCCAAAAATATATCTCCTATTTTGTAGTTGCTATAACTTTTGCGCAAACCAATCAATATACAATTTTTTTTCCAAAAATATGCAGAAGAAGACATATTGGCCTAAACTGATTTTTTTTTATATATATATATTTATTATAACAAAAAAGTTAAAAATATAGGGCCAGATTCACTTAGGAGGGCGTAACTTTGTGCGGGCATAGCGTATCCTATTAACGCTACGCCTCCACAACTTAGACAGGCAAGTGCAGTATTCACAAAGCACTTGCTCCTTAAGTTGCGGCGGCGTATCGTAAATTGGCCGGCGTAAGCCCGCCAAATTCAAAGTAGGCTGGTAGGGGGCGTGTTGTATGCAAATGAATTGTGACCCCCACGCAAATGAGGCGCCTAACGAACGGCGCATGCGCGCGCATGCTCAGTATCACGTTAAATTTACGCCCTAAGATACGCCGGCTCAATGCCTGTGACGTGAACGTAACCTACGCACAGCCCCATTCACGTACGACTTACGTAAACGACGTAAAAAGATACGCTTGTTCCAACGTCCATACCTTGCATTACCTGCGCCTCATATAGCAGGGGTAACTTTACGCCGGACATTTGCCTTACGTAAACGGCGTAGCGGGTGCAAATACGTTAGTGAATCGGTGTATTTAGCTAATTTACATATTCAACGTGTAAATCTATGGAAGCGCCCCTAGCGGCCAGCGTAAATATGCACCCCAAGATACGACGCGTAGGAGACTTACGCCGCTCGTATCTTGGCAACAGAGAGGCGTATCTGATTCTATGAATCAGGCGCACAGATAAGACGGCACAGATTCGGACTTATGGCGGCGTACGTGGAGATACGCCGTCGTAAGTCCTTTGAGAATCTGGCCCATAGTTTTTTTCTTTAATTGTCGTTCTTTTTTGTTTATAGAGCAAAACAAATTTAACCACAGAGGTGATCAAATACCACTAAAAGAAAGCTCTATTTGTGGGGAAAAAAGGATGCCAATTTTGTTTAAGTACAATGTTGCACGACCACGCAAATGTCAGTTAAAGTGACGCAGTGCCGTATTGCAAAAAATGGCCTGTTCTTTAAGGGGGCAAGAAGGGTTTTCAATTGTGGTCTGTGTATACTTTGGAAAGAATTACCCTCACTTGCTGTCCCAGAGAGACAGGAAATGACGTAAAGTCTCAACAACAGAGACAAAAATATTAACCATTCCCTACTCTATCCAAACAAAAAAATTTAAAATGCTTACCTTAGCTATTTAAATGACTAATACATTGATGGCATATGGGAAGAGCAATAAATAAAAAATGCACAGGCACTAATTTTTATTATTAATTTCTTTTTGCTATCTTTTTTTTACAATTATGGCTGCATTTTTTTTTTTTTTAAACCAAGAGTACAACACTCCTTCAAGTAAATTTAGACTGATGTGTGAATGACTCCATTCACAAGATCACAAACACATGTTTAATTTCCCCCCTAACAATGACAGGCCATTATCAGAGTCCCATATTTAGACAGAGCCAATTCTACTGGTCTATGGGACTGCTGGTACAGGTTGGTACCATATTATTTGACTTTGCTGAAGAATTTACACTGTAAATAATTTAGTCTGGAATTCACAGGGAACCAGCTGTATCTGGAATTCATTTGTGGGAACCCAAATAGACTTAGGAAAGTTTAATACAAGGGAAATAGCTGCAGAATAAAATTGTTTTGCATGTGAAATCAGGTCATTCTGGTAATTTCACCCATAAAAATAAATTTATATAAGCTAACGTGAGTAAATATCAAATAAATTACGAATGATTTCCTTGGAAAATAAAATATACATTTTCACAAAAAAATATATGCTAATCTTAAAAGTCAAAACAGAAATGATTAAAAAATTACTAAAAACAGCATACTGTAGGTAGTGATGACTATAATAGTATTATTATTATTATTATTATTATTATTATTTTTATTAATACTATTATTATTTTGCCTGAATGGGAATATAAAATACAAAGAAAAAAACAATTAAGCGATAATATATATATATTTTTTTTATGTAAAATAATGTTTTTGCATTGTAAAAACTATTTTACTGAACAGTTTTGAAAGATGCCACTGCAAAAAATCCCCTGTGAAGATTCTCATTTATCCAGGTCATGGTAATATACAGAAAATAGTAGCAGTTGGTCACATTTAACTGGGCCTGTTCTGTAGAAGTTTCATTGGTTATCCAGGCAGACTTTTCAAGTGCTCCAGAAACTGTATAGGTAAGCCGAGTATAATCTTCAACATTACAGAACAGGTCCAGTTAAATGTGATTAACTACTTTTAGTTTGTAGGCTCTAAGGAGCAGGGCCCTCTGATTCCTCCTGTATTGTAACTGTACTGTCTGCCTTCACATTGTAAAGCGCTGCACAAACTGTTGGCACTATATAAATCCTGTATAATAACACACAGACACCGTAGAAAAAAAACTTTTATTAAAAAAAAAAAAAATAATCCAGCGATGTGAATCCACTCTCGGCCCGGCCCCCCGCTCCAACGTGGTCTTCTATCCTGCGACGGATGATCTCTCCAGCGACGGGTGATCAGCGGCCCGGTCCAGCAATGAGAAGATCCATCCGTCCAGAGTGCAGCAGGCAAGCTTCTCTCTCCGCTGGACACAGCCCAGCAGAATGACGCGCTGGAGCTTTGACATTTCTTATATATTTCTTATTCCAGGTCTTTCCCAGTGACGTACAAGGGTGCGTCAGAGGGGGCGGGGTCACGTGACGGGTGGCCGCTTCCCCTAAACAAGAAATGTCACAGCTCCAGCGCGTCATTCCGCTGGGCTGTGTCCAGCGGAGAGAGGAGCTGCCTGCTGCGCTCTGGACGGATGGATCTTCTCATCGCTGGACCGGACCGCTGATCACCCGTCGCTGGAGAGATTATCCGTCGCAGGATAGAAGACAACGTTGGAGTGGGGGGCCGGGCCGAGAGTGGATTCACATCGCTGGATTTTTTTTTTTTTTTAATTAATAAAGCATTTTTTTCTACGGTGTCTGTGTGTTTTTTTTTTAACTATTTACACTTCCTTCGTGAAATGGTAGAGGTACAGTGTACCCCATTACCAATTCACATAGGGGGGGCAGGATCTGGGGGTCCCCTTTGTTAAAAGGGTCTTCCAGATTCTGATAAGCCCCCCGCCCGCAGACCCCCACAACCACCGGGAAAGGGTTGTGGGGATGAGGCCCTTGTCCCCATCAACATGGGGACATCCTCCCCATGTTGAGGGCATGTAGCCTGGTGCGGTTCAGGAGAGGGGGGCCGCACTCTGTCCCCCCCTCTTTTCTGCGGCCGGCCAGGTTAACGTGCTCGGATAAGGGTCTGGTGTGGATTTTTGGGGGAACTCCACGCCATTTTTTTTTATTTGGGGTGGAGTTCCCCTTAAAATCCACACCAGACCTGAAGGGTCTGGTATGGATATTTGGGGGGAACCCCACGTCATTTTCTTTTTAAAATGACGGCGGGGTTTCCCTTAATATCCATATCAGACCTAAAGGGCCTGTTAATGGAATTTGGGGGGACCCCCAGCTTTTTTATTTTTATTTTTTATGAATGAATCATCTCTGAATTGCCAGAGCCGACAATTCATTAGAGCCGCAAAGCCGGTTTTAAATGCCTTTTTTTCTTTCAGAAATGACACTTTGTGCAGGGACAGTTCTATGTACGGGAAACATGCGCTTTTTCACATGCTGACTTTACACCCCCCCTAGGTACAAAATTTAAAGTAATATTACACTTTATTGTTTCACTTTTAGCATTATTAAATTCACTTCTCCTGAAAAAACGTCCGGTTTTAAAACTTTTTTTGCATTGATACATGTTTCCTGGGACAGGACCCAGGTCCCCAAACACTTTTTAGGACAATAACTTGCATATTAGCCTTTAAAATTAACACTTTAGATTTCAAATGTTCGAGTCCCATAGACTTTAACGGGGTTCTAAAGTTCACAAGAACATTTGGTGTGTTCGCAAGTTCTGATGCGAACCGAACAGGGGGGTGTTCGGCTCATCCTTAGTCATCCACAGTAGACATGCCCAACAATTGCATAAAAACAGGTTAACTTTGGATGGCAAGGCCACATCTTTATTGAAATTGTGTAGACTAAAAAAGTCGGAATTTCCCACTGTAAAAGTTCGATGTGAGCTTTTGGTCGGAAATTCCGACGGTGTGTAGGCCCCATCTGACTTTTTCTGTTGGAATTTCTGACAGCAAAAAATTGAGAGCTGGTTCTCAATTTTTCCGACAAGAAAAGTAAAAAAAAAACATGCATGCTAGGAATAAATTCGATGCATGCTCGGAATCACTTAACTTCATTTTTATCGGCTCGTTGTAGTGTTGTACATCACCGCATTCTTGACGGTCGGAATTTTGTGTGACCTTGTGAATGCAACACAAGTTTGAGCCAAAATTCAGTCGGAAAAAAATCCACGTTTTTCTTGTCGGAATTTCCGATTGTGTGTACGTGGTAAAACAGTATAATGCTGGCTGCAGGGACTGATCGAATAAAATTTTTCCAACATCCCCACTCGAGAGAATAGATTATTAGATCTCCTTCTTTTGAATGAGAATGGCCATCCATGGATTCAAATTCAGCCAGTCCTGTTCAACCGCACAAATTTCGATCCATCTATGGCTAGCTTAACCAAATGCAGCTTATTATGTCCAGTAGCATAAATGCACGCCAGTCACAAGGTCAACTGTAAACAATAAACACTAACCTGAATGCTTATTCCTATTACTGGACAGGCATTTTACTACATCATGAGGCATAACTCCCAACTTTTTGAGATGGAAATGGGGGACACCTATCATCAAAAGTATGCAGGCATAGGACACACCCCTTGCCATGCCCCCTTAAAGGAGACAAAAAACAGGATTGGTTAAACCCACAAATGCTTTTTTATCACTACTATTCCTTTATATTGGCTTTTGGAATTTACAAATGCAGCAATTTAGAAATCAGATATAAGGTTTAGCGCTGGAAAATACTTTTGGATAGCTAAATAGTGAATTTTATATACATCTATATAGATCAGAACAAAATGAGGGACACATGAGGAGGAATGAGGGACAGAGGGACATTGCTCCAAATCAGGGACAGTCCCTCGAAATCAGGGACAGTTGGGAGCTATGCATGAGGGCATAAACCATTATTAACAGAGCAAATGCTAGGCCAGATAACAACCACCAGTAAAGTTGTGACAAACAAGTGCTTTCTAGAGAGGGTGGGGAACTCATCTGATGGCTGTGAATCTTTAAGGCCAGTGCATGCACCCAGCACATACGCTAAATTGACTTAGAGGCCCACCACCCCTCACACCCCCGTTCTAAATAGACCATTTTTATTTGTAAACGCCTTTAGTATCCATAAAGTGTGCACACCCCTTTAAAATGAAATGTTTCCAACAGTTAAGCCTCCCTTTCACTAGGGCTCCAGGGGCACTGTAGTAACTTAGCAAAAATGCCAGACATTAGCAGATGTATTTATAAAATGTGACAGACTTTTCTGTGGTTGGCTATGGATATAAGTTAGCAGACTTTGTTATTGCATTGTGACATATGCTATCTGCAGTAGCCACAAAGGGAGATGCTGTTAATAGAAAACACTAGCAGTCTGTTGACACCACGTTAAAGCCCAACTTAACTTTTAGCTTAAATTAGCTAAATACATTCCAAGTGCATCAAAACAAAATTGTACAAAGTCTTACAGTTCCTTTGCTTCAAAATTAGCCATAGCCTGTGAAGGAAAGCCCATCCCCTGCCAGCATGCTGCAAAGAAGGACTCTTGCCTTCTGTGTAAACACAGTGGTCTCTTTGCAGATACTCCAAAACAACATATTCAAAGAGGTGCTGGAAATTTTAAACCTAACACATGTAGTCAGATGAAGGAAAACATCAAAAAAGTGCAATAGTTCCGGCAAGTCCGCACCCCACACAGCAAGGCTTCCGCCATAGGTACCATTGAATATGAAGGACCATGAAGTAGCATGAGCACAAGTAATGGCAGACTGGTACATTCCACAGTTCACTCCGGGGGTCCAAGAAGTAATATGAACACAAGTAAAGGCTTTAATCACTGGATCCTGGTATGCAAAGAGACCATAGGTGCTGACTCTTGCAAAGCGGTCCAGCATTCAGTCCATAGGGCTCCAGGGACTGGCAGCCCCTCTCATCTCAGCTTACAGTTCCATCCCCACAGGGGAAAAAGGAGAATCTCCACAGGGCTCTACACTATTTAACAGCAACCCAGCTCCATCTGGGCACACCTCCACAGGGATTGGCTAGGTCCTGTCAAATAATCAGACTGGACATTTGAATCTTCCTGCCCTAATCTCTAGAAACTTCTTCTAGAGGCAGGAGGAAGCAATCAAACTATCAACCTGTGAAGCTCTGAGCAGACTAAACCAAACAATCACTGCTCCTGTGATTACAACAGAAGCCAAAACTAAATTTACCTAGCAGCTTAACCAGGAGGGTGCTAAACAGGCAATATTGTTATTTAGGCACAAGCTGGTTTCTAGTATTTTCTATCACAAGAGATTAGGGATGAACTTTATGTTCAAGTCGAACATAAGTTCGACTCTAACATTGGCAGTTCGCCCGTCCAGGGAACAGCGAACAATTTGGGGTGTTCGCGGCAAATGAGAAAAGCTGCGGAACACCCTTAAAAAGTCTATGGGAGAAATCAAAAGTGTTAATATTAAAGGTTAATATGCAAATTATTGTCATAAAAAGTGTTTGGGGACCCGGGTCCTGTCCCAGAGGACATGTATCAATGCAAAAAAAGTTTTAAAAACTGCAGTTTTTTCAGGAGCAGGGATTTTAATAATGCTTAAAGTGAAACAATAAAAGTGAAATATTCCCTTAAATTTCGTACCTGGGGGGTGTCTAAAGTATGCCTGTAAAATAGCGCACCATCGTTTTTAAAAAATGCTCTAGCAAAGCGCGGTAACTTACAACACGTACGATGGCACTATAAAGGGGACGTTCCATACGGATGACGCCACCCTTTGGGGCTGCTTTAGCTGATTCCATGTTAGTAAAAGACGATTCGCGATTTTCTGTCTGTTACAGCGTGATGAATGTGCTTACTCCATTACGAATGGTAGTTTTACCAGAACGAGCGCTCCCGTCTCATAACTTGCTTCTGAGCATGCATGGATTTTTAACGTCGTTTTAGCCCACACACGATCATTTTTTACAATCCGAAAAACAACATTGTTTAAAACGTTCGGAAAAAAAAATTGTAGTTTTTTAGAACCCGAAAAATTATGTGAAGCCCACACACCATCATTTTAAATTACATTTTTTAAAAACAACGTTTTTTTCATGCCGAAAAATTATCGTGTGTACGCGGCATTATGTTATTCACAGGGAAGGTTTTTCACATCACATTAAGTTATACAGAACAATTACTAAACTCTATAGAATGGCAGCTAGAAAAGTTTGGAAAAGCCATTTGATTTACAGCACAGGCCTGACAAAAACCAGTGCCATGGGACGCTCTACGCTGTTTACACTTCTCTGTATATGTACATTGCCATATTTCATGCTGCAAGCGTTAAAGCAGTCTTAATACACTGCTAACACGTATGAGCTCTGGCATCCTCAAGCAAAGCTGGATTCCTCCTTGATCATGCCTATTGTGATGAGTGGGACTCACTATGCAATAGAGAGCTGCTTAAAACCCTGGCTTACGACACATTCCTCTCTCAGTTAACACTTGTACAGACCATTTTACCCCTACGTAGGTTTGCTGATGTATTCTACAGATTTACTATTTCGCACTTTGATATTTAAAAAGCTCAATCGACAATTCACTATGCCTGTTTAGTTTTTACATAACCATTTTGAGATGCTCTTGGTTCTATACAAATTTAATTGATTTCATCATATTTAGGCCCCATGCACACTGGACGTTTTTAACGCGTCTTGGTGGCATCTGGCTTTTTTTCTTCCCTAATGCGCATTAACTAAGCACGTTTAGCCCTTGAGCATTAATTCATTTCAATAGCCAGAATAAACTAATATTCTTTCCAAATTAATGAATTTATGCCCAAGCACTTGATGCGCCTCAATTCACCTAAATGCGTTACATGTGTTTTCAAGTGTCAAGCGTTTTTTTTTTTGCAAAAAAACGATGCTGTCAGGAGAAAAAGTGTCTAGGAAAGATGGCGAAAGGGTCCAGTATGCATGAGGCCTTAAAAAGTGATGGAAAGTCTGCAAAAAATGTGATAGATTACAATAATTACCACTTTCAAAAGCCACTTCATGGTTCCTGAACTTCTCAGACTCTAGACTTTTTTTTGTAAGTGAACCTTTGCTTTGCCAGTGCAGGTGAAACGTAATAGGTTCACTTTCAAGCCCCTCCCCAGCAACATGTGTTCCTTCTTAGGTACATAGAGGAAAAAGGATGGGTATTTCTCCAAGGGAATCACTGCAATATACACAATAGACAATTTTCATCCTCTTACTTCATCACATACATGGTGCTGGCGATTGAAAAGTGTATACTGCAGTGTCTCTTTAACAGTTGCTCTCTAGGGGGAGATATCCATGCTATTTCTCTATGTATCCATGAAGGTACACATTTTATTTTTAGAAGTTGAGCTCATACAGTCCCGATCAAAAGTTTAAAGACAAGATAATTGAGTGCACTCCTGACATGTACCAATATACTAATTAAGGGGGGGGAAGGGGCAGGTTCACAAGAAATGGTTGGGAATAGGGTTAATGGAAGTACATCAGTCCGTAGTAAATGTCCATTAAAATCCAAAAGTATATATAAAAACCTTTCGCTGAGTGGCAGCCTGCTTACAGATGAAGTAATCTGAAGAACAACATGGAAAAGAAAAAGTGGCGCCTTCTGAGCGTAGTAAGTGGTATTTATTCAAGTAAAAACATATTAAAAGTATAGTACTCACAAAAGGAGCTGTAAGGTAAGCTTCATTAATATAAGTTCATCCGCAATGGTCCCGGGAGCGGCTGCAGTAACTCGTTGTCCTGGGGACTGGATCGGCTTGTTTCCTTGCCTCAAGTGGCAGCGCCGGTGGGAGCCGAACGCTCTCAGGAACGCCAGCATTCCTGAGAGCGTTCGGCTCCCACCGTCGCTGCCACTTGAGGCAAGGAAACAAGCTGATCCAGTGCCCAGGACAACGAGTTACTGCAGCCGCTCCCGGGACCATTGAGGATGAACTTATATTAATGAAGCTTACCTTACAGCTCCTTTTGTGAGTACTATACTTTTAATATGTTTTTACTTGAATAAATACCACTTACTACGCTCAGAAGGCGCCGCTTTTTCTTTTCCTTGCTGATCAAAAGTTTAAGACCACTTGAAAAATGGCAAAAAATCATATTTTACATTATTGGATCTTAACAGGGTTCCAAGTAGAGCTTCAACATGCAACAAGAAGAAATGAGAGTGAGACAAAACATTTTTGGAGCATTCAATTAATTGAAAATAACGAATACACTGAAACAAGTTTAGGACCACATGCCTTTAAAAGGCCAAATCTGTGCAAATATGTGGATTTATTGTCATTTTCTGTCAGGTAGTCACACGTTGTGATGGCAAAGGCAAAAGAACTCTCCCTTTTTGAAAGTGGTCGGGTTGCTGAACTACATAAGCAGGGTCTCTCATCAAGACACTGGACGATCCCTGACCCAAATTAAGGCCCTTACTGGTGCTGACTGCAGCCCCATAACCATCAGACGGCATCTGAGACTGAAGGGCTTCAAAAACAAAAAACTTCTTCAAAAACCTTGTCTCCTTGAATGCCACAGAACTGCTCGTTTGGACTTTGCAAGAGAGCACCAAACATGGGACATTCAAAGGTGGAAGAAAGTTTTATTCTCTGATAAGATTTTTTTTTTACCTTGATGGTCCTGATGGTTTCCAACGTTACTGGCATGACAAGCAGATCCCACCTGAGATGTTTTCTATGCGCCACAGTGGAGGGGGCGCCATAATGGTCTGGGGTTCTTTTTCCTTCAGTGGAACAATGGAGCTTCAGGAAGTGCAGGGGCGTCAAACGGCCGCTGGCTATGTCCAGATGTTGCTGAGAGCATTCCTCATGACTGAGGGCCCTTGTCTGTGTGGTAACGACTGGGTTTTTCAACAGGACAATGCTACAGTACACAATGCCCGCAGGACAAGGGACTTATTCCAGGAGAATAACATCACTCTTTTGGCCCATCCTGCATGTTCCCCTGATCTAAATCCTATTGAGAACCTTTGGGGATGGATGGCAAGGGAAGTTTACAAAAATGGACAATAGTTCCAGACAGTAGATGGCCTTCGTGCGGCTGTCTTCACCACTTGGAGAAATGTTCCCACTCACCTCATGGAAACAAATTTTTGAAGTGATCAACAATAACGGCGGAGATACTCATTACTGAGTTCATGTTTGGAAGTTGGATTTCTGTTTTGGGGGGGGGTTTAGTTTTTTTTTGGAGGTGTGGTCCTAAACTTTTGATCAGCTAAAAAACAGCCTGTTTCAGTGTATTCGTTATTTTCAATTAATTGAATGCTCAAAAAATGTTTTGTCTCACTCTCATTTCTTCTTAATGCATGTTTGCCATTTTTCAAGTGGTCTTAAACTTTTGATCAGGACTGTACTTGGTGATAGGATGGAATCAATCAAACCTTTAAAAATACTTATGTGTGTCACTGGGGAGCTATCCTGCTGGATGCTGCCACCCCATGTGACTCAGGTGGCCATCTTGTGTCAGGCAAAGCCTATTTAAGGCCCTGGCTCCTGGCTTGGTGCGCATTTTGCAAGTGGATAAGGTGGGGACAGATACCATGCCTATTAGGACCACTCTGGAGTAAGGGAAAGGTTCCTGACAAGGAGGGAAAGAGTAGAGTCTTCGGACATCTTCCTGATTTGGTGCTGCACGGCCTGGCCGTATTCTGCCCTTCTCAACAGATGCTGTCATTCCAGCTGCAATCTGCTCTTGTCATGCTCCTTGATCTATGAGTATACCCAGCTGGGTGGCCTTCATGCCATGTTTGTTGTGAACTGTTACTGCATTAATTCAATCCAAGTTTTGTCTGCATCTGCCTATGTGAGTTATTGTCTTCACACCACGCTGCACCACAACTATAACCATGTATGACTGAGCCCCAAAAAAGTAATTTGGATATATACTTTGGGTAATCCTGCACAATATTGAGCACAATTGTATTTTCTACTACCTTTCATGCTGCATGTGCTACTATCTAACCCAACCTTTTTTAACCAGGGTGCCCAGGCATCCTGGGGTGCCTTGAGATTTCTTCAGGGGTGCCTTGGCAAAATGATTACAAATTGCCCAAAAATCATATACACGCCAGAGGGTGGATGAAGCCTGCCTTTTAGTTACACAAAGCCATGGGTTTTCATTGTGCACCATTACTACCTTCTAGCTGCCAGGCATCCTAACAACCAATGACATCATCAGTTGAAAAGTAGGATATCGGTTGTCTGCAGAGCATCCTTGTTTTATTCTCCCCTGCCTCTCTCTGTTAGCTCTGGGGTCACATTAGCTGAGTGATGGAGAAAAACTGAAGAAGAGAAACACTGGAATACTAGTCAGTACCAGTGTGCAGAAGTGTATTTGATTTGGAAGAATAATTTGCCTCTAATGTTGGGTGTCCTACATTTGTGGATGTTAAAGCATTTTATCAAATTATTAGAATAGTTTTTTACATCTTAGAATGGGGTGTCTCGAGGCTGTCGATAATTTGAAAGGGTGCCTTGAGATTGTACATCATTTTAAAGGGTGCCTTGACTAAAAAAAGGTTTAGAAACACTGATCTAACCAATGATGTACCCAACAACCCTTTGAGTTTATACTGTATGTCTCAAATTATAAATGTGATACATTTTGCTGAAATACAATTTTCCTACCTATAAGGCCCTGTACAAATTGATGAAAACGGACTGAAGTTCAGTTTCATCGGTCCAAACCGATCGTGTGTAGGCCCCATCGGTCTGCTGTCCTTTGGTCCAGAAACAGAGAACTTGCTTTAAAATTGGACCGATGGACGCCTAACCGATAGGTCAAAACCGATGGTTAGTATGCAAAAGCATCGGTTCCAAACCCGGGCATGCTCAGAATCTATTCGACGCATGCTTGGAAGCATTGAACTTCATTTTTCTCTGCACGTCATTGTGTTTTACGTCACCGCGTTGGACTCGATCGGTTTTTGAACTGATGGTGTGTAGGCACATCAGACCATCAGTCAGCTTCATCGGTTAACTGATGAAACTGAACTTCAGTCCATTTTCATCAGTTTGGACTGATCGTGTGTACAAGGCCTAAGAGCAGGTCAGTGGGGGATTTTTAAACATTGACCTGGGTTTTTAGCATGTTGTATGTGCAATAAAATTTGTAAGCTTTGTGATAAGCTTCACTTACCTTTTTTGTACATAGACTAAATTCATTAGAGTCTTTTGAGCCCATATTTTCAGGTGAGTTTCTGCAGTTTTTCATGTATTCATTATTATAGCATTGGGGGCTCCAAACTATTCATTGTTGGATGAATTTTAATATATGCACTTCAGGACCTAAACACACATTTTCTTTTAGAGTGGTCCCTGTGAATGTTAAAGTGTTACTAAAGCCACAAAAGTAAAATCAATCTGTATATGCAGTAAAGCATGCCTGTTATACTCACTGTGGAACTTAAGAGGTTAATCCTCTGCATTGTGTAAAAAAGGCTGTGTGATCCTGTCTCTCTGATCCTCCTCTTCTTCCACTGACTCCAGACCATTTCCTGATAGAACAGAGCATTAGGAGACAGGCTGCACATGCTCAGTTTGTTGTGTATTGCTAGAGGATTTTTTTCTTTTTGGGAGAGTGCATGTGATCAGCACAGGACCAATCAGCACTGTCCAGACAGAGGGTCAGTGTAAGATGACAACTCCTACCAGCTTTAAGCAGACAGTGATACAAGTCATAAGACTGCTATATACTTCTGATGAGAAAGGGTATTTATCAGTTTATATGTTCTAAAACTATTGCATTTCCATGCTCTATGTACTGTGGGAGACCAGATATAGTGAATGCAGGGTCCTGGGTTGAGTAACAAGTTAACCAAATGAAACCAATGGCTATTCTTTATAACTGATAGTTATACCTTGTTCTGATCAACCCCTTACTGCTTTGTTGTTTTCATATACTGTACATATCCTTCATGAGATTTCACATAGTGAACATCTGTGTATGCCAATCAAATTTTTATTGGGTGATTAGTCTCCTGAAACATTTCCTTTGGGCATGTCCTATTCTTGTTTAAAAGAGCTCATTGCTCATGTAGAAATTTTGTAATCCTACCTAATATTTGGGTCTGATGATAAAGATAGCCCATGAGACTAAACTTTACCAGCCCACCCCTAAACAATGTTATGTCAAGAATGTAAAGGATGCTCCATAAGTTCTAATTAAATCAGGTTTATACTCTGTCTTCTTCAGCATTGATAAAAATATGTTAAAAGCTTTTTCTACTTGTTCCCAGACATAGACAGCACTCTGTGTTTCTAAATAGGTTCACATAATTTCAACTGTTCCAGTACACAGTGCATCTTTTAAGTGTGGCAGAAGAGATTATTCTGCAACTGACACAGCATGTCATTCAACAGTTGTGTAGTGAATTTGTCATACATGCACAAGCTGATTAGAATGTCAATCCCAATTTTTTACAGTACTTCTATTTGATAATATACAGTGGGGATCGAAAGTTTGGGCACCCCAGGTAAAAATGTGTGTTAACCACTTAAGCCCCGGACCAAAATGCAGCTAAAGGCCCAGGCCAGGTTTTGCGATTCGGCTCTGCGTTGCTTTAACAGACAATTGCGCGGTCGTGCGACGTGGCTCCCAAACAAAATTGAGGTCCTTTTTTTCCCACAAATAGAGCTTTCTTTTGGTGGTATTTGATCACCTCTACAGTTTTTATTTTTTGCGCTATAATCAAAAATAGAGTGACAGTTTTGAAAAAAATGCAATATTTTTTACTTTTTTCTATAATAAATATCCCCCAAAAATATATAAAAAAAATAAAATTTTCCTCAGTTTAGGCCGGTACGTATTCTTCTACATATTTTTGGTAAAAAAAAACGCAATAATCGTTTATCGGTTGGTTTGCACACAATTTATAGCGTTTACAAAATAGGGGATAGTTTTATTGCATTTTTATTAATGATTTTTTTTTTTACTACTAATGGCGGCGATCAGCGATTTTTTTCGTGACTGTGACATTATGGCGGACACTTCGGACAATTTTAACACATTTTTGGGACCATTGTCATTTTCACAGCAAAAAATGCATTTAAATTGCATTGTTTATTGTGAAAATGACAGTTGCAGTTTGGGAGTTAACCACAGGGGGCGCTGAAGGAGTTATGTTTCAACCTAGTGTGTGTTTACAACTGTAGGGGGGATGTGGCTGTAGGTCTGACGTCATCGATTGTGTCTCCCTATAAAAGGGATGACACGATCAATGACGGAGCCACAGTAAAGAACGGGGAAGCCGTGTTTACATACAGCTCTCCCCGTTCTTCAGCTCCAGGGAGCGATCGCAAGGGGGTGGCTAGAAACGAATAGCCGCCCCCTAATCCCGGTTCGCTCCCAGACGATTTCTGACCGCCGCATGTATCGTTAAGTTAGATTTTATTTCCATCATTTACACTTTCAAAATTACAGAAAACAAAAAAATGGTGTCTGCAAAAGTTTGGGCACCCTGCAGAATTTATAGCATGCACTGCCCCCTTTGCAAAGCTGAGACCTGCCAGTGTCATGGATTGTTCTCAATCATCGTCTGGGAAGACCAGGTGATGTAAATCTCAAAGGTTTTAAATGCCCAGACTCATTTGACCTTGCCCCAACAATCAGCACCATGGGTTCTTCTAAGCAGTTGTCTAGAAAACTGAAAATAGTTGAGGCTCACAAAGCTGGAGAAGCTATAAGAAGATAGCAAAGCGTTTTCAGATGTCAATATCCTCTGTTCGGAATGTAATTAAGAAATGGCAGTCATCAGGAACAGTGGAAGTTAAAGCAAGATCTGGAAGACCAAGAAAAATATCAGACAGAACAGCTCGCAGGATTGTGAGAAAAGCAAAACCCACGTTTGACTGCACGATCCCTCCAGAAAGATCTGGCAGACACTGGAGTTGTGGTACACTATTCCACTATAAAGAGGTACTTGTACAAATATGGTCTTCATGGAAGAGTCATCAGAAGAAAACCTCTTCTACGTCCTCACCACAAAAATCAGCGTTTGAACTTTGCAAATGAACATATAGACAAGCCTGATGCATTTTGGAAAAAAGTTCTGTGGACCGATGAGGTTAAAATATAACTTTTTGGCCGGAATGAGCAAAGGTACGTTTGGAGAAGAAAGGGCACAGAATTTAATGAAAAGAACCTCTGTCCAACTGTTAAGCATGGGGGTTGATCAATTCTGCTTTGGGGTTGTATTGCAGGCAGTGGCACAGGGAACATTTCATGAGTAGAAGGAAAAATGGATTCAATAAAATTTCACCAAATTTTGGATGATAACTTGATGCCATCTGTGTAAAAGCTGAAGTTAAAGAGAGGATGGCTTCTACAAATGGATAATGATCTTAAACACACCTCAAAATCCACGGGGGATTACATCAAGAGGCGTAAACTGAAGGTTTTGCCATGGCCTTCACAATCTCCTGACCTCAACATAATTGAAAATCTATGGATAGACCTTAAAAGAGCAGTGCGTGACAGACAGCCCAGAAATCTCAAAGAACTGGAAGACTTTTGTAAGGAATAATGGGCAAAGATACCTCAAACAAGAATTGAAAGACTCTTGGCTGGCTACAAAAAGCGTTTACAAGCTGTGATACTTGCCAAAGGGGGCAGGTACAAGATATTAACTCTGCAGGGTGCCCAAACTTTCGCAGACGCCATTTTTTTGTTTTCTGTAATTTTGAAAGTGTAAATTATGGAAATAAAATAAAACTTTTTTGACATATTATAAGAATGTCTAATTTGTAATTTGATGCCTTTTGGAGATTTTTCCATCTTTCCTTGGCTTCGTTATGCACATTAATACAAATTTTTACCTGGGGTGCCCAAACTTTCGATCCCCACTGTATACTGTGATATTGGGGGTGTTTAGCTCAAGTGATAGATGTGTTTTTGTGCAGTGAGTCAACGTCAGACAGGAGTTATAGTTAAGGTCCTGGTAGCCATGTTTATTAACCTCCTTATCGGTAATCCCGAGTCTGGCTCGGGGTGAATTTTTTATACCAAAAGCGGTATCCCCGAGCCAGACTCTGGATCGCATTACAGGATACAGGGGGAAGTTACTTACCTTGTCCCTGGATCCTGAGATGTGTCCCCACTGTGTGTGCGGACTCCTCCGCTGTGTCTCCTCGCTTGATTCACAGTGCTGCCGAGCTCTGTTCCCTGCGACGTTACGACGCACAGGGACGGAGTTTGGCGCCAAATTCAAAAAGTGAAAAACACAATACACATACAGTATACTGTAATCTTACAGATTACAGTACTGTATGAAATAAATACACACCCCCTTTGTCTCTAGTGGTTAGTCCAGTGTTCTGCATGCAGTTTTATATAATAAAAACTGTTCTTTCTGCCTGGAAACTGGAGATTGTCCATAGCAACCAAAAAGTGTCCCTTTACATCAAAAGTGCTTTTAGACCAGCTAGAAAACAGCGATAATAAATTAGAATCACTTGCAGAATTGAGCGATATCGATTTGTGGGGAAATTCGTTATCAAACAATAAAAATAATGACAGCAACAATTCTGCAACTGAGCAAATTTCAGTGTTTTTGATTTGATAAGATATTGAATAATTTTTATTATAATTCCATTATTATTTGTTATAATTATTTATAGTTATTTATTATATTATAATTTATGATTTTGTGTTTCAAACTTTATCATACCCAGGATGTCTACTAGACTCTTGTTTGGGCAGATTTAAGTGAGTTATTCCTAAGAATTGCAGGCCTACAATATAAAAACGCCAAATTTTCATGCAAAATAATTGTACCGCTTTGGGTACAAAATTCCAGACATAAAAATACCGCCAGGGAGGTTAGGGATGGGTTCACATCTAGGCCGCATATGGCTCACAGCAAGGGTCCAGTGCATCCCTAATCACCATTTCAGGTCAGATTTCAGCCCAAATGTTTTGCTGATTTCGGACTTGAAACGGACTAAAAGATGCACACCATGTGTAACATGGTGCCAGGTGGACCCCTCTCCCCACCGCCAATAAAATTATCTCCCTCTAACAATGTTCAGGGGTTCTTCTCCCTAACAGCACTTGTCAGATTAGAATTCGATTGCTGTGTGTGTCATATGTATTTAATCAGTTAATTAATAAACTGAAATCTGGTATGTCAGCACGGCAGATAATCTTGTGGTTCTCAATGGATTTGGAACACAAGTGCAGTGATCATTGCAACCATGCAACCAATCATTCTCCAACTCTCTAACTGAAAGCCTGTACCTCTGTACAGGGATGGACTGGGACAGAAATTTGGCCCTGGACTTCATCCAGACTGGCCCACTTTGACAGTTCTCCCCCAATGGCTGCCGGACAACTCCCACACCCCCCCTCCAGCCATCCAAGCCCCCTCTCCCCCTTCACTAGCCACTAGCCGTTCTACTTTATTAGAGTAGAACGGCTGGTACTGGTACTCTTATAGGCAGTACCAGTGGGGAAGCTAGACATTATTTCACCTGTGGCAAAGAATCAGTTCGGTACCCCCCTTATGGGACAAGATTAGGCAGAAGTGAGAAACTCCCAGGCCATAGCTGTTGAGTCAGCTGTCTGCCCCCTCCCTCCATGCTCCTGTGTCGTCGTCCCTGCTTCTTTGTGAGGGAGAGACAGAGGAGTGGAGAGGGGCAGCAGTCCGCTGTCACTGAAGCCGGCCCACTGAGCTACCGGCCCACCGGTAAACTCCCTGTGGTCCCAATGGCCAGTCCATCCCTGCCTCTGTATAAGAAAAAAAGATCAGGGAGTCTACAATGAGTTGACCACTATGTACAAAACAGAGACCTCCATTCCCCATCACTTATTGACCAATCGCACGCCTCAGGAACGTCAAGCATTGGAATCCTTGGAAACTCTAAAATCATAATCAGACTCGCTGTCAAGGGCGGTGGCATTGTGTTACAAATTAGATCTGATTACCTTTTAAAGAACACCACTTAGGCCGCGTACACACGGTCGGACAAAACCGATGAGAATGGACCGAGGTTTCATCGGTCCAAACCGACCGTGTGTATAGCCCATCGGTCTGTTGTCCTTCGGTCCAAAATTTTAAAACATGCTTTAATCGAACCGATGGCCCGCTGCACATCAGACAATCAGGCCACTTCAGTGGTGAACCGATGGAAATGGCCCGTCGGACCATTCTCATCGGTTTGGAACAACCGTGTGTACGCGGCCTTACTGTCTGACTCCAATACATATGAGAAAGGCTTAAAAATTATCCTTTATGAACATTCACTAACAAACCCAAACAAATATTGGCTGAAGCACAGGCTGAGGGAATCCTTAGCAAAACAGAGGCATCTTTTTTTCATAGGAAATGTTTTAAAGTGCCCTATTTTTTGTATAGAAGTGGTAAAAATCCACCAGGATGTCCACCAGCTGTTCCCTTTATATTGACAACTTTCTTCAACCTATTACAGGGGCTCTTCTTCATATATTAGAGAGGGCTCTCATCTTTTAGTGTTAATATGTCCCTACACATGGGAACCATCCTACCTATGGGTCTTGTTGGACGTCTGTTCTTTATACACCTCAATACCACATGCAGTGGGTCTCCAGGCTGTGGCTCATTTTCTTGCTCAGGATTCCTCCCTTAATACCAAGCAGACCGAGTTCATTCTTAGGGCCACTCAGTTTTGCTTGGAGCACAATTATTTCCGCTTTTAAGGAGACTACTTTCTCCAGAAGCAGGGCACAGCTATGGGGCAAATTGTGCCCCTAGTTATGCCAACTTGACCATGGCTATGGGAGACCAGGTGTGTCTGGAAAAACAATCCCAAAGAATTTGTGTCAGACTGCAATGCTAACAACTGTGCCTTACATTCACCTCAGTAGTTGATCCTTCATGCCTGTGTTTCCTGGATCTGGACCTGACTTATAATAATTCAACCATAATTGCAAAAAATTATACAAAGCCTACGACCGGGAACTCATTCCTCCACTTCTCCAGCTGCCATCACCTTAGATAGGTCTGAAATGTCCCTAAAAGTAAACTCTACCACCCGAGGCATAACTGCACTGGACTGGAAGATTACCAATAACAAGGTACAATACTAAAGAATACATTTTTGGCATAGGGATATATTACGGAACTGATCAATGAGGCTTACTCCATCTATTTAAATGATAATACATACTTCCTCCCCCGACCATTAGATTTGTCACCCAATATCATGTGGCACATTAAGATGAAGAACATTTTCACAAAGCATTGTTTCATTCTCACCCAGGACCCTCATCTAACACCATTGATTCCACCAATTTTTTACCGGCAAAAAAATCATGAAATTTACTGATGACATATATCTGTGACCCACATCCCAGCAGCACTCACACTCTTGATTCCTCTCCAGAATACCCCTCATAGACTGCAGACATGATAAAAGACAAGAGATGGTCAGAGATTGCAGACATGGAACAGTAAGTAGTCAGAGGATGTGCAGAGAACACAGGAGGTGGCCAGAGAATGCGGACAGGATAAAGGCGGTGGTCAAAGGATGCAGACATGGTACAGGAGGTGGTCAGAGGATGCACACAGGATACAGGAGGTGGTCAGACGATGTGGACAGGATACAGGAGGTGGTCAGAGGATGCAGACAGGATACAGGAGGCGGTCAGAGGCTGCGGAAATTGTACAGGTGGTGGTAAGAGGGTGTGGACAGAATACAGTAAGTGGACAGAGGATGTGGACAGGATACAGGAGGTCATGGTACAGGTGGTGGTCAGAGGGTGTGGACAGAATATAGTAAGTGGACAGTGCACTGCTCCACTGCACTGTCCACACCATAAGGCTGCTGGAATTTTAAATGCCAGAGGGGGGAAATGCAGCGGGCGCGGGCAGGTCGATCGGCACGGACTTGGGATCAGATCATCTCAGGGATTTCTGAAATTGCGCATGCGCAGTTCTCACCTGAACCTGTTGCAGCCATGTTTACACCATCGGCCAATACAGGCATTTACAGGCAGGAGAAAAAGTGCCCTGTTTTTACATGCTACCCGTAAATCTATGGGCGGTTCGCAACAATGGCATGTTTTGTTGCAAAAAAACATTGTGTCTTATGTGTTCACATGTCCCCCCATGGCAAGAAATCCTTTTCAGCCAATGGCAGAACCTTTATCATCAACTCTTTTTTCAATTGTTCCAAAACACATGTAGTATATTGCCTATCCTGTCTGTGCAGTATGCTCTACAAGGCCGATCCTCCCTATAGGCTCACTATGCAAGCCGCTTAGGGCCCCGCAAAGCTGTGAAGGGCCCCCAAATTACTAGAGGCCCCGCCTGGTGAGAAGTTATTTTCGCCCCCTCACCCCGCATCTAAACTCGCTGGCTGAGTCATTTCCGACAGCAGAACACCATATCCCCCCACTTCTCAAGTTTCTTTAATGTGACATGTCACTGTCGTCAGCGCCCCCCGCTTCTCATTTTTAATGTGCCATGTCATTTTGCTTAGGGCCCCAGGGAGGTCAGGATCGGCTCTACATTGGCCAAACCATCAGGACCCTACATGTCAGATTTGGAGAGCACAAACTTTTTGTTCAGAAAGGCAATCCAGTGTCCCACAACATTTTTCTGAACATCACAAAAAATCTGCAAGTGATCTTAAAGTATGGATCATTGAGTCCATACCCAAAAAATACTCACCACTTTCCAACGATTGTGTAAACAGGAAACTGTTTGGTTTTACACTTTAGATACTTTGATCTCCTACAAATCCCCCAGGTCTGTCAACAGAAACAAATATGGAGTAAAACCCAGTTGTCAACAACACTTTTGAACAATCCAGATATAAAAATCAAGTAGAAACAAAGAGTAAGGAAACAAAGAAAAAAAAAGGAAATAGAGAAAATGAGAGGGGGGGGGGGTATATAGAGGAAAGTATAGACACCGAAGAGGTGGTAAGACAGGGAGGTTAATTGGTGTTTAGGAAGATGAGAGAATATGATTGGCCCAGGGGTCCCAAATAGCATCAAATTTCTTAACTGTGTCTTGGGGAATACTAATTGCTTTTTCCTGGATTTCATGATTATTTTTATCCTTATATTCTTCAACTTTTTCTCAGTCATTTTTATTTTTATTTTTATTTTTATTTTCATCTTTATTTTCATCTTTATTTTTTTTATTCATTCTTTATTTTAATTGTATCTCTATTTTTATTTTTATTATGGGTTTTATTTTTATTTATTATTTTTTTCAATTTTTTTTATCTTATTTGTATCTTTATTTTTATTTTATTTAACACCATTTACAATTTTTATCCCCTTCTATTAAACTTTCTAGCACTGTGTATTATTTCTACATATTTTTTAACCTGCAATATAGTGTTACTGCAATCAGATATCAGTTGGATAATTTTGTATTCGTCTTCTTTCCACCAAGCTTGCAATTGCAAGTGTATGCATTTGTGCATAATTCATTTGGCTTGGTTCTGGGTCAGCCTATATAAGACTGACACTTGCACCAGCCAATCAGGTCTGAGGAAAAAGCGGAAACTTTGAAATGCGTTACCTAACACGTCACGTCTGGTCCAGGGCTCTGAGTGTGTTCCAAATTTGTTACCATACCGTCGGGCTGGATCCAGAGCTCTAGCTATTATCCTACTGGCTTTGGATTTTGTAATACATGCCTGTTGATCTTTATCGTCATGTGAGTAGCTATTTGGCTGTTTTAAAAAGCCTGGTATGTTTTTACTGCTAAACTTAGATTGGCGCACTTTTTTTGCTCTTATACCTTACCTCCGTATGGATATAGAGCTGGAATAAAAGTCTTTAAGAACCCAACATGGCATCCATGATCCAGTGATCATGGTTGCAGTGCTTCTCAGGCTTAATAATAAAGCGGGTTGGAAAGTCTTAGTAAGCTGCTGTCCAGCAGGGAGGTAAATGGTCAACTTATTTCCCGGTCTTTTCACTTGATGGGCCATTGCTGGGCTCTGCCTCCCTTCCCTGTGCATATAAATCAGAAGGGAGCTCTGCTAAGAGAGTTCCAGCCAAGTGGGAGCAGGGACAGGCTGACAGCTGCCATGCAATTCAATTCTCCAGTATATCTCCAACCCGGAGGGGCTCTGCTTGTCCCTGCTTTAGCTATCTTTTCTTCCATCTATTCTCACTGGAGATTGCCTGTCTGATTAAACTGCTGACATGCCTGGGACTGCTGAGACCTGTAGTCCTACAACACACAGTGTGCTGCATGGGAAGGGAGGACACAAACAGCTAGCAAGATCTCGGATATTTCTTTTGGTTCCTCATTCCAGCAAAGCTGCTACATACCTTATCATGGAGGGGGGGTTACTGGGACTTGTAGCTATGGACTCTTACTAAGCAGGTATGCCAGGGGAAGACACAAGCCTGTAGTTAGGGATGAGGGATGTTAGGAAAAGACTGCACTTAACGTTGAACTGTTATCTTGTGCTTCTCATCATGATTCACCATTTCTAGTAAAGGTTCTGAAATGTTTCCATGCCTGGTCTGAAGTTACTTAAAGGAGTGCATGGTGGTAATAGTGTATGGAAGAACAGGCCTGCAATGCACACAAGGCGTAAAGTGGTTATAAGCCATTGCTAGGGGCAACCAGAGCAAGACAAGAATGATATGACAGCCAGGCAGTGGCAGAGCGGTACCAGCAGGGGTGACGGGTCTCATGCATAGTGTGAAGAGTGGTTCAGAGTCTACCTCCTAAGCAGTTGGTGCCCAAGTAACCAGGACTGGACCCACCTGACAAAGACCCTAGGGACCTAGCCATATGGTACGGAATAGTTACGTATGCACAGATTGGGGTCCGCACTGGTTCCTTGCAGAACTCGCTGTGTCACTGGGAGATTTGTGGAACAGGACACTGCAATGTGGGGTCTCCTTCAAAAAGTCACTCCCTGAGCAGTTGTATGTATCGTGGGATTGGCAGGCATGACAGCTTGAAGTTACAATACATGGACACCGGGGTGTACAGCTCGCTTTTAAGTCTGGGTGCCGCTATAATGTTGATGTCAGATGAATGCAGCCTTGCCTGGTCCCGGGCATTAATGAGCACGTACACCATAGAGTCTGGAGGAAGGAAAAGGGTAAGAGAGAGCAAATCTCTGTGTACACCGGGCCAGTCAGCCCTGCTCACAGGTGGACTTAGCCTTTACATTGTACACCCTTCTACAGAGCACAACAAAGGCAGATCACTACACTAACTACTGGTTCAGGTTTGCTACATCAAGATCATCTTCCTACAATTCGTCATCCAATGAGTAGTCTGGTGGTGGACAGAAGACATAGGAAAATACATTGCTGTACCAGATAATAAATAGAATTACAAATTGTTTCAAAGGCAAAACAGTAAATATACTGTATATACATGTTGCCTGTGAATGTCTGGAGTTTTGCTTTAAAAACTGATATTTTTGGAGTTCCTAATGTTGCACAATGAGTTCATAGTTAATGTTTGCATGCCATATGCGTAATAAGAACATCAAAAAGGTTCTGATTGTTCTTCGCTTGCTCTATGAAGACTTCTATATATTGAGAACAAAGCAAAACACAATTATGCTAAGCATATAATTACAACAATGAATTAATTATAGTACACGGTGCTTAGAAAGAAAACTGTGGAGTATGCTCTCATCCCCAAGATCAAACAACATATAATTTTTGCTCACTCTTAACATCTGCCAGTGCAGTGTGTAACACATTATATCGCACAAAGAAATGGAAGGTGTCGGCTATAGCAACCAATAACATTCTGATTGCCATAATTTCAGAACATGTTAAAAAATATAGGGGTACAGGCTGGATTCTGTACCAAAAATGTTGTACCATGCACTATTATAGGATACTGTCTTCCATATAATAAAATATCTGAATGAGAAGCTTCAGACTGTACTACTATCAGTGAAGTAAGAACACATCCTGGACTGCTGCACTCTGTGGAATGGCGTCTTTATTGTAAAAAATCAAATGCGATCTAGCATTATACAGTCAAAAAGTGGACAAAACATGAACAAAAATGGCTAACGTGTTTCACATCTTGAGATGCTTACTCATAGCTTTGAGTAAGCGTCTCAAGATGTGAAACGCGTTAAGAATTGTGTCCTTGTTTTGTCCACTTTTTGACTGTATAATGCTGGATCGCATTTGATTTTATACAATAAAGATGTCTGTAACGGAACATCCCACACTCCTCTTGAGTGCTTCCGTCATATACCGCTTCCTATCAGTCTGGATATAGATATCAGATATTCCAGCTGCCCTCAACACACAACAAGACAAGACTTGTTTGTGTGCTAAACATGGAGTGTTTAATAGAACCAATAATGCAACCTTATATACAGTTTAAAGAGGAGGTAACCAGAACATAAATTAACATGAGCTAATTAACTAATCATTTACCCAGACTAGGCGACTCAGATATGACATTTCAGAGTTGACATCCCGTCTCCGCTCACCTGCTATAAAATACACATTATAATAAGTGTAAACACAGGACATATTCACACAATAGCAGGGTCAATTAGCATCTAAGAGTATGTGTCCCAACATGATGAATGAGTCACTCTTACAATTAACCCGTTCAGTTCAGAATCAACAAACAGTAAAAAGTTATTTACAGATATCCTGGAATATATTGTGGATAATAATTACATAATAATCCCATCTCATGTAGTCTAAGATATAATTTCTCAGTCATCCTATGCCACTAGTGGACATAGGATGATTTTAGACATAAGATGGTTCGGGGATGTCCCGGGTGAGTCTGTCACAATGCCATTCAACAGAGTACGGCAGTCCAGGATGTGTTCTTACTTCATGGATTTGTGCAGAGGCAGAATCTGTCGGTTTTGAGTGGGGCAAGAGCAACGTGAGGGTTCAGTGGCCTGGGGAGCGGTAACTTCTTTTTTGTACTACTAACAGGCGGAAAAATGTAATCCATCTACACTTTAATGCAAGTGAAGTAAATATTCCTGAACATGCAGGCAGATACAGCATTCATCGGAGGCTCTGAAAACAGCCATTCTGCTACATATCGCATTTCCTCTTCTACTGATTAACTTGCATAAATGTGTTTATTGAAAGCCATTGATGTTATAAAAGTATCTGTTCACAGACAGAAGTTGGTATATGCGTCAATATAGAAACATGTTAAAATTGGAATGTCTGTTGATGCCATGTCATATAGGAGCAGGATATGGCTGTATTATCATTCCTGTAATTCAAATTTATACTTCCCTGTGATTTATGCTACATCTCATCGGATATCATAAACTGTCCATGGCTCTCAATGTCAATATTTCGATGTAGAGGCGGGATCTACACTTCAAATACTGGAAAAAATCCTTGTTACTGAACTTATCTAAAGTAAAATTGAATTCAACTTATGTGTCTATTGAAGAGTTAAGCTGCTTAAGCTATATTACTGCATACATCAACATTCAAAACAGAACATACATTTCCATCCTAACTGGAGAACATAAATACATTGCAGGCCTACGTCCTAGCCTATTTTTTTCTTCTATCCATTTCTCCTAAATAGGATAGGCTAGTTCAAAAGAAGTGTACCTTCAAAAGAAGAAGGAAATAGGCTAGTTCTAAAGAAGCAGACCTTTAAAAGAAGACTGTGAATACACACAAACTCCTGCTGCCCACAGGGCCAAACACCACCATCATCAGTGGATATTTTTATGTATAAATGATAAATGCATACTTCCACAAATGGTGGTCTCCTGGGTCCACCACAAATTCTCAACTCTCATTGGTTCTTCCTGCTGACCTCTAGGTCACTTTTGTCTCCTGTAATGGGGCGAAGTAAGCTGTAGGAGCCACTGCAGGGAATCCAGGAGATTTAGACCTCCGGAGGTTTTTGTGGGCTTTGTACTGACTGGAGCAGCAGGAAAGGTAAGTATTCTTTTTAACGTACATTTCTGGGGCTTTTTTTTTTTTTTTTACGTAGTCACTTTAAAGTTATGTGTGATTTTCAATTTTACATGGGGAATTCTGCCTACTGTGCCCTGAGACCCCAATCCCAGCACATCCATTGGCCCTTCCTCTATATACCACTCCACCACACACAACTCATCTCCCAGTAGCCATGGCAACAGTAAGATGGGCCACCCAATGTAGAGCTACCTGTCCTGTATATTTTATATTGTATACCAACAAAAGAGCACTGGAGGCTTCTTGCACCATTTAACATTACACACTCTGTAAGTTTACGCTTATCTCTTGTTTGCTTCACCTCCCAGCTATAGAACAGAACTTGATAGACACTAACAATAATGTTTTCCCAAAGATAGTCACCTTGTTATGGTTGAAGGCTTGCTTTCCTCTTTGAACTATATGACTATGTCATTTGGAATTTTGTGCATCTGGAAGGGCTTCCCTTGTCATACAGGTTTGGACAAAGTTATTAAAAATTCCAATGAAAGGTTCTGTAAATCTATGAAGCTACATGGGGGTCAGGCCATCCGTATTACCACCAATAGATGAATAATAGACACTTTCTGTGCCCAATATCCTAAGGGTAAATTGTAGGTGGCATGTATTGAGCCCTTGAGATGTGCCAGATGTGTTGGTTTGGTGCTCTCATATAGAGGTCCCCAGGAAACTCCAGCAGGAGCAGGCACTCCCAAATGAGAGACAATACTGGGTCACTGCTGTAATATATCAGAAAGCTATATCTTCTAGATGTCCTTATTGGAATTACCAAAAATACTCCGGATTGAAGGTACAAAATTTCAAACTTACCCTGAGTTTACTTTTTTTTAAAGCAAGCAGGGTAAGAACCTGAATTGTACCTGGTATTAGCCTCTTGCGGTCCCTGTTAAGCTGTGTTGAAGTGTGAGAAAGTAGTAGAAGGAACCAATCAGTGTTGACAAGAAACATGCTGATCAGTGGCAGCCCATCCATGCTTCCGGCCCCTAATCTACATGCAGTGTGCCGGACGCATGTATTCCATTTAGTTTTTTTTTTCTTTCTGAAGCACGTAATTAGAGCCAGAGGCTCTAATAAGCTTCAAAAAAGGGTTGCGCCCTGGTCCCACCCATGAATATTCGCTCTTGTCACACTAATTCTCCTCCCGGCCAATTAGGGAGTGGGTCTGAGATCCGTTTCCAGATTGGCCGAAAGGAGAAGCATTCCATTTGGCCTAAGACAAGGAGAGAGGAGACGCATGGCCTAAGCCACTAGGATACCTGTGGAGGAGAGAAGGGGAAGCCGGAACCCTTTAAGCCTGTGTAGGAGAGCAGGGGAATGGGAAGCCATCGCCTGTGATGCCCGAGTAGGAGAGCAAGGGAAGCGGCAGCTGTCACCTGTGATGCCTGCAGAGGAGAGCAGGGCAAGGGGAAGCCACTGCCCGTCGCCCCAGGTGAAGAGCTTCCCGCCAAAGATGGGGTAAGTGCCGATTCTCCTGATGATCTGACCGGACCAGAGCCACCACTGATGCTGATAGGAGGAGAAAGCAGAGTGACAGAAAGATTAGCTCATCACTGTGCTACATCTCATTGCACTGCCTTAGCACAGACTGGGGCAAATTGAGTTGCTGTCAGACTGAGGAGTGAGGACATCTAACCTCAAAGGGAGGGGGGGTTCAGTGTCTTGGGGTTAAAGATGCAAAATCTGGTTTTGTTAATTCATCTTTTAATAGGCTATTCATTTTTTTGGCTGGAGATCTGCTTAGAGGTTGTGCTATATTTCCCAGTGGACCCAGACTTACCCTGTTTACCCTATTTATAGAATTTGTATTGACTGAAAGTGGAGGATATTAATTGTCTGTTATAATTGGTGTACAACATGCTACGGCTTGAATGCTGTCTCCCTTAACAATCCCAGGGCAGGCTGCATATTTGACATTGTCAGCACATGCACGTCTTCATATTGACTAAATAAATATATATATATCATTAGGAATGTGATACATTTTCCATGCTTACCAGCTGTCAAACAAAACGCTTCTTTTATTGCTGCAATCAGTATGTTACACGTCTGCTGCATGCTTTGCCTGTCATTGTTGTGTGTGGCTTAGTGTTGCTCTAGCAGACACACTTGACAGGTCATTATTCTGACAAACCCATATGTTTTAGGTTCCCTGCAGTTCTGATTATACATTAGTAGAGACTGGGGTTTATTTACCAAAGGTAAATAGGCTGTTCTCTTTGCAAAGTGAATTTTTTTACAAGGGAATTTTCCCTTAGATTGGCGAATGTGGTGCAAATTTTAAAAAAGTATCTAATCCCATGCGTAGCCTCTTTTGGGGGGGGGGGTGAGAAATGATCCTCCCAACCAGGATAGTGAACTAAACCTGTAGGTAAATAAGAAAAACAGAACCTTCACTAAGTGGAAAAATGGTATTCATAATAAAGTTGGCTGTGCTTCCAGACAGGACAGGGCCTCTATGAACGGAGTGGATTCCCATCATGGGAAAGGAATCAGTAATCTAAACAAAGTTTTTGGGAGCAGAACTACTGCAACCGACATATAACATTAACCACAGGCATATATATGCACGTCAGTATAAAAATAATACAAACTTTATATAATAAAAGGCTAATAACAATTCATAAATTCAATGTATATTATCAACAAAGGGCCCGATAGGAGTCCTGGTGGAATTGTACACATATACCAGGGTATATGCTGTAGAGTTATTTATAGAGATACATGCAGATTAATGTTGCAAGAAAGCCCTGTTGCAGGGGCCCTAAGGACGAAGCAGCATCTGTCTTTGTTTTAGAGACCTGAAGACAAGATTTGCAGTGATGAGGAGACCCTCCAACGTCACCCAACCAGTTTGGAACACAGTTCTAGTTATCCGGCAATAATCAGTCTTCTGATCTGGTATTAGTAGCATGGACAGGACTTGTGGCTGAAATCTTCTCTCTTTACATTTCTTCCATCCAGGATCAGTTCCCAACAACCCGCAAGTCAGGGAGTGGCATACATAATTTTACATTACAGAGTGATACTTGCAGTTGACAGTAGAGGACAGGGGATACCTAGACATGCAAAATTAAAATAATTAAAATAACTCAAAATAGTGATGTCATAAAAATGCAACCAGTTGGCACAGGCATAGACCACATTGCAGGATCCTTTGTTGTCACCCATGAAAGTGGTGCTAGCATCAGACAATGACAGCGGGTGCTGGTGACAGGCACCAATAGTGGGGTTGAATGAGGTAGGTTAGGCAAAATTTGGGTAAGATTTTTTTAAACTGGTAAATGAGTGGAAGGGAGGGATGAGAGCCCAGAGATAGGCTTCAAGATTTAATTAGACAATTGCTGAATTTGCAATTTTAAAGCTGAAATACCAATTTTAGTTGAACTGACTGTTACTCCTAAAGGGACAGAAAAGATGAAAAAAAATCCCTTACCCTTTACCCCTACCACCCTGAGCAGAACTAGTCCACTGCCTATTCTCAAAACTCAGAGATCAGGCCACCAAGGACAATGGCATATTTTACAATCTGCTATTAGCTTCTGCATATCGATGTCTGCACATGCACATGAGTCACATAAACATCTATGAGGCTTGAAGATGGATCTTGCTTTGCTGTTTAGGGAAAACGTGTTGGAAAAAGTGTAAGGAAGCTTTCAAAGTTTCCTTATGCCGCGTACACACTTTTGAAAAAATTCCGGCAAGAAAACTGTACATTTTTTTCCGGCGGAAAGTTGGCTCAAACTTGTGTTGCATACACACGGTCACACAAAATTCCGACTGCCAAGAACGCAGTGTTGTACAACACTATCATGAGCTGATAAAAATTAAGTTCAATGATTCCGAGCATGCGTCAAATTGATTCTGAGCATGCTTGTTTTTTTGCGCGGCAGAATTGCGTACAGTTGGAATTTCTGACAAGAACTTTTCTTGTCGAAAAAATTGAGAACCAGCTCTCAAATTTTTGCTGTCGGACAGAAAAAGTCCGATGGAGCCTACACACGGTCGGAATTTCCGACCAAAAGCTCACATCAAACTTTTCTTGTCGGAAATTCCGACCTTTTGTACGCGTCATTACACTTTAACAGGCACTTGTACTGTATGTAGAGGAGTACACAGATAACGTCTGATAAAAAAAAAGCTAGCAGTTGTTTTTTCTGTGTTGGGGATATTATTTTCAGATTCTAGTCACTATGAAATGCTGTCTGAGTCAATGCTTTCCTGGCACACACTGCAAAAGTGAACACAATTTAACACACTGTATGTGCCTTTCATCATCCGACTCCAAAAACAAAGATCTCTGCTAAAACTATAAAACATGATGAATTTTATATAACCAGAGTGCAATTTTTAATCTATTATAACCTCCTTCTAGCTTATAGGTTTTTATTTTAGTGCCTGCATATGGCTTCCCCAATCAGTGCACACTGTACTGTATCTGATAAGGCTTGGACCAAGCAAAAGAAAATAATTTCAGCTCCCACAATGCAGCTGTCGATCTGTCATCATATAGTAATTGGGACAGCATAGACATATGAAGACCAACTGCTTGACCAAAAGTCCAGACAATATTTTGTATTATTTAAAATATACATGGCCTTAAAATGGCTCCTTTAGGAGTAATTTTTACCAGTCACATAATTACTGTATATACTCGAGTATAAGCCGAGTTTTTTAGCACATTTTATTGTCCTGAAAATGCCCCCCATGGCTTATATTTGAGTCACCTTTTTGCGCCTGATCTCCTGGATTGGAGACCCGGTACCGGCCGGCCATAGCTTCTCTGGACCCCAAACTTGGCACACATATAGCCCCACTCTTCCTCTCATAGTGTGCAAAGTTTCTTGTCCAGGGGACATACGGCCGGGGAGCACCGATTTTTCAAATTCGGTTACCCCTTACATAGATAGCTGATTGATATATGGAGGCTGCTGCATAATAAAGAAAAAGACTACACGTTCTACTCCGCCCCACACAAAATATACTGCCGTATAGACCTTTTTTTAATACCACGTGCACAATTGCACAACAGTACGAGCGGCCAACATAGGATCCATTACGTGGTCGGACCACGTCCCAATTTTTTTGGTATATGAGATACAAGACCTAAGACAGAATAGAACCAATCAGTGGAGATTAAATGAGAGCCTGCTGCAAGATAAAGAGGTCTTAGAAGATGTAATTAAAGAGCTGAAGTTTTACTTTAGCACAAATCGATACCTCAGAATGTGATCCCGGAATTGTCTGGGAAGCACATAAGGTGGTTATCAGAGGGGTGTTAATAAAACATGGATCTAGGATTAAGAGAAGAATTAACTATTCTAGAGGGCAGACATAAACAAACAAGGTCAATAACAGTAGAGAAAGAGATGGTTAGGAAAATAACTGAATTTACAGATCTCCTGTATTACAAAGCAAAAGCAGCAATACAGAGATGTAAAAAGTTTGCATATGAATCAGGAGATAAGTGCGGGAAAAGATTAGCCAGACTGCTAAGGGAACAGAAGATGAGTATTTATATTCCATATATTAATCCACCAAAGAAATCGAAGGTTACGAAACCAAATGACATAGCGAAAGAGTTTCAAGAGTATTACTGTTTTTTTTATAATATACAGAGTAAGCCCCCGACCCAAGAACAGATTGATCAGTATTTAACGGAATCAGCAATACCGAGATTATCAGAATCTGATAAAGAGAAGTTAGATGACCCTATAACCGAGGAGGAACTTAAATTGGCAGTAAGCTCAATGAAAACGGGGAAAGCCCCGGGACCCGATGGCTACACAGGCGAATATTATAAAATTGTGTTCCCCTCGTTATCGAGATACATGGATAAATTATTTAATGCATTAGGGACATCGGCCAGTTTAGCCAAATAAACCTTATTAGCCTATACAGTGGGGATCGAAAGTTTGGGCACCCCCAGTAAAAATTTGTATTAATGTGCATAACGAAGCCAAGGAAAGATGGAAAAATCTCCAAAAGGCATCAAATTACAGATTAGACATTCTTATAATATGTCAAAAAAAGTTAGATTTTATTTTCATCATTTACACTTTCAAAATTACAGAAAACAAAAAAATGGCGTCTGCAAAAGTTTGGGCACCCTGCAGAATTTATAGCATGCACTGCCCCCTTTGCAAAGCTGAGACCTGCCAGTATCATGGATTGTTCTCAATCATCGTCTGGGAAGACCAAGTGATGTCAATCTCAAAGGTTTTAAATGCCCAGACTCATCTGACCTTGCCCCAACAATCAGCACCATGGATTCTTCTAAGCAGTTGTCTAGAAAACTGAAACTGAAAATAGTTGACGCTCACAAAGCTGGAGAAGGCTATAAGAAGATAGCAAAGCATTTTCAGATGTTAATATCCTCTGTTCGGATTGTAATTAAGAAATGGCAGTCATCAGGAACAATGGAAGTTAAAGAAAGATCTGGAAAACCAAAAGAAATATCAGACAGAACAGCTCGCAGGATTGTGAGAAAAGCAATTCAAAACCCACGTTTGACTGCATGATCCCTCCAGAAAGATCTGGCAGACACTGGAGTTGTGGTACACTATTCCACTATAAAGAGATACTTGTACAAATATGGTCTTCATGGAAGAGTCATCAGAAGAAAACCTCTTCTACGTCCTCACCACAAAAATCAGCATTTGAACATTTGCAAATGAACATATAGACAAGCCTGATGCATTTTGGAAACAAGTTCTGTGGACCGATGAGGTTAAAATAGAACTTTTTGGCCGGAATGAGCAAAGGTACGTTGGGAGAAGAAAGGGCACAGAATTTAATAAAAAGAACCTCTGTCCAACTGTTACGCATGGGGGTGGATCAATCATGCTTTGGGGCTGTATTGCAGCCAGTGGCACAGGGAACATTTCACGAGTAGAAGGAAAAATGGATTCAATAACATTTTAGCAAATTTTGGATGGTTAACTTAATGCCATCTGTGAAAAAGCTAAAGTTAAAGACAGGATGGCTTCTACAAATGGATAATGATCCTAAACACACCTCAAAATCCACGGGGGATTCCATCAAGAGGCGTAAACTGAAGGTTTTGCCATGGCCTTCACAATCTCCTGACCTCAACATAATTGAAAATCCATGGATAGACCTTAAAAGAGCAGTGCGTGACAGACAGCCCAGAGATCTCAAAGAACTGGAAGACTTTTGTAAGGAAGAATGGGCAAAGATACCTCAAACAAGAATTGAAAGACTCTTGGCTGGCTACAAAAAGCGTTTACAAGCTGTGATACTTGCCAAAGGGGGCAGTATAAGATATTAACTCTGCAGGGTGCCCAAACTTTTGCAGACACCATTTTTTTGTTTTCTGTAATTCTGAAAGTGTAAATGATGGAAATAAAATCTAACTTTTTTTGACATTTTATAAGAATGTCTAATCTGTAATTTGATGCCTTTTGGAGATTTTTCCATCTTTCCTTGGCTTCGTTATGCACATTAATACAAATTTTTACCTGGGGTGCCCAAACTTTCGATCCCCACTGTATATCGGTGATACCAAAAGAGGGGAAAGATCTGGCCCTTTGTGGAAGCTATTAACCGATCTCCCTGTTAAATTCGGATGTGAAGATGTTCGCTAAGGTATTAGCGAATAGGATACAACAGCATATTCCAGACCTGATACACTTAGATCAGGTGGGATTTGTCCCTACGAGGGAAGCACGTGACAACACTATTAAAGCTGTCAACCTGGTGCAGATAGTGAACACACCACAGACGCGGTGTGTATTTTTGAACACAGACGCAGAGAAGGCATTTGACAGGGTGAATTGGAGTTTTATGCGGGCAGTTTTACAGCATGGAGGCTTTGGGAATAAAATAATAAAGTGGATATTTTCTATGTATTCAGGTCTAACGGCTCAGGTACGGGCTAATGGAATACTGTCAGAGCGTCTTCAGATTTCGAATGGGACAAGACAGGAGTGCCCCTGTCCCCACTCCTCTTCGCCCTGTCACTGGAGCCCTTCCTGTGTACTCTACGTTTAAATCGGAATATCTCAGGAATACAAATAGGGAAGAGCCACTGTAAAATCACAGCCTACGCAGACGATATGTTGTTTACTCTCACTAAACCGTTGATCTCAATCCCGAACTTGATGAGGGAATTTGAGAAATACGGATCCCTATCTAATCTACGTATCAATTTCAATAAGTCAGAAGCAATGGGAGTTAATGTCCCACATACATCGATAACACATTTAAAACAAAAATGTAAGTTCAAATGGACAAACAGAGCATTGACATATCTGGGCACACAATTACCAGTGAAGGTGGATAAGATCTTCGATTTAAACTTCCCACCATTACTGCAAAAGGTGAAGATGTTATTGGACAAGTGGGATCAGGGGTTTCATACCTGCTTGAGCCGATGCAATATAATTAAGATGAACATACTCCCGAAAATTCTTTATTTATTACAAACTTTACCAATACATATCCCAGTGAAGTATTTCAAACAGTGTCAGAGAGTGATTTTTGAGTTTATTTGGGCACACAAAAACCCCCGGATACAAAGGAAACAACTAATGCTTACTAAGCAACAGGGAGGACTAGGGGTGCCAGATATACAGAAATATTATTATGCCTTTCAATTTGAATAGGTTAATAGATTGGAACAGACACTCAGACACCAAGTTATGGGTACAAATTGAACAGTCCCAATCTAAGATACTATTAGAAAAAGCACCATGGTGGTTTGCATCACTACCTAAAGAAATAAATAAGAACCCTATACTGGGAAATCTGGTGAAGATTTGTGCAACAGCACTTTCTATGATTGGTATCGACCCTGGGATCTCTCCATTGTATCCGGTGATAGGCAATCCCCTCTTCCCATTGGGATATGAAGATGGTGCTTTTCGGCACTTAAGGGACAGAGATTGTATACAGGTAGTTAATTATATCCGAATGGGAAGATGGGTGACAATAGCTGACTTGATGGAACAAGAGAATGTATTCTGTCTAAAATTTTGGAACGCACTTCAGATGGTCCACTTCCTGAATACTTTACCGAATCCGGGGGGTTTTGAAAGACCACTAATGAGATTAGAGAAAATGTGTATTGAAAAAGGCACACTATCACACACTCTTTCAATAAGTTACGAACTACTAGCACAGTCGGGAAGTTACCCTCTGAAGTGCATTCAAGAGTGGGAACATGAATTAAAAAAAACATTTAGTAGTGAACAGCGACAACGCATATACAAACAAGCACACAAAACATCAATTTGTGCAAGGATACAAGAGACAAATTAAAAGATCTTTGCGAGATGGTACAGGACACCTGAAAGGCTAAACCAAATTTTTTCAGAGGTATCGGATAAATATTGGAGGTGCCAGGGAAGTAAAGGGACGATGCTGCATATATTCTGGGATTGTCCCATGCTAAGGAGTTTCTGGCGAGAGATTAAAAGGGTCCTCCAGATTTGTTTAGAATATGAGATCCCCGATGACCCAGAATTCTATCTTTTACATATGAACCAAATATCAGAGAAAGCATATAGGGAAACAAGCATATGCCACCTCCTAGATGCCGCAAAGGCTTGTATAACGAAGATGTGGAAGTCACCATTCGCACCAACCATAGCGATGTGCATATGTAAAGTAAAGTAAATTAGCAAACTGGAAGAATTAGTATGGATAGCACAATACCACCAGGAAAGGTATTTAAGAACATGGACTTCCTGGAAGTCCTTCTTGGACTCTAGGGTAGAGGTTTAAAGAGGGTAAGGGGGAAAGTTTTTATAAGAAGCCTGTATCCCGAAAGGGACACAGACTTAAATAAATCTCTGAGAGAGGCTCTAGAACTACTGGAAATCAATAAAGATTTAACTGGAATTTTTTTTTCAAAGCTCTGGTCCTTAAATAAATCTTAAATAATCTTGACTATATACAGTATATACCCTATATTACCAAAAGTATTGGGACACCTGCCTTTACATGCACATTAACTTTAATGACATCCCAGTCTTAGTCCGTAGGGTTCAATATTGAGTTGGCCCACACGTTTCAGCTATACCAGCTTCAACTCTTCTGGGAAGGCTTTAGGAGTGTGTCTATAGGAGTGTTTGACCTGTCTTGCAGAAGTGCATTTGTGAGGTCAGGTACTGATGTTGGACGAAAAGGCCTGGCTCGCAGTCTCTGCTCTAATTCATCCCTGTCAGGTTGAGGTCAAGACTCTGTGCAGGTCAGTCAAGTTCCCCCACCCCAAACTCGCTCATCTATGTCTTTATCCACCTTGCTTTGTGCATTGGTGCGCAGTTATGTTGGAACAGGAAGGGGCCATCACAAACCGGTTCCCACAAAGTTGGGAGCATGAAATTGTCCAAAATGTCTTAACTGGAACTAAGGCCAACCCCTTAAAAACAACCCAACACCATAATCCCCCCTCCACCATGAGTCCTGACCTCAACCTGATAAAACACCTTTGGGATGAATTATGTCTTGTACACACAAGCGTAATTTCAAACGGAAAAAGTCAGACGGAAGCTTTTCATCGGATATTCTGTCTGTGTGTATGCCCCATTGGACTTTTTCCATTGGAAATTCCGACGGAATTAGATAGAGAACATGTTCTCATTTTTTTAAAAATCTGAATTTCCATTCGTCTGAATTCCGACGGACTAAAAAACATGCATGCTCAGAATCAAGTTGACGCATGCTCTGAAGCATTGAACTTCATTTTTCTCAGCTCATCGTACTGTTGTAAGTCACCGCGTTCTTGATGGTTGGAATTTGGTGTGATCGTGTATATGCATGACAGCTTGAGCAAAATTTCGTCAGAACGCCATCGGAAAAAACATCTGAGTTAATTCCGATGGGAAAACCGGTCGTGTGTACAGGGCATTAGAGCTGAGGCTGCTAGCCAGGCCATCTCGTCCAACATCAGTGCCTGACCTCACAAATGCACTTCTGGGAGAATGGTCAAACATTCCCATAGACACACTCCTCAACCTTCCCAGAAGAGGTAAACCTGTTGTAGCTGCAAAGGGTGGGTCAACTCAATATTGAACCCTACGGGCGAAGACTGGGATGCCATAAAAGTTCATATGGGTGTAAAGGCAGGCATTCCATTACTTTTGGTAATATAGTATGTAAATATATATATATATATATATATATATATATATATATACCGTATTTATCGGCGTATAACACGCACAGGCGTATAACACACGCCTACATTTTAAGAGGGAAGAGTTTTAAGAGTTTGTTTAACGAAACAACTTTGAATTAAATAAGGGTCAGTGCCCATCTGCAGCCTGATCAATGCCCATCTGCAGCACATCTTACCAATGCAGCCTTATCAATGCCCATCTCATCATGCAGCCTTATCAATGCCCATCTCATCATGCAGCCTTATCAATGCCCCTTTTTGGCCTCAATGCAACCTCACCATCAAAGCAGCCTGGACAGAGCATGAAATCACAGAGCCGTCATCTCCTGTTCGGCTCTCACTCAGCACTGGCAGTCACACAGACACACACAGTCCCGCCTCCAACATCGGCATTGGACCAGCTCCTGTGATAGACAGAATACTGGTCCAATGCCAGTGGCGGAGGCGGAGCTGTGTGTGTGACGTGAGAGCTGAACAGGAGATGATGACTCGTGAATTCTGGCTGTTCGGCTCTAACTCGGCAGTCATACACACACAGTCCCACCTCCGCCATCATCATTGGACCAGCTCCTGTGATACACAGAACACTGGTCCAATGCCAGTGGCGGTGGCGGGACTGTGTGTGAGACGTGAGAGCCGAGTGAGAGCCGAACAGGAGATGACGGCTCGTGAATTCTGGCTGTGTTCGCCCCCCTTCTTACCATCCAAGGTACACTATCGGCGTATAACATGCACCCGCGATTTGCCCCCTATTTTCAGGGGAAAAAAGTGCATGTTATACACCGATAAATACGGTAATCAAAAAGATATACTGTAAGAACCTGGTGTGCAAAGCACGGTAATACCCCTCAGGATTTTATAGACAGACCAAGGTAGTACTTTACTTAACTTAAAATTCCAAGGGGTATTACCGTGCTTTGCGCATCAGGTTCTTATATAATTTTGTCTATATTAGATTAGACAGACCAGTTGTCTACACACACATTGCCAATATATAATGAACATGTGATGTATTTTGTTTCCAGAGACAAGTGTAGTCTCAGTGTACATTTTCTGTTAACAATATTTTAAGTTAAATAAAACAATGCAGAATACTTTTTTTTACCCTTTTGGAACAGCATTATAATGGTCTGTTTTTTTGGAGATATTATCCCCAGGCTGTTGAGACATGTTTCAGAAGAAAAACACTGAATTTAAATTAAATCAAACAATTGTGTTCGCATCTTGGCATTCTGGCTAGTGATTAACACTGTAGGCAGTCAGTATAATGAATGGAAGGAATCTGTTGGAAACAGAGAATTGCAGGTATCAAAATGCTTATATTTTCTGGGCATTGAGCCAGAGAGGAGAAAAGCACCTGGGCTTTCTGAAATTACCATATTCTCATCAAATCTTGAAAAGACTGTCCTGTAAACTCGTTCCGTACTGCGTAGAGAGGAAAATATAATCCATTTTCACTAAACACTGACATTGTATACGCTTACTGTACCGTCCTTGTTCAGCATACAAATTGATTAACCCTTTCAAGCCTGTTTAAAGAGGATAGACTGTAAATATGTGTAAAATACAAATAAAGGGACATGAAATAACATGATATTTTATATACAGACAGCCAGCCACATACCGTATATACTCAAGTATAAGCTGACACGAATATAAGCCAAGGCACTTAATCTTTCCACAAAAAACTGGGAAAACTTATTGACTCGAGTATAAGCCTAGGGTGAGAATTCAGCAGCTACTGTAAGCGGAAAAGAGGGTCAAGAATGCCCATTTGCACGCCTCACTATGCCCATTGCAACCTTACTGTGCCCAACATCACTGTGCCCATTGCAACCTCACTGTGCCAACCTCACTGTGCCCAGCCTCACTGTGCCCATTGCAACCTCACTGTGCCAACCTCACTGTGCCCATTGCAACCTCACTGTGCCAACCTTAATGTGTCCACCCTCACTGTACCCATCCTCACTGTGCCAACCTCACTGTGCCCATCCTCACTGTGCCCATTGCAACCTCACTGTGCCAACCTCACTGTGCCCATCCTTACTGTGCCCATTGCAGTCTCACTGTGCTTGAGTCAGTGTACCTGAAATTGACAGGCTGCAAGCTTCCATTCATTGTTTAAAAATCGCAGTCTCCTCCTGGTCCCTTCCGTGATAGGCGTTTCTCAGCAGAAACAGTTCCTCCTATCACGGACGTTGTCTCATCCTCGGACTCAGTTTCCCAGCAGACACTGTGTTCAGTGTTCCACCAATCACGGATGCCCTCTTGTCCAAGGATGAAAATACGTCCATGACTGAACACAGTGTCTGCTGGGAAACTGAGTCCGAGGATGAGAGAACATTCGTGATAGGCGGAGCTGTGTCTGCTGAGAAACGCATATCACAGAAGGGACCAGGAGGAGACCGCGACTTTAAAACAATGGACGCACGCAGCCTGTCAATAATTTCAGGTACACCAACTCGAGTATAAGCTGAGGGGGTATTTTCTTCATTTTTTCTCGTGTGTACGAGGCTTTATACTTGAGTATATACGGTAACTATCAATCAGAGGGTCACAAATCGAAATTTTAACTCACACCCAGAGATTGTCCCCACTCTTTACGATGAAATATTTGCAGCACTTGTCATTTCTCAACCCTATTAAAAAGCCCATTTAGCATTGGTGGTCAGAAGTCTAAATTGCATACTTACTGATGGTCGATGGTGGTCAATGCACCCTATTTTCATCTCTTTGGCATTAATTAGCAAGACAGGTTTGTATTAACATTATGATGGTATGATTATAATTATATATTATCAGAAACTTTTATTACAAAAAAAACACTAAAATACTTTTATATATAATATTTTTGCACTTTATTTATGCACTGATTAATATTATGCAATTTATTACTGTATTACCCATACTTTTTATGTGAGGCATATGTTAAATTAAAAAAACAAACAAGGCGCCTCTAAGTGCAGAAGTATAAAACTTTTAATATCCCCTAAAAGGGCTAAAAACACTTACAAGATGGTGGATGAAACAGGCATGTAGCAGGTAAGTGTGTCCAGAAGATGTTTCAGTGGCAGGGCAGTCCCAGTCTGTGATGGTAAAGCCTCCAGGGAAGTCCAGAAAGATAACAGTCAACTTGTGCTGTGAGTGTTCAGGGTACACAATAGTGCTGGAGCCTGGGGATGATGTCAGAGGAAGCGAGACAAAAACCAGCATGGAACACAAACAGGAAGTGAACAGGAAGTGTGTCATAGAGGCGGGAGGCGTTTCGGAACAGCTCATTGGTTCCTTCTTTAGCCAGTGACTACAAGTTTTATACTTCTGCACTTAGAGGCGTCTTGTTTGTTTTTCTGTTTCCATTAGAGATTGCTTGCCTCCCTGAGTGCTGCCTAAAGTGTGTGAAGATTTGCTACCCTCTCCAACACAGACTTTATCTGTCAGGATTCAAATGCTTGGAGCGCCCTGGATATACACATGTGTCTGAATATGTTAAATTAGCACTTTGCACTTTATTTGTTATAGTTTAAGCTGATTAGACTAATAGTGCCCCCTATATTTACATATTTCACTAGTTAAAGTCAGAAACTTTTCAGGGGAGCATCTTTATTATATTACTTACCTAATTATTATTTTATAGCGCAAAGTTCTTTTTTATGTCCAAAAAATAGCTACAAACAATGTTTGCAGAGGTCAAGCAGACACAGCCCACATGAGAGTGGTATCTCTACTCTAAATTCAGGAACAGTGCAGCATCTTTGCCACACCATCACAGGAAGCTACATTAGATATTTTTCACTGGGTCAACAGGTATTTGCGGGTATTTGCAGGGTGACTGATTTATACACTGGCCCAGATTCAAGAAGCACTTGCGCCCGCGCAACCATAGGTTGCGCGGCGCAAGGGCTTACTTGCTCCGGTGTAACGAGTGCTCCTGATTCAGGAACCTCGTTACACCGACTGCTGCCTAGGATGTGACAGACATAAGCCTCCTTATGCCTTCACATCCCAGGCTGCATTCTTGCGTTGGCCGCTAGGGGGCGCGGCCATTGTGATCGGCGTATAGTATGCAAATTGCATACTACCACCGATTCACAAAAGTTGCGCGGGCCCTTCTCACGCAAGGTATGGAGTTTCCGTACGGCGCCTTTAGCAAATGTCCTGGCATTAATGGGAGTAAAAAATGCTCTATCATTGGTATTAGTGGGAGGAAAATTGCCCCATTGTTGATATTAGGGGTAGAAGTAGTGTCCAGACATTAATGTAAGTGGGAGGAATAGTTGGTATCAGGCCAAGGAATAGTGTCCCATCATTGGTGTCAGTGGGAAGAATAGAGGGGTCAGTGGTAGGAATAGTGCCCTATTGCTAGTGTAGAAAGAATAGTGCCTTGTATCAGTGAGAGGAATAATGTCCCAAGTACCTGATAAAGTCAAGCAAAGGGCCACATCTCGCCCCCGGGCCATTTTGAAGACCACTGCTTTAGCGCCTACAGATTATTCCACCAGTCTAGGTCTGTACCAAAGTACTTGACTGGAAAAATTATCAATGGATTTCAAACATTGTGATGTCACCACACTTGAGCTCCAGTGGGATCTATGAATCTCTCTTCTCCGATGACTAATGGGCCCTATAGTCTTTTCAATCACAGATCCAGGCAGAACCATGCACATCTGCACTGAATCCAAAAATACACATGAGGGCGCACTAGGGAGAAGAGCCCATGGATGGGAGTAAGTGGTTTGGGGGTGGTGGGTGGTGGATTTTTTATTAATAAAAAATACATTACTTTTATCTAATATTTACAAGTGGCCAGGTAGCAGCTATGCAGGCGTTATATTATGGGCTCCCAGCAGGGTTTAGGATAGAAACTCCTTGTGCTATCACAAATTCTCAGCCATTGTCACTCAAATTGTGCAGGGATGAGCAGGGGGCATGTTAGCAGCTTTCCAACAATGTGAGTATAGACATGTCAGCAGAAGGCAGGGTTGAGAGGAGAGACTTTTCAGCAACCTTTTTACCATGGGAGCACAGGCGTGTCAGCATCCTATAGCTCCTGAGCAGAAGTCAAAGGAGCAAACTGACCAGGCTAATATAGATCTTCTTCCTTGCTTCACTGCCCTGGTCAGAAGGTAACAGGGTGAAGGAGAACTGCAAGAATCACCAGATGTGTAATGCAGTTTAATGTTTTTTCTAAAACTAAAAAGGACTTACTAAGTACATTGTTGGGAATAAGTTAAAGGAGAAGTGTGGCCAAAGCTCTTTTGCCTACTGTATACTTCTCATGTGGGTCACAGGAGTGCACTTGGTTCTACTCTCCTGTGACCCGGATCCATAGAGCCATTCCAGGCAATGAAAGAACCCAGGTACCTGATCAGCAGCTGGCTTAGCCTCTCAGTGCGCCTCTGAGAGCCTGAGCCTGATGCTCTCGTCCCCTGCACAGCCTGGGGCTCCAGTGAGAGCTGGAACCAATGACTGACAGACACCCACCACTCTCTGCTCAGTGAAAACCAAGAACTGATCCATCAGCGGTCATGCAATCGCTTAGTTCTCTGTCGTAAAACTGGTGGGGGACAGTTGCAGCATCAGACCAATGCTGCATCTACATAGGCGTGTATGTATTATTATTTTTTGGATTACCGCTCTTTTCTTTTAATCCCTGTTATGAAAATGAAGAATCACATACACTTTACTGTAGTATGACATATTTGCTAGTTAAATAATATTTTTTAAAGGTCTATACATTGTGGAAAAATGAGGGACAGCTGAGGAGGAAAGTGGGGCTTGGTTGCAAATGAGGAACACTAGAACTGCAAGCTCTGATCTCAGATTGGTTGGCACAAAAGCTACAATGCACCATTATTTTAGCAAGTCATGTTTTCAAATAAGCATGTAAAAATGTCAATTTAGTCTCAGGCACTGATGATCATATGATCTGAAGCAAGAGAGGGCATGGGAAGGCAAAATTAAACCTCAATTCACTCGTATATTGCAGATTGTTATCAGACAGCACTGTTTATCTTTTTATATTGATTTAACTATTTTGTGTATCAGAATACATTTTTCATGCTGTCATCAGTTTCCTGATATCGAGCTGGAAGCAGGACGTACCCGTGAGAAGATGGTAATTACTTTTAGGGAAGAATGTACAGAAAGAATAATTTAAACATCAGATTGGTGAAGTCCACTGTTGAGATTTTTTACATAATGTTATTCTTCAGTGGCTGGAAATGGATTCTTTTAAACTGTATAAAATCTATAAAAAAGCAACTTTTATTTTTGTAGTGTTCACAGATTATGAAAAGCTTGTTCCATTCTAACTGGAGACTTTCTATTTTAAAGCAGAACTCTGGGAAATACAAATGATGTGTAAACACAAAAGGTTGGTGTATTTTTACTTGAGTATCAGTATCAGTGTGCTTTGTGTACAGTATTTGTTATGGAGCTTTACAGTAATCCAGCATAAAACTTTTTTTTGGAGGAGCTTCATGTAAAAAAAGACCAGTCACTGCAGGCAGCCTGTAGAGCAGTGGTTCTCAACCTGGGGGTCGAATGATGATTTGCCAGGGGTCACCAAATCCTGGCCTGTTTCTGAAGCCCACACCGCTCTCCCAGCCTTTTCTCGGCCACCCAGCTGGGCTGTTCCTAGAGCCCGCAGCCACCCACTCAGCATCTTCGCAGCCGCCCATTCAGTTCAGGGCATGGCTGGGGGACAGTAGACTAGAGATCCGCTGACTGGTGAGGATTGTGAGGTGGGAGGGTCTGGAGGAGACCCTATCTCCTGATTTTAGCATAGGTTTCACTGCTGCGAGACACCACTGTAGTATGGGTTCCACGCTACGAAAATAATTTTACTGTTAGGGGTCCCCACAATTTATCAAGGGGTCACGACACTAGAAAGGTTGGGAACCACTGCTGTAGAGGGTGGCTCTGCTAAATTCCACCCACAGCTCTGCCCTCTATGCATGCTAAGAAACATGTCCGCTGGAAGCCTGTCCGTCGGAAATGTTCGGTCGTCTGTACAGACTCTCCGGACATGTCCGCTCGGCCGAAAGCCCTCGCATGCGTCGAAGTGATTCGATGCATGCGTGCAAGCATTGAACTTCCAGGGCCGCACACATCACCGCGTCACTGTCGCGGCGACGGCGCGGCCACGTCACCGCTTATCGTGTCCGCGCGGATTTCTGTTTGATGGTGTGTACAACCATCAGACAGAAATCTCCGAGCGGACATGTCCGATGAAAACGGTCCGGCGGACCGTTTTCATTGGACAGTCTGTCCGTGTGTACGAGGCCTTAGTTTTGAAGAATATATTTAAATATGTTTTTATGCCCAGGGTTTAGCTTTATTTAAACACAACAACCTACCAGCACAATATCTCTGCTTTCTACCTTAAAACTGATTTTGTATATCAACCTTAACAATTATTGGATCTTTCTTTTACCAAGTCTTTCAATATGAAAGCCAGGCATCCCCAGAGTACCAACTTTGCCCATCTAAAAACCTTATAACGGTATATAATTAACATGCATACCTATTTTATTTATTTATGCCCTTATCCCTTAGAAAAAACAGTCCTTTGCATTGCATTTTTATGGATGTGTTGCAGTGGCGGCTGGTGCTCAAAATTTTTGGGGGGGCGCAAAGGAAAAAAAAAATTGCAGTCTCACTGTGCCCAAACGCAGCCACTGTTACATGCCATCAAACGCAGCCACTGTTACATGCCATCAAACGCAGCCACTGTGCCATCAATTTGCACCACTGTGCCATGCCATCAAATGCAGCCACTGTTCCATCAATTTGCACCACTGTGCCATGCCATTAAACGCAGTCACTGTGCCATGCCATCAAATGCAGTCACTGTGCCATCAATTCGCACCACTGTGCCATGCCATTAAACGCAGTCACTGTGCCATCCATTGTCACCACTGTGCCATGCCATTAAACGCAGCCACTGTGCCATACATTGTCACCACTGTGCCATGCCATTAAACGCAGTCACTGTGCCATCCATTGTCACCACTGTGCCATGCCATTAAACGCAGCCACTGTGCCATACATTGTCACCACTGTGCCATGCCATTAAACGCAGCCACTGTGCCATCCATTGTCACCACTGTGCCATCCATTGTCACCACTGTGCCATGCCATTAAACGCAGCCACTGTGCCATACATTGTCACCACTGTGCCATACATTGTCACCACTGTGCCATGCCATTAAACGCAGCCACTGTGCCATACATTGTCACCACTGTGCCATGCCATTAAACGCAGCCACTGTGCCATCCATTGTCACCACTGTGCCATGCCATTAAACGCAGCCACTGTGCCATACATTGGCACCACTGTGCCATCCATTGTCACCACTGTGCCATGCCATTAAACGCAGCCACTGTGCCATACATTGTCACCACTGTGCCATACATTGTCACCACTGTGCCATGCCATTAAACGCAGCCACTGTGTCCTTTAATGGTCGCCGCTGTGCCAATTGTCCCCACTGTGCCCTGTAAATTGCTTTCTCCCCCCCCCCCGCCCGGCACTTACCTTTACTGGAGTCAGGCATCCACGTCCCACGATGTCTTCTCCCGCCCTCGATGACTGACAGGCGTCTCAGCCAATCAGGTTACAGGTAGCCAGAACCGGCCAACCTGATTGGCTGAGACGCCTGTCATCTTATTCAAGGGGCGTACAGTCTGTGCGCTCTGAGAATAAGCTTCCGGGACCCGAGAGCTGTATTGGGAAAGCCTATCAGAGCTGTTGGCATTGATAGACATTTCCGTACAGCCAACCAGCTGGCGTTATTCAGATGGCCGGACATTGAGCGCCGACCATCTGAATAACAGTGGCAGTGGCGAAAATAACATAGATTCGTGCAATGCATGAATCTATGTTATTTGACTCAGTGGCGGTGAGAGCCAGCGCCCTCTATGGACGAACCGACACTGATGTGTCGGGTGAAAATGAAGCTCAGCTGCAGAAGATCATTGGAATAGATACAATTTGGACTAATGTGAACTAAGTTACTTTAAGGCCGTGTACACATGATCAGTCCATCCGATATGAACGGTCTGAAGCTGACTGATGGTCTGATGTGCCTAGGTGCCGTGTGTACGCGTCCTTAGTGCAAAAATACGAAGAAAACTTGGACAGCCGCACTCGAAAAATGTTCTTTTAATTAAAATCGATCACAAAATAAACATGCCACAGCAAAAAAATTGGAACAAAAGCTAACGTTTCGCACTGTAGCTTCAGTGCTTAGTCATACAGTAGCTAGAACTAGCTATGACTAAGCACTGAAGCTACAGTGCGAAACGTTAGCTTTTGTTCCAATTTTTTTGCTGTGGCATGTTTATTTTGTGATCGATTTTAATTAAAAGAACATTTTTGGAGTGAGGCTGTCCAAGTTTTCTTCGTATTTTTGCATCACTGTTGCATTGCCGGCACCCATGGTTTGGTTCCAGTGAGGAGGTTCTTTGAAGACTACTGAGCGGTTATTTTCTCTCTCTTTTTTGTCTTGGACTACGCGGCCTTAGTGTTGATGTTGTGAGTAACTTTGTCATCAGAAAAAATGTAATACAAGTTGTCCTGCAAATTGAGAGTAATAATAATACCAGTTTGTTGGATGGTGATCTCTATCCTTGTTCAGCTTCCAAATGCAGTGGTTCACAACAGTGCTGTAAGGAAATAAAAATGAAGAATTTCGAGGTTGGTGATTTTTTTTATTTAACAAGCAAAATATTTGTATGTTTTTAAAGTGGTTGCAAACCCTTTACAACCCCTTTAACCTACAGGTAAGCCTAGATTAAGGCTTACCTGTAGGCGCTTGGAATATCTCCTAAACCTACGCGGTTTAGGAGATACTTTCAATTTCCCCGAACGACGCCTTCTACTGCGCATGCATCGTCTTGAAAGGGTACGCTGTGCTGGGGTCATGCCGTGACTGGCGGCTCCCGCGCGCATATGCATGCGAATGCGGAGTTATGTTACGCGACTCCGGCCAATCACTGAGCCGGAGTTCGTGGCCCCGGAAGGAAGAGGGGGTGAATAAAGGATGCTCGCTCGCTGCCAGCAAAGTAGACAGGGACATCGCTGGCTTTTCCTACAGGTAAGTGTCACGTAATGGGCTACTTTGCGCTGCTTTACCTTTGCAGGAAAACAAAGAGAAAATAAAATACATTAGGGTTTACTTCCTCTTTAAGTTTTAAGGCTATTTGTATATTGGCAAACGTGTGTGGGGATTCCGTGAGTTAAGCAGACCTTACATTTCCAAGGGAGGTTTGCATTAAGAATCAGAAGCAGTCAGCTGTTTAATAGCGCAACCTTTAGCCAAAAGTTCACTTTCAATGAAACAGCACTTCCAGTGTTGAATCCCAGTGCTTAAAGCGGTTCTCCACCCTAAAGTGGAGTCCCGCTGATCGGAACCCTCCCCCCCTCAGGTGTCACATTTGACACCTTTCAGGGGGGAGGGGGGTGCAGATACCTGTCTAAAGACAGGTATTTGCACCCACTTCCGGCCCGGCATTCACGGGCAAAAGACGGGCATTCCGTCACATCCCGTCGCCCCCCCCGTTGTGTGCTGGGAACACTCGGCTCCCAGCACACAGCGGGAGCCAATCGGCGGGCGCGGCGCGACTCGCGCATGCGCCGTAGGGAACCGGGCAGTGAAGCCGCAGCGCTTCACTTCCTGGTTCCCTCAGCGTGGATGGCGGGGGGAGCAGCAGAGAGACGAGCGATCGCTCGTGCTCTGCTGCGATCGGCGCTGGACTCCAGGACAGGTAAGTGTCCTAATATTAAAAGTCAGCAGCTGCAGTATTTGTAGCTGCTGGCTTTTAATATTATTTTCCCGTGGCACATCCGCTTTAATCCAAAATTGTGTATAACAGTACTTTAAAAATCCAAAAGCCATATGCGAATACATTCCTCATTCTAAAAAAAAAAAAAAAAGACGCCCTTTTGTAGAAAAAGCCAAACAGCATTTACAATAAAGAGAGACGATAAAACCATGTGCAGAACACCCAAGTTTGTTCTATTCTTCACCCAAAGAAATGGTGTAACTCGCCCACGAAGAGACACCTCTCTATTACAAGATGGCCAGAATGCAGTTTTGTAGCAAAAGTATCTATTTTTGTAATGTCTTCTTCCAACACTTGTAAGAAGTCCTTCAACAAAGCAAGCACTCCAAGTACATAACATAACTGGGTACTAAGGCTCCAATCACACCTAGGTGTTTTGTCGCCTGTAGCGCGACGCTATTGCAGCCTGAAATACGCTGGAGGGGTGATTTAACATTGTCGGCTATGGAGATGGTTCACATCTCCACGCCGAACGCCGAAAGGCCGTACGCCTGAAGCTCAAAACAAGTCCCTGACCCTTTTTTTCAGGCGTCTTCGGCGTTCAGCCATAGCCGACAATGTGTAATCACCCCTCTAGTGAAAACCGCGGTAAAAAACGCTGCGTTTTGTTGCGGGAAATCGCTGGACAAAACGCCGCAATTTGTCGCGGCAAATCGCGGTAAAATACGCCGCGTTCAGGTGTGAATGCAGCCTAAGACTTATCAGTAAAGTTGATCCGGGGAAAATCCGATTGCCTCTCCGGGGATCTGGAAGGACTTTTTTCCCCTGCTGTAACAAATTGGATCATGCTCTGCTGGGGTTTTTCGCCTTCCCCTGGATCAACCGTGGGTGTAGGATTGTGTATATGGGATTGTATTTTTTTTTTGGTTGAACTAGATGGACTTGTATCTTTTTTCAACCTGACTAACTATGTATCTATGTAACTAACTATGTAAGTAGTAAAGCACATATCAGACACAAAGCTCTATTTGAAAACTTAAAAATTTCAACAAAACTAAAAACGAGCAAGCATCTAGCGGTCTTAATACAAAGGCTCTGTCAAAATTGGGAATTGTGACTTCATTTAGAAATGTGCTTTTGCTCAGTCAGTATCTTAGAAAGGATTGAACCCACAGACAGTCAATCATTTAGCATTTTCAGGAAAAGTTCAGCAATGGAAGCCTCCATACCTCGTTCAGTATTGGGCTTTCTTTAAAATACAGATGAGGAAACCATCCCGAGACCCTGCTGAATTTAAAAGCCCAATTTCTGCAATCTGGGCTATAAAGGTATGCAGAGATTTGGAGTTCTGCTGTATCTGAAGAGTCACAAATTCCTTAGCCTGCTGCATAAAATAGAGACTTTCCCTGGATATCATTTCAAAGAAAAACAGTCTACACATGTTATTGCTTGGTATCATTTTCTTTATTGCAATAATTATGTGGTATATTTTATACACAGGCTGCATAGTTGGCTCTTTATAAATGTATTTATGCAATGTATCCGAATGAGACTTCACACTCAATAAATGCTACTACCTTGAGCATGAATTCCTCACCATACACCTGGGCCAAATCATCTTGGCATTTTAGGACTTCCTATGGCTCGCACACAGACAGAATGAAATGTGTTTAGTGTTTTATTTTTAATCACCGGACTCATTTGCATGATGAGACAGGATTTATTAAACGAGCCCTGTGGGTTTCAATACCATTTCAGTGAGTCAAGGCATTAGGTGACTGTAAGAATTCAGTTGAAAGTTTTATTTTTGGAAATGGTTTAAAATCTTAACATGCAACACTTCCTCCCGCTAATCCTATGTTTAATGAACTGGCAGTAAAGTCACTGAACTAGACAAGTGAGAAAGAAAAAAAAACACGGGGCCTAAATACATGTACAGGAAAGCAATTCCAAAAATGAATTAACCCAAAGCGATGTTCAAGATACAACAACAGTGCAGATCATTGAAATATTGTTTAAAATATTTGACTTTTAAACAAAAGGTTAAAAAGAGTATACACACTTTTAGCTGTATGTTTTTGCCTTTTTTATTAAAAAAAAAGACAAAATATTTTTAACAATATTTCAATCATCTGTACTGTTGCTGTACCTTGGAAGTCCAATTGGGTAAATTCGTTTTTGGTTTGCCTTAATGGGCAAAGTGATAAGTCTTCTTTAAAATGAATTGTAATACAGTGACACCTTGGTGTGAGAGTAACTTAATTTGAGAGTATTTTGCAAGACAAACAAATGTTTTAATAAATGTTGGCTTGATATACAAGCAATGTCTTGATATACAAGTAGTGTCATATCACAATTGAGTATAAAAGAGAAGAGAGGCGCCTCTAATGCCGCGTACACACGATCGGTCTATCCGATGAAAATGGTCTGATGGATTTTTCCATCGGTTATCCGATGAAGCTGACTGATGATCAGTCGTGCCTACACACCATCAGTTAAAAAAACGATTGTGTCAGAACACAGTGACGTAAAACACAACAACGTGCTTAAAAAAATGAAGTTCATTGCTTCCAAGTATGCGTCGACTTGATTTTGAGCATGCATGGATTTTTAACCGATGGACGTGCCTACAAACGATCGGTTTTTTTTTCTATCGGTTAAATTTAAAACAAGATTGAATTTTTTTAACCGATGGATAAATAACCGATGGGGCCTACACACGATCGGTTTGGTCTGATGAAAACGGTCCATCGGACCGTTCTCATCGGTTTGACCGATCGTGTGTACGCGGCATAAGTGTAGCAATATGGTTACATTTAATGAAGGTACATTTAGCAACTTATTGCTACACTTATAGGTGCCTCTCTTTTCTTTTATACTCTGTAGCTCCTGCTGGATTTTGCTTCTAATCCCCTAATGGATGGACATTTTATGGTTACACAACCTATCACATTGCTATAATCTATATTTATATGGCCTATAAAGTGAAAGACATATGAATAAATGGTTGTGGAACGAATCATTTGAATTTCCATTATTTCTTATAGGGAGATTTGATTTGATATACAAGTGCTTTGGATTACAAGCATGTTTCTGGAATGAATTATGCTCGCAATCCAAGGTTTTACTGTATTTGATACAGCCTAAGCTAGATGTTTCCAAAAGCGTTCGACTACCACTGATTATACTTGTCCTTAATAAGATTTCTACCACTTTGCTTGACAAGTGTATGTAGTGTCTCTGATACTATATATGCAGCATGGTCCTCTCTTACATGGCATTGTGGTGCAGAGATTGTAATGCTACATACTGGGTTTGAGAGGCAGTACTGCCTGTCAAACTCTCCCATGTAAGTAAATGGGGCCATACAGCAACCACACACCGTGCACTTGTCTTGAAGTTAGGGCAGGGCTGGTGCAACAATTTGACACTCTAGACAAATCCTCATTTTACTGCCACCCCCTGTCCCCCCTGGCCCTGCCCATGTATACCCCACCTTTTTAATGAAATGCAGCCTCACCAGCACCCATCAAATGCAGCCTCACCAGTCCCCATTAATGAATGTTTGCTTGCTTCCATTAATTCAGGAGTTTGGACACAGACACAGTCCTCGGTCGGCTCTGCACATCTGACATTATGTGAGAATGGAGCAGCGGCTGCCTGCTGATGCTGAGACTTAATTGCTTGCTGCAGAGAGAAGAGAGTCAGAACAGCAGTGGCCGGGCGCCCAAGGCAACAGTGCGCCCTAGGCGGCTGCCTAGTTTGCCTAGTGGTAGCACCGGCCCTGAGTTAAGGCACAATCCACACTGCAAAATTGCTAAATTGGCATTTAACAATCAACAAAGCCCAAAAAACAGGCATCAGGAAGCAGCAGCATTGCCTCCTGGATGCTTATTAACCTCCTTCCACTGTCCTCTGAAAAGCAACCCATCGCGGATTGGTTTCTTGGTGGGGGAGGGGTCTGTAGACAGCACCACAAGTGTTGGCATCCCTAGTGTTTAACTTTTGTAACAGCTTTTAGTTATAAGTACTGGAACTTCTAATGCCCTATACACACGATTGGGATGCCAGGATTCCCAGGGGGAAAACCGAGAACCTGCTCGGTCACTTTCCCTGTGTACACACCAGAGGTTTTCCCGTCGGGAAAACTGCGATGAGAGCTTTGGCTGGGAATCCCGGCCGTATGTATGCTCCACCACAGTGTTTCCCATAGGGAAACTGCTGGGAAAAAGACCGCCGAGAATCGCGGCAGGAAAAAAGAGAACATGTTCTTATTTTTTCTGCCGCGATTCCCGGCGGTTTTCTTGTCGGGAAAACTGCCATGGAGCATACACACGGCCCGACGGGAAAACTGGTCATTTGTACGAGGCAAAAGGGTGTGTTGATTATACAGTATACTGTATGTGTGTATACATATATACAGTACAGTGGAAAAGTTTTAGGCAACTATGAAAAATTGAATAAAGTGACAAGTGATTTTGCGCTAATACGGATCCTTAAATTGTGTAATAACCACGACTAAATACAGTGCAGCAAGACCTATTAATGTTTACAAAAACACAGAGCAAAAATCAATAATAAGTGGGATCCTGCGCAATATATCACACAAATAAAATACGAATATCTTAATCAGACTAAAAAAGTGTAAAAAGTACAAATATATATAAAATAATATAAATATTAAAATATAGATAATGATGAAAGAGCTAACAAGCTCTGTGATGAATAAGACCAATAGAAAGTGCAATATAATCACTCACAAGTGAATGCAAATATAGATAATGCTCCAGTGAACAAATCTATATATATATAGATATAAATCAAATATTGTTGTGCAAAACCGTGCAAACAAGTGTAAAACTGTCCCAAAATAAATAAGTGTAAATGATGCTGTCAGAACTGAACCAGCTGAATATCCACTCAGTGACTGCTTAGTGCTTGACCTACGATGAATATATGCCTTAATGGGCTCACAGGACTCTTACCTCCAGGCCGAAAATAGAGAGCATCAGATATACACCACACTGGCAGCCTTCTATGGATGGTCCCAGCAGCTCTTTCTTGTGAACTGGCAATCCTTTTCCTAAATGTATCCAGCAGTGCTCAGACCCAAGTGTAAAGGAGAGAGAACAGAAGCGGAGGGACTCCAATAGTAAAGTACCATAAGGCTCAGGTGTAAATTTTAATGTAGAAAAACCTGCGCTTACATAAGAAACTAAAAACTGCGCAGTAAATTTAAAAACGAGCGGCGTCCACAGCGCCGGCTTACGTCACTCCAGGTGTACGTCCCGTCCAATCCCTACGCGTTACGACACGTGGTCTTCATCTGGGGATGATCCCCAGATGAAGACCACGTGTCGTAACATGGTTTTACACTGTTTTTAGTTTCTTATGTAAGCGCAGGTTTTTCTACATTAAAATTTACACCTGAGCCTTATGGTACTTTACTATTGGAGTCCCTCCGCTTCTGTTCTCTCTCCTTTACACTTGGGTCTGAGCACTGCTGGATACATTTAGGAAAAGGATTGCCAGTTCACAAGAAAGAGCTGCTGGGACCATCCATAGAAGGCTGCCAGTGTGGTGTATATCTGATGCTCTCTATTTTCGGCCTGGAGGTAAGAGTCCTGTGAGCCCATTAAGGGATATATTCATCGTAGGTCAAGCACTAAGCAGTCACTGAGTGGATATTCAGATGGTTCAGTTCTGACAGCATCATTTACACTTATTTATTTTGGGACAGTTTTACACTTGTTTGCACGGTTTTGCACAACAATATTTGATTTATATCTATATATATATATATATAGATTTGTTTACTGGAGCATTATCTATATTTGCATTCACTTGTGAGTGATTATATTGCACTTTCTATTGGACTTATTCATCACGGAGCTTGTTAGCTCTTTCATCATTATCTATATTTTAATATTTATATTATTTTATATATATTTGTACTTTTTACACTTTTTTAGTCTGATTAAGATATTCGTATTTTATTTGTGTGATATATTGCGCAGGATCCCACTTATTATTGAACTATGAAAAATTGCTGTAAATTAAGAATGCTTTCAGAAATGGCACTGTTAACAATTTATTGTTTATCAAATAACAAAATGGAAAGTAAACGACTAGAAGAGAAATCCAAATAAAATCAATATTTGGTGTGGCCACCCTTTCCCTTCAAAACAGCACCAATTCTTCAATACTTCTAGGTACACTTAGGCCGTGTACACACGATCGGTCCATCTGAAGAGAATGGTCTGATGGACCATTTTCATCGGATGGACTGATCGTGTGTACGAGGCCTAACACACAGTTTTTTAAAGAACTTGGCAGGTAGGTTGTTGCAAACATCTTGGAGAACTAACTACAGATATTCTGTGAATGTAGGCTGCCTCAAATTCCTCTGTCTTTTCATGTAATCCCAGACAGATATGATAGTTGAGTCGCTCAGCCTTGTTTCCGTGTCCTGTGCATGGAAACATAGGAGATAGCATGCAAAAAATGGCAGTCAAAATTTTAGATATTTGAATGCAGCAGGGGACCGCTTGTTTCCAAAGGGATGGAGAACGGTACAATAATGAGTGTCTGTTCCTTGCAAGTTTGGGGCTGTATTTCTGCAAATTAAGTTGGAGATTTGGGCAGGATAAATGGTGTCCTCAATGCTGAGAAATATAGGCAAATACGTGTCCATCATGCAATACCATAATTGATAAAAATAAACTATTAATACCTCTATTTCTGAACGCATTCTTAATTTACAGCATTTTTTCACACTTGCCTAAGGCCTTTGCACAGTAATACATACACAATATTGCCAAAAGTATTGGGACCTACCTTTACACGCACAAGAACCTTAATGGCATCCCAGTCTTAGGCCTCGTACACACGACCGAACATGTTTGCTGAAACTGGTCCACGGACCAGTTTCAGCAGACATGTTCGGTCGTCTGTACAGCCGAGCGGGCAGGATTCCAGCGTACATTTGCCCGCCGGGCCTTTTTCGAGCGGGCAAATGTTTCTAAACTTGTTTGCCTGCTGGAATCCTGTCCGTCGGACATGTTCGGTCATCTGTACAGACTTACCGTACATGTCCGAGCGGCCGCCATCCCTCGCATGCGTCGAATGACTTCGACGCATGCATGAAAGCATTAAACTGCCAGGGCCGCGCACGTCGCCGCGTCATCTTCGCAGCGACGGCGCGGCCTCGTCGCCGCGTATCGTGTACGCGCGGATTTCTGTATGATGGTGTGTACAGCCATCATACAGAAATCTCCAGGCGGACATGCACGCTGAAAACGGTCCGGCGGACCGTTTTCATCGTACATGTTTGCCCGTCTGTACGAGGCCTAAGTCTTAGGCCGCGTACACACGATCGGTCATAACAGATGAAAACGGACTGAAGGACTGTTTCATCGGTTAACCGATGAAGCTGACTGATGGTCTGATGTGCCTACACACCATCAGTTAAAAAAACACACGACGTGCTGAAAAAAAGGACGTTCAATGCTTCCAAGCATGCGTCGACTTGATTCTGAGCATGCGCGACTTTTTGACCGATGCTTTTGCATACTAACGATCGGTTTTGACCTATCGGTTAGGCATCCATTGGTTCAATTTTAAAGCAAGTTCTCTTTTTTTTGACCGAAGGATAACTGACCGATGGGGCCCACACACGATCGGTTTGGACCGATAAAACGGTCCTTCAGTCCGTTTTCATCGGTTTTGACCGATCGTGTGTACGCGGCCTTAGTCAGTCACCAGCTCAACAGCTTCAACTCTTCTGGGAAGGCTGTCCACAAGGTTTAGGAGTGTGTCTATGGGAATGTTTGACCATTCTTCCAGAAGTGCATTTGTGAGGTCATGCACTGATGTTGGACAAGAAGGCCTGGCTCGCAGTTTCCACTCTAATTCTTCCCAAATGTGTTCTATCAGGTTGAGGTCAGGACTTTGTGCAGGCCAGTCAAGTTCCTCCACCCCAAACTCCCTCATACATGTCTTTATGGCCCTTGCTTTGTACACATGGATGAGCAAGTTTGGGGTGGAGGAACTTGAGTGGCCTGCACAGAGTCCTGAACTCAACCCAATAGAACACCTTTGGAATGATCTAGAGTGGAGACTGTGAGACAGGCCTTCTCGCCCAACATCAGTGCCTGACCTCAGAAATGGGCTTCTGGAAGAATGGTCAGACATTCCAATAGACACACTCCTAAACAAAAATAAATATAATATATATATATATATATATATATATATATATATATATATATATATATATATATATATATATATATATATATGTATTAGCCGTATTATTGGAACTCAATCCGTGGATATGCCTGGGTGCTCCACATCAAGTAAATACAGGAGAAGGTAAGGTAGGCATTCACAGGGATTTGTAACAGTAGAAAGAAAATATATATTTAGTTACAAATATTCAAAAGGATAGATACTAATGAAAACGTGTTCCAAAATAAAACATAAAATATATGAAAATGATCCATGTGGAAAATTCATAAGGTCTGTTTTTCTTGTGGTTACTAAAGTTACAATGACTTCTATTATACTATTTTATTACTTTTTGTCTAGTTTCATCTTAAGATAAAAACCATACCTTCACTATATCAGATGCAATACTCCTTTGTATGAATAGTCCAGAAGGTTCTTTCTAAAATCATTACTTGGATTCACAGGAGAACACTTTTCTCATAATATGACACTTAATATATCATGAAAAAAAAATAATGAAATAAAATAAAGGCATTAAAGAACAACTAAAGATAATCATTTAAAAGCTCAACTTTCTAGGTGCTTCAGAGTTATGAAATCATTTTTCAGCTCAGCAATTTTTTCCCTAAAACCCTGTTTTCATATTGAGCTGCCATTTACCAGCTAAAGGTTTAAAACAGGTTTATGCTGGATTTGTCCTCCCCACAAACTGATAGGGAAGAATATAAGCAGTTTTTGCTGTGTGAGTAGTTTGACCACCTCAATACTTGACTATACTGCCTTCCTGCCCAGGCCAATTGTCAGCTTTCAACACTGTCACACTTTGAATGACAATTACGGTAATGCAACACTGTACACCAATTTTTTTTTTTAATTTTCTTGAGACAGATTTAGCCAGATTCACGTAGAGCGGCGTATGTTTAAGCGGGCGTAGCACATCTCATATGCGCTACGCCAATGCAACATAGAGAGGCAAGTACAGTATTCACAAAGCACTTGCTCCCTAAGTTACGGCGGCGTAGCGTAAATGGGCCGGCGTAAGCCTGCATAATTCAAAGTAGGCTGATAGTGGGCGTGTTGTATTGAAATGAATCGTGACCCCATGTGAATGCATGGCCGAACGAATGGCGCATGCGCGCGCATGCTCAGAATCACGTCGCAAATACTCCCCACGATATGACATCTCAATGCGTACGACGTAAAACCTCACTTATGCCCAGCCCCATTCACATACGACTTACGTAAACTATGTAAAATCCGGCGGCACTTCCGACGTCCATACCCTAAACGACTTAGACCAGCTTTTTGGTGGTTTAACTTTACGCCGGAAAAACGCCTTACGTAAACGATATAGATTACAGCGACGGGCGCAAGTACATACGTGAATCGGCGCATCTAGCTCATTTACATATTTGATGCGTAAATCAACGGAAGCGCCCCTTGCGGCCAGCGTAAATATGCACCCAAGATACGACGGCGTAGGAGACTTACGTTGGTCGTATCTTGTCAAAATTCAGGCGTATCTCATTTTAAGAATGAGCGCATAGATACGACGGCGCACATTCAGACTTACGACGGCGTATCTACTGATACGTCAGCGTAAGTCTTTCTGAATCCGGCTAATAGAGTTTTCTTTGGTAGTATTTTATTTTTTTGCAACATAAATGAAAAAAATATCAACAATTTCTGTCATAAATATTTGAAAATCAATAATTTTTCTTCATAAAATTTGTGCAAAATGTATTCTGCTACATTTCTACAAACTATGGTATATATATTTGAAAATTAATCAATCCTTATGTACTGACGGTCAATCTCATTTCTTGAGGTCCTAAAATACCAGGACAGTACAAATACAGCCCAAAGGACCCCTATTGTATAAGTAGACCGTCCAAGATATTTAGTAAAAAACATGGTGAGTTTTTTAAAGTTGTAATTATTTGTCAGAAACTTTTGGAATATGAAAAAATGTAATAAAACATTTTGTTTTATTTGACATACTGTCAACAGTACAGCATCACCATATGACTGGTGTGACAGTGATTCAGAGAACACGTTACGCCGACTGCAGCCTAAAATCTGCGTGGCATAATGCTCTTATGCCACGCAGATTTTAGGCTGCATTATTGCGATGACCGCTAGGGGGCGTTCCCATTGTGGTCAGCGTATAGTATGCAAATTGCATACTTACGCCGATTCACAATGTTGCGCGCCCCCTGCGTACGCAAGTTACGTCGTTTCCGTACGGCGTGTTTAGCGTAAGGCTGCCCCTTCTAATAGCAGGGGCAGCCAATGCTAAACTATATCCGGCGTTCCCGCGTCGCGACGTTCGAATTTTACGTCGTTTGCGTAAGTGAATCGTGAATGGCGCTGGACGCCATTCACGTTCACTTTGAAGCAAATGACGTCCTTGCGACGTCATTTGCCGCAATGCACGTCGGGAAAGTTTCCCGACGGAGCATGCACTCTACGCTCGGCGCGGGAGCGCGCCTAATTTAAATGATTCCCGCCCCCGGGATCATTTACATTGCGCGCGCTTACGCCGGGCAATTTTGCCGACGCGCCCTCGCAATTTACGGAGCTACTGCTCCGTGAATCAAGGGCAGCGCAAAATCGTTGCCCTTCGCCTCCGCAAATAGAGCGCAATTCTTTCTGAATCCGGGCCACTGTTAATTGCAATGCTTTTTTATTAAAGGCATCCATTGATTGTCAGTTCTGATAATTTACTATTGTAATAGCTGTGATTGACCATGGCTATCACATGGTACATATGCATTGTGACTGGTCCTGTCTGTACCATGTGATCACTGTGATCAATCAAAGAAATCATTACAATAGCATATATTGTATACAATAGTATATATTTTTAAAACCAAGCCTGTGGGGTTGATTTACTAAACCTGGAGAGTGCAAAATCTGGTGCATCGTAGCCAATCAGCTTCTAACTTCAGCTTATTCAATTAAGCTTTGACAATAAAACCAGGAAGCTGATTGGTTTCTATGCAAAGCTACACCAGTTTTAGTAAATCAACCCATGTGTGTGCTATATGTCCATGTTCTTATAATCATATATTTAATACAATTCTATTTGGTAGTCACAGACTTTATGTGGAGATAAACTGAGTAGCATAAAACAATTATTTATTTAATTGTATTAAAACAATACAACACATATTAAAACACTCTCTGCTTAGAGGTTCACATCATGTATAGATTCCAACACATATCACATGTAGACTCAACACTTTTCGAAAGATCTTCTTCAGGAACACATGTGAAAGGATTGATAAACTAAAGCCCACAGTTGGTCTTTAAAAGAAAAGAGAAGAAACGCAATACGCATCATGTGAGCATTTTCCATAGAGGTATATCCTGATACACCAAACTGGAGACTGCATTCTCTGCATTAGGGACATTTGCATATAGCCAGAGATCAGCTGTTTGTTGATTTAATGGTTACAATCTTCTACACAGTGCCCAGATTTAAACAACATACAGTAGGAGTGATTCAACATCATTAATTAATGGCCAATATATAAAAATGGTAGCCAAAACTTTTTAATCTCAGTGGCAGTAGGGGCTCTCAGTCCATCCTCGTCAAACAACTCAGAGAGACAAATTAATTATTAGGTCCAGTATTTCCCACATCATTTTAGCATTCTATGGTGGGAGAACACAATAGCTCTGCGGGAGGCATTCCCTCAACAACACTTACTGCGTTGATGGGGGAATCACGCAATTTTCTTTCCTGCAACCACAGAAAAAAACATTATCTATGGCCTGCCTTAGAGGAGGATCAGATCCCATTTTATGGTAAATTATTGCAGAAAAACAGTTAATCCCAAGGGGTTCACATAGTTTTTCTGTATTTCAAAATGGCAAGTATAGTTGAAAAGCAAAAAACAAATCCTGGTGTACAACGGGTTAAAACAAGCTTGGCATTGAATTTTACAGCCAACGCTCCACTTTATGGCAGGCAGGTCTAGAACCACCTGATTACCTTTACAAGGCACCAAAGGTGCACACTCTTCCCTCCACTGGTGGTGCCCACTGTGGTTCCCAGGCTCTCCCATTACTCCAGGGAGTCTGGGACCGCAAGTAAACACAAATTTTAGAGCAGGAAGTGATTAGGGAAAGTGACTAAGGAACCTGAAAACAAAGTAACCTCAAGGTACACAGCTGTCATTCCTCAGCTACATCCTCAGCTATTGTAGCTGAGGATGTAGCTAATCAAGCACTATCTGTGGAATAAGCAAACCAGAACCTCATCCCTTGAGCTAAGCTTTACATTCATTTTTGAATGCAATTAACCACTTGCCGACCGCTGAACGCAGATGTACGTCGACACAATGGCACGGGCAGGCAAATGGGTGTACCTGTACATCCCTTTAAATTTGCCACCCAGCAGGCGTGCGCTCCCGCCGCGTGCCTCACGAGTGTGCTCAATAGGAACTCAATGTAAACAATTCCCCTGTTCTGCCTAGTAACATGTCACTGATGGCTGTGCCCCCGTGATCGGGAACGGTCATCAGTGATGTGTCACTCGTAGCCACGCCCCCAAAGAGTAAGAATCACTCCCTAGTACTGACTTAACCCCTCCAGCACCACCTAGTGGTTAACTCCTTCACTGCCAGTGTCATTTTTACAGTAATCAGTGCATTTTTATGGCACTGATCACTGCAAAAATGACAATGGTCCCAAAATGGTGTCAAAAGTGTCCGATGTGTCCACCATAAAGTCGCAGTCACAATAAAAATCGCAGATTGCCGCCATTACTAGTAAAAATAAATTGTTAATAAAAATGCCATAAAACTATCCCCTATTTTGTAGATGCTATAACTTTTGCGCAAACCAATCAATAAACGCTTATTGCGATTTTAATTTACCAAAAATATGCAGAAGAATACGTATCAGCCTAAACTGTGGAAAAAAACATATTTTTTATATATATTTTTTGGGGATATTTATTATAGCAGAAATTTAAAAATATTGAATTTTTTTCAAAATTGTCGCACTATTTTTGTTTATAGTGCAAAAAATAAAAACTGCAGAGGTGATCAAATACCAGCAAAAAAAATAGCTCTATTTGTGGGAAAAAAAGGATGTCAATATTGTTTGGGAGCAAGACCACGCAATTATCAGTTAAAGCGACACTGTGCCGAATTCGCAAAAAGTGGCTTGGTCTTTGGCCAGCGAAATGGTCCGGGTCTGAAGCGGTTAATGTATGTATCTAAATCTGTCTGCATACGGGACTCATGTAATCCCACATACAGAAGGCCTCAGACTTGAAGATGAAGGGACAGAATTCTAAGCCAGACCTGCGTTTTCAGATTGTATTTTCCACACCTTTCTCCTGGTGACATAAGAACAAGTTTATTATGTTGGCTCCCCTTTAAGAGGGCTTGGTGTTGGTATCTTTTGACCATCTGCGTTAAAAAGGAATACACCACTCTGGTATTATCTTAATTATTTGCAAATTAAGCATTTTTTCGCTACCCCTAATATTTGTTAGTAAACACATTGCTGTTTCTCGCCCAGAGGCAAGGTTCTTTTTTTTCTAATTTGTATAGTTCCTACATTGGGATTTATTATTTCAGATTTCCATCGATATATGAGTAGATAGGAGATGGATTGCCATAAGTCCCTCTCCCCGAAAGATTGGGACAGGATGATATCTAATATGCGTAGCTGCATCAAATCACTTGCCAATACGGAGACAGCCTTGAACATTGAAAGGAAGATAATGTTTGGTTCTGGTGCCGATAGGAAGATCGGAGAAGAAGGTTTCCTATTGGACACAAGTGATCTATATTTTTGTTGTGTTGAGCTAATCCTGACCCGTTGAGAAGTCTTAGAAAGAGGTGAGCTTTTTTTCACCTATTGGTGGAGGCACGCATGACACAAGAGGAAGATTGAAGATATTATGTTTGTCATTAACTCCACTGCGGTGTTTGATATATCACAGTTACTAAGGACTGAATGGAGAATTTTTGAGATTTTTTTATGTTAGTTTTTTTAATATTTGATTCACAGTTTTTTAATTGTAGCGCTACACTAATTGAGAGATACAACATGTTAACCACTTAAGGACCGCCTCCTGCACATATACGTCGGCAGAATGGCACGGCTGGGCACAGGCACGTACAGGTATGTCGCCTTTAAGAGCCCAGCCATGGCGCACGCGACCCGGTCCGAAGCTCCCTGACCATGGCCGTGGGACCCACGGACCCGATCGCTGCCGGTGTCCCACGATCGGTCACAGGAGCTGAAGAACGGGGAGAGGTGTGTGTAAACACACCTTCCCCATTCTTCACAGTGGCACTGATATAGGGAAAGACGATCAATGACTTCACACGTCCAGCCCCGCCCTACAGTTAGAAACACATATGAGGTCACACTTAACCCATAAAGCGCCCCCTAGTGGCTAACTCCTAAACTGCAATTGTCATTTTCACAGTAATCAATGCATTTTTATAGCACTTTTTGCTGTGAAAATGACAATGGTCTCAAAAATGTGTCAAAATTGTCCGATGTGTCCGCCATAATGTCGCAGTCACGAAAAAAATCGCTGATCACCGCCATTAGTAGTAAAAAAAAATAATAAAAATAATAAAAATGCCATAAAACTATCCCCTATTTTGTAAACGCTATAAATTTTGCGCAAACCAATCGTTAAACGCTTGCGATTTGCATTTATTTTTTTACCAAAAATAGGTAGAATACGTATCGGCCTAAACTGAGGGAAAAAAAATGTATATCTTTTTTGGGGGTATTTATTATAGCAAAAAGTTAAAAATATTGAATTTTTTTCAAAATTGTCGCTCTATTTTTGTTTATAGCGCAAACAAATAAAAACCGCAGAGGTGATCAAATACCACCAAAAGAAAGCTCTATTTGTGGGGAAAAAAAGACGCCAATTTTGTTTGGGAGCCACGTCGCACGACCGCCCAATTGTCAGTTAAAGCGACGCATTGCCGTATCGCAAAAAGGCAAGGTCCTTAACCTGCATATTGGTCCGGGTCTTAAGTGGTTAAACCATGCTGCATCATTAATTGTGTCTTAGATGAGTACAGCAGCACCTAGCATGGAGGCAGATTGGGGGAGACCAAAGAGGCACCACATCCTGAATGCATAGTCAGTAAAAAACAAAAAAAGCACTGGGACTTTGGGACTTTTCAGGTGCAGAGGCAGTCTTTATATATATGAAAGAATAATAAAACCACAATATTTTATTGTTTCATAGATTATTTTAAAATCCAACATTTAATTAAAGCAAATAAAAAATTCTCATTATCAGCATGTGGTACAGGCACATTCTCCAATTTTAAATTACAGATGTCTTCAAGTAAAATGATTTTACTCTCATATATAGTAAACAAATAGTTACTTAAACGCATTTTGCAGAAACCTTCATGAGGAAGATATATTGAGAACACATATCTACTCAGAGTAAGTCACCAAACACCCATAGTATTTCTGCAGTAGTGGCTTCCCTACTACCCAACTCTAGTGGAAAAATGCAAACTGTGGGCCACAGGATGGGAAACGAGCAGGGCTTTTTTTCAGGGGGAACTTGGGGGAACTCAGTTTCACCACCTCTGGCTCAGACCCTTTGGTGCCCGCTCACCACAATCACTTGTAAACACAGAAGTCTTGTTTCTGTGTTTACAAATGACAGCTCTGCACTCTGTGTGTAACCACCCGAACTCTGCATTCTGTATGTAATGCAATCCTGGTATTTAATGCCCCTTTAACCCCCCTGACGGTAAACCCGAGCGTGACTCGGGGTTGGTTTTTCATGTTAGGATCGGTAACCCTGAGTCACGCTCGGGCTGGACGGGCTTACCTTTCGCTGGATCCACAGGCTTGGTTTACTTACCTTGTCCCTGGATCCAGCGATGCCACCCCGCTGTGTGAGCGAGCGGGACCTCCTCACTCGATTCACAGTCCCCGTGTGCCGCCGATCTCCGTTCCCTGCGACGTTATGACGCACGGGGGCGGAGAACGGCGCCAAATTCAAAAAAGTAAACAAACACTTTACATACAGTATACTGTAATCTTATAGATTACAGTACTGTATGTAAAAAATACACACCCCCCCTTGTCCCTAGTGGTCTGCCCAGGGCCCTGCATGTACTTTTATATAATAAAAAATGTCATTTCTGCCTAAAAACTGTAGATTGTCCAAAAGTGTCCCTTTACGTCAAAAATGGTTTTAGATCAGCTAGAAAACAGCGATAATAAATTATAATCACTTGCAGAAATGTGCGATAGCGATTTGCGGGGAAATTCGTCATAAAAAAAAAAAATAATGACATCATACCCGGGATGCCTACAAGACTCTTGCTTGGTCAGATTTAAGTGAGTTATTTCTAAAAATTACAGGCCTACAGTATAAAACGCCAATTTCCTTGCAAAATAATTGTACCGCTTTTGGTATGTAATTCAAGACAGAATCATACCGCCAGGGAGGTTAAGACCCTTCTACTGTTTGTGAAATCTGAACAAGGTCGTGGTTGAGTTCCTGCACCTATTTTCTGAGAAAAAAAGCTCTGGAAACGAGGAACACATTTACTGACACTTAAAAAAATCAGTAATAGAAATAAACACAAGAGGGCACCCAAGCACAGCATCCTTACGTAGTCAAAGACTAAATCATTTTCCAAGGTTTGATTTCGCAACGGATGTGCTACCGCAGGGGCATCCTTAGACTCTGGCAATTGGAGAACCTGTCTGTATTACTTGCGATGATAATGCAGATTTTCTTCTTTTTTTTTTATTGAACGTCAGATTTTAAAATAATCTATGTAATAATAAAACAATTTGATTTTAATAATTGTTTCATATAAATATGAAGCTGTTGGCACAACGGTAGTCCAAATTGAGACTGTGCAAGAAAGAGTGTCAACATTGCAGCATAACTAAGTAAGCATTGCCAACCTAGGGAAGGAAGTACCTGTAGATAAATGCCTAGTACACATGATCAGAAAATCAGATGAAAAATACCGCTTTCAAAGCAATCAAAGGATAATCTGATTATTGATACACAGCTTTCAAGAGCTGATTAAGACTGTTCATGCAAAATTATCAAAAGAGAAAAACGACAATTCTTATGCAATACAAGCATGTACAATTTTCATTTAAACAGTACAACATTCGTCCGAAAAAAAAATCAGAAGAGCAAGACCATGCATGCTAGGAAACAAAAGAATATAACACAATAACACACATTAAATCACTTCCCAAATTGTATTCTGTCGTATGAGAATTTTCATAAGTTTAACCTCTTAATTTTCAATGTGAGACTAGCACACACACAAAAAAAAGACAATCATTCATTCAGTATTCCCTAGGCTAGACTCTGCTGGCAGGATCACCAGATATGATTCACTTGAAAGCAGGACAAAAACGTATCATTACAGAAAAATGCGCAACAGCATATTAAATTTAAGTGTTTGTGTTTAGATGCACTTCATTTTTTGTATTAATTAATTTATTTATTTATTTGTATTTATTTTTTTATAATAGTGAAGCCTTATCTCTTAAGCCTCGTACACACGACCAATGAACTCGACGGGCGAAACACATCGTTTTCCTTGTCGAGTTCCTTGTTAGGCTGTCGAGGAACTCGACAAGGCAATTTTCTCCATTCCCGTCGAGGAAATAGAGAACTTGCTCTCTTTTTGGCTCGTCGAGTTTCTCGACAGTTTCCTCGACGAAAATGTACACACGACCGGTTTCCTCGGCCAAAAAATATCTCCCAGCAAGTTTCTTGCTGGTTTTTGCCAAGAAACTCGGTCGTGTGTACGAGGCTTCAGAAATTGGTGAATATATTGTTTTTCACTTGTATTTTCTCCTTGCCAAAGTCAAATGTCAGCTCAGAATCAAAGTCTGCATGGGGACCTGTGCCATGCCTGAGTGCCAAGATTATAACTGATACACTGTCTGATCTGCTAGAAGAGGGCAGTACTATCAAATAGCAAAGCTATTCATTTTATATCATGTAAGCCCGACAGCAATTTTGTTTTTTGACAGTTCGAATATCTGTTACCAACACAGAGCTCAGCTAGGCAATAGAACTATCTTAGATCCTGATACTTAGGAGGTGATTGGCTAAAAGCAAATAGATTGTTCACTTTGCAATTAAAGTTGCACTTTGCGAGGGAATTTGCCATAGAGCTTTGTAAATGAGGTGAGGCGGCTCTCTTGACTTCCATCATCCAATTATGTTTTCTTCCCCTGCACTTGTTTGGGTATTCTTTGCCAAGTGAAACCTCGAAAACCAAGCTTTGGGAAAATTCCAGTGCAAAGTAGACATGTCTACAACAAAAAAAATTGTATTTTTTTGTTCCGTTTTGTCTCGTTCCGTAGATTCGTAAAGATTCGTAAGACTCAAGTTTTCCTATTCGGAACCATTTGTATTTCGTAAGACGCAAGTTTTCCTATTCGGACCCGTTCGTATTTTCGTAACAGTTTTATTTTCGTTTATACTGAATGATTCGTAATTCTGTTTAATTTATTTTCGTTGATTCGAAATTCGTAATTTTGTTACATAATAATTTTCGTTTAATGGATTTGTAATTTTGTACTTTCGTAAATACATAGCAACACGCAGCTAATCCATATTAAGATATACTTTCTCTTAAGCCCCGTACACACACTTTTTGCCAACAAACGTCAAAATTAGCGTTTTCCAAAAAATCCGACCGTGTGTACACTCTATTGGAAAAACTTTTTCGGTTTCAACTCCCTTCAGACAAAAATCCACTGAAAAGTTTGTTTGAAGTCCGATCGTGTGTACGAGGCTTTACACTGTACAATGTGACTCAGCACAAAAGAGATAAGCTGATTGGCTAAGATATTAGGTAAGATACATCAATCACTAACTACACTGCCCAGTGCCCATTCGAAAGAACGATACAAGTACACAAATTTACGAACAGACAAAGAAACGGATTTACAAAACACACAAATGAAAATATGAACATACGAATGAAAATACGAACAGACAAAGGATTTAAAATACAGAAAGCAAATCGTTTGTTATAGATGTAATTTTCGTTCTTTTGCTTTTTCGGTGTTTCATATTTTAGTAAGATTGTCCAATCATACGTTCGTATTTTCGCTTGTTCGCTATTTTGCTTATTCGTAATTTTCGTATTTTGGTTCTTTCAGCTTTTCGGATGTTCGAATTGATCCGAATGTACGAATACTAACAAATTTGTACGAAAATCCATTCGTTATGAACGGGAACGCACATGTCTAAGTGCAACTTCCCTTGCAAAGTGAACAGCCTATTTTCCTTTAGTAAATCAACCCTTTAGGCCGCGTACACACGGTCGTTCCAAACCAATGAGAATGGACCAAAGTTCAGTTTCATCGGTCCAAACCGATCGTGTGTATGGCCCATCGGTCTGTTGTCCTTCGGTCCAAAATTTTAAAACATGCTTTAAAATCGAACCGATGGACCGCTGCCCCATTGGACCAAACTGATGGTTAGTACAGAAAAGCATCGGTTCAAAACCCGCGCATGCTCAGAATCAAGTCGACGCATGCTTGAAAGCATTAAACTTCGTTTTTTTCAGCATGTCGTGTGTTTTACGTCACCGAGTTCTGACCCGATCAGTTTTTGGAACGATGGTGTGTACGCACATCAGATCGTCAGGCCACTTCAGCGGTGAACCGATGGAAACGGCTCGTCGGACCATTCTCATCAGTTTGGAACGACCGTGTGTACGTGGCCTTAGTCATAAGCCTCGTACACACGTACAGTTTTCTCAACAAGAACCAGCAAGAAAACTGCTGGCAGAGCTTTCTTGCCGAGTATGTGGATGGCAATGTAGCGCTACGTGTGAGCCAAAAAGCAATGGCTGTATACACCTAATGGGGTGTGAACATATATTGTGACACAAAGGATATAATGGCAAAAATTGCACCACAACAAAATGTGAAATTCAAATCAATAAAGTGAACAATATAAACAAAAATGCTTGGAGGATCTT